>NC_142772.1:43318431-43624264 GCF_988280905.1 Pimephales promelas
TATTAATAACAATAATAATAAAATATTGTGCAAGACTATGCTATTTATGCCAATCTTGTTTTAAAAATTTTTCTCTTTTTTATTTTTATTTGATTATTATTGTCATTATTATTCTTTTTCAGAAGTTGCAGCACTTAGCATACAGAGTCACGTAAAAAAAAAAACGAAGTAGGCCTATATTAAAAATAATCCCGGAATTAAAAACGTGTTCATCATAGAAGAGACTTAATGTAGGCCTATTTATATGCATTTAAGGTGTTTTATTTAAAATATAAATCAGTCACGCCTCGTAGGCTACATCACGTCACGTTCATATTCTGTGTGTGTTTCTGCTTACGAATCATTATATAGCCTACAACAAATAAATTACACTTCGTTTGGCCAGATCTCCATTCTTTTGATGAGAAAACCAAAAAGTTAAAGTTGCATAACCTTGCAGATACTGACCAAGAGTAAAATGTCACTATGGGCGACCTCCCCTCCTCACATTCCCTCCCTTTCCTCCCCTCTCGGAAGGGACCTGCCCCCTACATTCCTTACAAATAGTCCCTTCCCCCACCGATCTGGCTCAAACAAGAGAATCATCCCTTCCTTCTGCCTTCTGGAAGAGCTCCTTCATTATAAATAAAAATCTAAATATACGGTTGCACATCTACCAGCTCTTTAGTTGCATTATAGAGAAGTGGAAGCATTGGTGCTTTGCAAATAGCCTCGCATCAAACAGATAAAATTCCCACAACATTGATTAATAGGCTATATTTATTTAGATCTAAGTTTAAAAAAACACAAATTGCTTTAAGACTAAATTTACAACAAATAGCTTAAATAGCTAAAGATAGGAAAAATATTAAACAATAAACACGAACTTTTTGCATTAAAATTAAAAGTTGCAATAATGCAATCTTAAAGAATAAAAATGCAGAATAAAATGGACCTCCGGAAAAATAAATAAATAATTATAGTTCTGAAAGGAAAAAGACAATTCAACACGTTGCTGTACACAAAACACACGGAGGATGCATAATCTATATAAAAAAAACTGAAAACACTTTAAAAGAGCACATTATTGATAATATTGGCTGCGTTGTGAAGCCTATGCCTCGTGCGCTCGAGACATTTACAAATCGACAAAAACATACAAAAGGGCTTTTAGTTTATTATTTACGTCCTCTCGTTTTATCCACGGCTTTTCTACACCTCACTGCTAGAGGCCTCACACAGAAATTCCCGAAATATGCAAAAGGTTGAGGAACTCACTTCAAAGCATTGCTGGAGTGTTACTTAATCGAACACGTGCTTTTCAATGCAAACGAAGACGACCTCAGTCGTACAAAATGTTCTTTCGGGGGAGGCGTGGTCTGTAGGCATTTTCAAATAAGTGGAAAAACCTGGTGTCACCGATATACACCATATAGGTCAAATACTGCAGTTCACACGCCTTTTTCAAGCTCTAAAACAAGAGAATTAAACGAATCTCGTACACACATCTGGGCCTATACATCTAGGTGGTCCAGTTGAAATAGCCTCGAACGCCTATATGGCCTACCGCTCGCCTAGCAGGCTCTAGTGGGTGAGTAGGCGAAAGCCGAATGCAATGACAATACTATTGCACTGCTTGAGTAGATGGTTCAGT
This sequence comes from Pimephales promelas, assembly GCF_988280905.1. Classification (NCBI taxonomy): domain Eukaryota; kingdom Metazoa; phylum Chordata; class Actinopteri; order Cypriniformes; family Leuciscidae; genus Pimephales; species Pimephales promelas. Next base: position 43,320,065 of record NC_142772.1, read on the forward strand.
AGTGCAACATCGTCAAAGCAACAGACCTTAGCACAGCCGAAACGCATGGGCCACATTAGAACAGGCCTTGGATAGGCTACAACAGTTACAGTTGCAGTTAGTCAAGTGAATTTATAAAAACGAGTTATAGGTTGCATAAAAGTAATGCATGCTTGGACTTAGTAAACGTTTGCTTTAATGGGCAACTAAACGTATTTCCCTTCGTTTCATTTTACTGGAGCTCGTGCAGCATTTGGTAGCCTAGAGCCGCAACGCCATTTTCACGTCACAATCCTTTATAGAATCAATTCATTACACCTGTTATATCATTCATGAAATTTAGACGAACTGAGGGTGGGAGAACTTGAAAGCTTAGGGGAGGGGTGGAGGTTACTTTTCTTTCATTCCTCTTTTTTTTTTCTTTTTTTTTGTCAGCCAATGCCCTTTTAATATTGCACTGCTCATCTGACTGCACAGTAGTACAACAGAAAAAGGGCCCTGGTCAACAAACAGTAAAGAAACTGAACACAGGGTTGTTATAAATAATGATGTGTGCTTTAAACTGCATTTATCAAAATGACACATGCCCCACACAGAGCGAGTCCACGAAATGACTGGGATATTTCAACAATTAAAGCAATTCATATTTCCTATACACTTAAGTCTAAGAAAAATAAAGAGCACTGGAGGGCAAAAATTATTGTAATAAATTTAAAAAAAAAAATCTTCAAACCTCCCAAATGAGGCTGAGGAAAACAACACACGTGTAGGCTAATTAAAGAAACCAAGCAGAACGTGCAGCACAATCTCCGAATTAGCTAATTTACATTTAACAGCAATAGTTTCCACATATTTGTCATACAATTTCAACAGCAAATAACGATGAACACACTGCTTTGGAGTGAGATATGAAGGAAGAGGAGGAAAATATAGGGCAAAGAGCACATTCCGCGATACAGTACGAGGAACCTTCGTATAATTCGTATTATTCTTGTCCCCTTTGCCAAAGTGGAAATTTGAAACCCCCCTGGTTAGGGGACAAGGTGAGGGGGCGGGAGCTCCTTAAGGTTGTTATTTTCAATGCATACATTAACAGTCCTTTTGGACACTTGGAGGGAGAAAAAAAAACAGGGAAAAATGTTACATTTAGCCTATATTTGGCTGAGGATGATACGCCCTATACAAATTATACTTTAATAAACACACATTTATACACAACCTCGTTGCAAGCTTCCAGCACGATTTTACGCATTAATTACATGATTTACAGAAATTATTACACGGGATATTTTTAACGCACGCAAAAAGCTTTGATTTCAATGTATTCAGGAATGTATATGCCACTATACATAAACACAAAATATGAGTAGCCTATTGAGGGGAGAAAAAAAGGCAAAAAAAAATGTAGCCTACATTTTCAGTTTATGTCGACTTCAAAACCTTAAGCTGCAATTTTTCCAAAAGTGGCACATCGCAGAATATTTTATTCCCAATCAGCTATTATTTTACAGTTGTTGATCTGTGTAGGAAAACACGTGGAAAATACAGACCAGAGCCTTATGCAAGTTAATCAGTGGCTTCTTGGGAATATGGTGAAGTTGCATGAATTCCTCGGACTAAATACCCAAGCAGTCGGCTGCAACAGATCAACACTGATGGCAATAGAAAAGAAATATAGGAGATTGTTTCCTCTGCTCTGACTGACTGACAGGCTGACAGACAAACAAGACTTCTCAAACGCGATGCCCTCTTGATATCCTCACCATGCAGCGCGCGCGCGCTCTCTCCACATTTCTAACTACAGCCATGTTCGGGGGCTTCTCTCTCTGGCACCCCATTCGTCGTTCTCCCCACCCAAGCCGACTCAACGTTGTCGTTTTTGCCCCTGAGCTCCCGCCATTTCAAGCAAATCACCCGGATGCTACTCACAAACAGAAAGAGGACCCACTAAATTTCATGAATGGTACCTGGCCAAGGGAGGCACAATCCTTGAAAGCAGAAGACACCGACAAAAAAAGAGAAAAAGTTGGACCGAAGGGTTGCAGGGCAAGACGCGCGAATTTCTTCAAATATCTTCGCATTCCTCCTGCTTAACATAGTGCCATCTTGTCGCGCTCGCGCATTCTTTCCCCTCATGGTCTAAAAAAAAATCAAAACCGTAATTTATCCATGGCAAGCCAATGGCCCTCTTTGCTCAAGACTCCATCTTTGACTAGTTGACATTCAGCTCTTGCTGAAGCAAATTCCTCATTTGCATGGGTCTTTGCGATTGGCCCGTTTCTGCGCTAGTCTTTGCCGCTTGTAGAACCATTGGTTGAAGTCAAAGGCATTTAACTGTCTTGTGAGAGCAGCGATTGGCTCATCCGAGTGAAGCGTCACCGTATAGTTTTAGTTTAACAATGAACACTCAAATTCTGCTCCCCATTCACAAATTTCTTCTTATGCTAGATTGAAAAACTACATGGGTTGTGGTTATAAAGTAGGAGATTGCATGAAAAGGGTTCAACAAAAACAATGTAACATCTTAGAAACGTTTGTTATTAACTGTAGGCTACTTTAAATAGCCTAACCTAACTAATCAAATATCCTAAACGAATACGAATGGAACTATAGTCATCGTTTAGAACTAATCCTATTACTGCAAAAAAAATATTGCTGGTTTAACTTTAAAAAAAAATAAGTAACCCGGTTGCCTTAATTTTAAGTTCATTGAAATGGAAAAATTGAGTTAATACAATGGAGATTGATTTAATCATCAGAAACTCAAAATATTATGTTATCTGAACTACATAAATTATCTAAGTTGATTTGACAAAAGAAAAAGTTGTGATTACAAGTCATGAGAATATTTTTTTACAGTGATAGGCTAAGAATAATAAATATCATATTGTGTTGAAACTGAAATGCTGGGGGGGGGGGGGCAACAAAAAATAGACATTTCAGTTTATTTAACAGGGCCTTATGACTGGTGTCACAGACAGGGCTTGGTTCAATTTTCATTTAGGAAATTTAAGCAGCTTTTATAAACATGCCTTGCATCTTGACATGTTTTTGTTGTTTTTTAGATATGTCAGTGCAAGTTGCTTTCAGTTAAAACACTTCAAACATGCATTTTAAATTTGAAACCGGGGATAGAAGTCTTAAATGACAGAAATCCCGTTAGCATTCCTTAAGGATTTTTATGACTTGAATGCAAGGAAAAGTCATAAAACACGTTTCAGTTGTCTATAGAGTTCTTCTGTTTTGCCAGTCAAACTAAATATTTCAAAATATCTCTATAGCCTATGTACGATTGGCCTATATATAGCAATAAGTCAAAGGAAACTCATATTTTTCTTTGGTGAGCTTAAAGCTTTGTAAGAAATTGACGGACCTGCTGATTTTTGTATGAGACGACAGCTTAGAGAAGCAACTGTGGAATGCACTGAGAAAGCTATATGTCTCTGGGATAGATATGGTGACCAGAGGAGAAGAGAGAGAGATGGGGGGGCACAGTCGAGGCCCTTTGGTTGACGCCTAGAGGAGGGCAGCGGCCTGTAAAATCCGGCATTCCTGGCCAATGGAGCTTAAATAATGGCATTGTCCGGCGGAAAAGAACCGCCTCTCTCTGTCTTACTCTCCCCGTTTACTGTGCGGACCTGATTGTGTAGCTAATCGGCAGAGAGCGTTTGATCCAAAGCAGAGCGTGAATTCAGTATGCAGCGGACGTATCAAGAGGGACACCCTCCTCTCCCTTTCTATAACACACACACACACACACACACACACACACACACACACACACACACACACACACACACACACACACACACGAAAGGCCTAGCTCTATAGGCTATATCAGCTAAACCTTGTTAGTGCGCTGTACCTACGTGTGTTTGTTTAGAGTAGGGAGCAAATCGCAAGCAGAAGTTTGATGCACCTTTATTAAAATACGAATGTAATCTGTTTTAAATAAATATAAAAATAATTCTAGAATGTTTTGAATTGCTAGTAGAATTACTTTAGTTTGACTAAAGGAACGTTCGTTGTATATTTACTGGGTATAAATTATGGCATGTCGTGATTTGGCTGAACGCATTAGCAAAATAGCAAGCACAAATTTGCATACACTTCACAATCGTCAACGAACCATTAACCCGCCTCTACTTGCTAACATGCAGCGGTTAATATATAGCCTGTGTTCTTGTTTTGTTCGATTTGCACGTGCTGTCCTTTGTGTCCATGTGATCTCGAGGCGGAACACAGAATGCCACGCGCTCGAACTTTAAAAACACAGAACGCGCGCGCGTGCACAAGCAAGAGTTTAAATTAGTAACCTTACTATTTCTGTGGATTTTAATTCATAAGTATTTATGCACCTTTAAATTAACAAGAACAAAATAATCTATGTAAAGAAAATACTAGACCAATAGACTATTTATAAACTGGCTATAGTTTTTTTGTTATTAAATCCAATCTAAATTCTAATCAAATCATTTGATGTTGCTTAGCCTACATATTTTAATATATTTAAAACGTTTTGTTTTTAAAACTGCAGTTCATTCTGTGTATATTACTAGATGAATAAAACATTCTTATTTATCCAACCCATGTCACATCGTTTAGAGAGGAAAAGAGAAAAATATAGATAGCCTAAACCCCACCTCTTTAGTGATCACATGATGCTTCCCAAACCCTGCTGGACACGCCTACGTCCCAGCAAAAGGTGTACACTCTCACGTGTGTTTGATAAACGGTTATTTGCGCGTGTAATTTTCTGTTCATTCACAGGACTTCATTATGAGTGTTTTTTAATCTAAACGTCTGTCATTCCAAGATATTTTATTACGCACAGATATTGCCAAATTATTTTTAAAGGCTACACACAATTACTTCACTTCTCTCATATAAGCCTAAAACTAATTACATGTACAGTTCTTTTCATTCAAACATTTATCTTGGGTTTCACCACACTCATAACTAATTTCTCACACGAAGAACACAGCAGTTTTCTACATGTGAAATTGTAAGTTCAAACAAACATATTAAAAGCTAAAACTAAATATTTCAGATCAAATAAAATGTTTGTAATAAAATAATGAAAGGTTTTTATAGATCTTTCTGGGTGTGTGTCTTTGTGGAACAACAGTTTTGCTGTCAATACAGAAAACAACAAACTGCATTAACTTGTGTTTTGTGACAAATCTTATGTTGTATTTTATAGAGGAATTTGTTACTGATTGCATTAAATATAAATATGTTACCAAACTAAATCTCATTGGAATCAATATGTAAAAATAGATAAAACAGCTTTACAGTTCAGCATAAAAAAAAAAATCTTTTGTGTTCTGAAATGTGTCAAACCACATTTATATATTTACCTTATAAATAATGAATAATAATCTTGAAAAAAGGGAAATCTTACACTTTATTTTGATTTTGTTACATTGCAATTACTCTAAGTACTGAAAATTAATTATCTACATAGGTTAGGGTTTGGTTTACTTAAATCACTTTAAAAGAAGGTGTTACCAAAAGATAAAATGGGTTGCTGAATCACATTTTAATGTACAAAAACATTGAATGATACCATATACTGTAATAAAAAATATTTTAATGATTTGTAATCACAACATTTTTTTTTCTTTTGTCTTATCAACTTAAATAATTTATATAGTTCAGATAACATAATATTTTGAGTTTCTGATGAATAAATCAATCTTCTTTATTGTATGAACTCAATTTTTCCATTTCGATGAACTTAAAATTTTAAGGTAGCCAAGTTAAACCAACAATATTTTCTATTAACATTTGTGCAGGCTATAGCAGCAAATATAAAACACACATTCACATTCAACAATACATTCCCAAATGTATTGATAAGGTTATTTTTTATTGAAAGCCAGCAAATGTATACCTAGCAAATCAGCTTTTCAGACGCATTTATACATTTCAGAATTTTTTTTTTTTTTTGCCTTTATTTCCACCCCCTCTCTCTGACTCAGGCAGGCTCCATTTATAAATTACAGAAAAGTCTCAGAGCTGATTTGCTTATTTTTTTCAATGCATTCCTCTTTGTTAATAATATTAGATCTAATCAAGAGACAGGTTTAGTAGTTTCTGTTTTTGATGAAAGCTATGACTCAAACACATTCACTTCATTTCACTGGTTGTTCAGCATTGATCTTCTCTCTCTCTCTCTCTCTCTCTCTCTCTCTCTCTCTCTCTCTCTCTCTCTCTCTCTCTCTCTCTCTCTCTTTCCTCTTTGATTCATACATTTCCTTCCGTTTGTTAATGTAGCATGTGTGTGCTCTCTCTTCCATCCCCTCTCTCTCTCTCTCTCTCTCTCTCTCTCTCTCTCTCTCTCTCTTTCTCTCTTTCTCTCAATTGACTGGGGGCCGGTTCGTATTGATGGGTATTGATGACCATGAGGAGAAGGAGCTGTGAGGTTGTGTTCCTCTGTTTTGCCCTCTGCCTTTATTTCCACCCCCTCTCTCTCTCTGACTCTTCAGGCAGGCTCCATGCGGCACCCCCACTCCCTCCCCCAGCCCCAGTCCCAGCCCCGTCCCGTCCCGTCCCAGCCCCCCAATTCCTGCTACAATCTCTCCTAATTGCATGCATGACATTCCAGCTGGGTGGGTGGCATAGAGGCTTCTGTACACTGTAAAGTGTTATAGCAGGAACTGGAGAGCTTTTTAGAGTTGAGTGACGTTCAAACACAAACACATTAACGCAGGAGCATGTCATGTAATTTCACTATATCTCTGTAAACTCTCCTGCATAACTTTCTTTAAATATTTTATATATTTGAATATAATCAATACAATTAAAAAACATTCGTTCAATGTCTTGATATTTTCTGAATTACTTACCGCCTTGTTTTAATGTTGTTTTTTATTATTTGTTACTGTTAACTTGTATATTTTGTTCTTGTCATTACTTGGTTTGTGTATGATATTTTATGTAAACACAATCAAAGTTTTACATTGAATAAGTATTGATGCATGAAAAAGGGCTTTAATCATCTTATTCTAGAATTTAAAAGGATTAATTGATTTTGTTCTTATTTATTTTTACATATTTATTTTTTATTATTTTTACTATTTATGCAATGCATGATTTCTTAATCCGCATTGAAAAGTAGTCCATGTTATTGTTAATAAAATAATTTAACTAAGGATTGCATTGTCAGAGAAAAAAAACGTTATCCGTTTTATTGGTGATTATTGTTAACTAACCATGCAATGTGCTTTACATTTGTTACAGTATTTATTCATCTTTATTAGTTAATATAAATATATCTGTTCATTGTTAGATCTTGTAGGTCGGGTCCATTAAATAATAATCTAAGATAACTTGATGTATTCTAAACATTAAACTAAGATGAACAAATCCTTTAGAAATATTTTTCATTGTGTAACACAACATTGTGAAGAGTTAGTTTCATTGTTGTCCACTGTAAAAAATTATACAATCAACAAGTTATGACAACTTCCATTGCTCCAACTCAACAAAATCAAGTCGATTTAATGTAATTTGAGTTGAATTTACTTAATAATCCAGGTTGATTGTAATTCATTTAATTTCAGAGCGCCTCATAGTTTTAAAACTAATAATTGAATTTAATCATAATTTACTATGACATCTTTCCCCATCTACCTCTGTTTTTTGCTGTCAAAAAATGAACCGAAGCATCATGACTGTTCAACACACACGGATGTGTGCTCTCGCAGGACACTCAATCTCTCTAAGGTGCAGGAAATGCTTCCTTCAATGGAAATGTAAATAATAAGAAATCCAGCATTATTGCCAGATGTGCAGGCCCGGGCATCATCAACCTTTCCTCTCTTCAGACTAGTCAATAACCCCTCTTATATGGTTTCCCCCTCTCGTTCTCTGTCTTGCTCGCTCTCCCCTTCTCAAAAAGGAAACCGGTGGACCCCCGGGTGACCTCTGCCCCACAGAGGTCAGCATCCACAGAATTCCCAGATGTCAGAGTTCAGAGCCACTGCTCGGGGTCTCAGGTTTCGTGCATATCCGTGTGGCGCCAGGCCACTGCTCTCTACACACCACCCAGATCCCTCGACATACCTGCTATTCAGCCTGCAGCCTCGGTATCTGCAGGGCCAACAAAAGACGTCACAGAAGAACTGACTGATCATTGTTGGATCAATAAATGTATGATGTTTGCTGCTTGCTGGTTTGTTCGCGGTGTTTCCTTTGTTGCGTTTTTAGTCATTTGCGGCTCTTATGCAAGAGCAATATGTTTGCTTTGATTATAAAGCATTTCCATTTGCTTTTGAGTATAACTATCAATTTGAGGGAATTTGACTTTAATTGACTAACTTAACTAGTTTTTATTTAATATAATCTATTCAATCGAGTAAATTTTGCACCTTGATCTGTCCAAACACAGTCTGTGTATGTTTCTATAATTCATTTGACATGATCTAGTCAGTTCACATTTATTTGTGTATAGCTCTTTTCACAACACGTCATCTCAGCAGCTTTATAAAATGCATGAGTCCACATTACATCTATATTCAGAGGTTACTGTCTAAGTTATGTATTTCAGAAATGTTCAAATCACACAGTTAGCTAAAAATGTATTCATTTAAATAGTGTAATAAGGCAGAAACAGTGAGCTCATTGAAGTAATGAATGCAGAGTTTAAGGAAGGATATTTGACAGGAAGTGTCAAAACTGTCTGTCAGACAATTAACATTTAACAATTTCTATATGTCACAATCATTTGTTAACAAGCATGCAAATGTGTGACATATAGAAAATAGTTGAGTGTTGATTGTCTGGCAGGCAGTTTTGTCACTTCCGGTCAAATATCCTTTTTTAACACCAAACACCCACCCCAGTCATCTATATATGGGCAACACATTTTTAGCCATGTTTACAAGTAGCCTAATCGAAACTGTCTTAGAAATGAAATAAATATTAAAAAATTAAATTACATTATAACGTAGGCTATAACCTCGAAAGGCAAAAATTCGTTTGGATTGTTTGTAAAAAAAAAAAAAACCGTTTTCAATTTAATGTTAATTTCCTTTTTTACATAGGCTAGAAGTTGAGGTTCACCAGAAGATCCTTACATTTGTTAACTTCCGTTATGGGTTTTATGAACGTCGACGTTATGAAGTTATTTCTTTCTCTTTTAACAATTAAATTTATGAATGACCCCTATACTGAGACATAAAACTGGCGTTTCATTCATCTAAAACTATTGGAGCTCATCTTTAAAAGCGATTAAAGGTCACAGTGCTGTCTGACATTCCTCAGTGCGTGAGCGCGCGCGCGCGGGCGTGTGTGTATGTTGAGAAGAGGCGTGTCTATGTAAAGTGCACATTTGTTGTCACATCTTTGAAAACACAAGCGTGCTTTAGTTGTTTAACAGAACACATCGAAAAACAATTGATTTTTTCGTTGATTTGTGATTATTTATGAGTTCTTTCACGCGTTTTGGTCGCTGAAATACGTTTAACAGGCAGGGAAATGAATGCTCTTCACGACGGAGGTTTAAAAAAAATAGGCTAAGTGTGCTGAAAACGGAATATCGCCTTAAATAGTAGGACAAATAATGTTTATATCGATTAGATGTTTAAATCGTCTAATTAGACAGATATCTTCAGTCTGTTGTTTACATGTCAATCTATCCGTCCGTTTTAACAGTGGCATTGTTAAACCCATTTTAATTAGCTTGTTGCATCATTACAAAAACGAAAAATACTGTTTGTGCAAGCGACAACATTTCACTTGATCGAAGTTCTTCATGTTGGTGTTTTGAAAATGATAACTAAACGAATGAAATAGAAAATGACTTCCAAATTAACTTGTTTTTTTCTGTTTAATGTGTTAATGACAAACCTTTTATTTGTTAAATCTCAATATAGGCTATTTCAGATTTATTTGTTTTGATTTAAAAGTTATGTTCATGTCCAAACATTTCCAAGCCTCATTGGCTTGAATTAGGCTACTGTTTACAGCTTTGTTTTAAAAAGATCTACTATTTTTAGGACACCAAAAATAAGCACAAAGTGAGTTGCAAGGACACATTTGTTAAAGATTTAGCCATTTCTTTAATGATTAATATGTCACTAATCACTGGGATTGCTATTCCTGTCTTAATTTGATTCCATTAACAATTATAATCTAGTCTACTTTACTGTAACTTTAAACATTCTTAAAAGTCTGCTCCATGAAAAATGTTTACCAACTCTTATTCACCTTATACAAAAGTGTGAATACGTTTTTAAATGAAACAATTTAAAACAAAAGATACAATCAAACAAAAATGCATAATCAACCTTCTATCACATGATAACTTCATTTCATATTTTCATCGTCTAGTTCTTTAGGAAACCATTAATAAACCTTAAAAACAATGTTTTTAAAGCTCCAAAAGACAATTTAACTCAGGAAAACATCCTTAAGAACAGTGATCTTTGCTAAACTTCAGGTGAAAATAAAGAGTAGCCTATTGGAAGAAACTTTATGTGGATGCAAACACTGCCTTTAATCTTCTAAATCATCCTTGAAATATGTTTAATATTCCCAAAGAGAATATATCAGCATGTGTTAAACTTTAAAGAAACAACTCAAATACGGAAAAAATCATGAAAAGGAAAAGGCAATCTTGAAAACTTCTTAAGATTCTTATTAAGAAACATATCAGTTCTGTGACATCAAACATTATGATTTACACGGATCTAAATCTAAACAAATAAACATTTTCATGATTTTTTACAATAACGTTTTTCTTTTGTCAAATCAAAGTAGTTCAGATAACATAATATTTGTAGTTTCTGTTGATTAAACCAATCTCCTTCATTGTAGCAACTACATTTTTCAATCTCAATGAACTTAAATTTTGAAGGCAAATAGTTTACTACACTGAAAAAAAACAATGTTGGTTTAAGTTTAAAAAATGAAGTTGCCTTAAAATTTTAAGTCCAATGAAATGGAAAAATTGAGTTAATACAATGAAGGAGATTGAAACTCAAAATATTATGTTATCTGAGCCAGATAAATTATTTAAGTTGATTTGACAATAGAAAAAATGTGATTGCAACTCATGAAATGTTTTTTTTTACAGTGCAGCTTTTTAAGTTAAACTTACAAGAACTATTTACAGTAAACCCCCTTGACAATGTGAGGATGAGGATGATGAAAACCTACAGTTAGAGAAACCAAATGACCTGTAAGTAATTAATCATTCCCTTCACTGAAGTCTCCATGATGGATGGACACCGGTCACAGCTCGGCCCATGCATTGTGCTCTCGTGTTATACTTAGAAAATAGTTTTATTTAAACCCGATCATATGGTAGATTGAAAAAAAAAAACTCAACAAGAATTGCATCTTCGTGCAAACCGAACGCTAGCGGCCATCACAGTGTTTTTGTGTGAGGTGATGAGTTCAGGACATGGAGGAGGTCTCTTGTTTTTCTGCATGCGTGTGATGGAGAGAGTTCCTGAACGTGTTGTTTTCTACATTTTCCCGGCCCCTCGGTGGTCCTCCGTGGTGTGTGTGTGCTTCTCTTGTGTGTTAGCGCACAGGTTTGACTTCAGACGAATTCCAGCTCTTTGAGGTCTCGCTGCACATACCTAATGCAGGAGAGGTCAGAGGGCAACAGCCCCTAGCTAAAGGCATGGCCTTGATGTGAGGACCCTGTTCAAACAATAAAGGAATCCCAGGTTCCCAACTAAAACCCAGTGAAAGATGGAGGGGGGAGGAGAGCAACACTCTTCTAAAGAAAGGTTGTTTATTGGCATCTGTGTTTCCATGAAGAACCTTTATATTTTTTAAGAAAGAAAGAAATGGTTCTTTTTACTGAAAGGTTCTTTGGGGAACCAAAAAATGGTTCCTCTGTGATTGTTGTGAAAACCCACTTTTGGAAGCTTTCGTTTTAAGAGTGAACTGTTGATAATATAATTGTTTATTATCTTGGAAAGATACACTGTAAAAAAATATTTTCATGATTTGTAATCACAACATAAACTTAAATAATTTATATAGTTCAGATAACATAATATTTTGAGTTTCTGATGGTTAAATCAATCTCCTTCATTGTATTAACTCAATTTTTCCATTTCAGTGAACTTAAAATTTTTATCTTGTAAGTTAAATCAACAATATATTTTACAATTGAATTCTTGCACAATGCTCGAAAATATCGAAAGACTGTTTGAAAGTAATGAATTTTAAAGCTCCATTTAAAGCCGTTCCCTCTTTAAAATTTGTAAAAATCTTGATATTTAGAATCAGAAGTTTATGATTTATTTCGATTGATTTCGTTTATCTTAAGGAGTGGCAGAACTTCACCCAAATTTGTCTGTTTATTTCTGGATTTATTTTTGTAAACTAAATGATGACATCTTTCTCTGATCAGATGTTCAGCAAAAATGAATCAGTTGTTAATATTTGAACAACTGATACATATTTGCTGAACATCTGATTTTTAAATTGCATTTTTTTTTAAAAATTGCAATTATATTTCAGAATATTACTGTTTTTAATATATTAAAAACTGTAATATTCTGAAATATAATTGCAGTTAAAAACAACCATTTTCTATTTTAATATATTTTACTATGCAATTTATTCCTGTGATGCAAAGCTGAATTTTCAGCATCAACACTCCAGTCTTCAGTGTCACATGATATGATCCTTCAGAAATCATTCTGATTTGCTGCTCAATTTCTTATTATTAATGTTGAAAAGAATGTTGATAATCATATGTGGAAACACCTGATACATATTTCAGAATTCCTTGATGAATAGAAAGTTCAAATAACAGACTCGTTACATTATACACAACGCATTCTCACCCCAAGGCGTCACCTTTGACCATGCTTCAATATTTGACGTTTTAGGCGCCCTTTAGCGTCACTTACATGACGCGATCCTACGGCGTCATCTAACTGACGCCAAAGGAAAGCGTCAGTTAGAGGACGCGGTTAGGTTTAGGTGTGGGGTGGGGGTAGGGTACACGCGATCCTAGGGCGTCATCTAACTGACGCTAAAGGGCGCCTAAAGCGTCAGATATTGAAGCATGTCCAAATGCTTCCCAAGGCGTCAGTTAGGTGACGCCTTGGGAGTGAGAATGGGCTGTTATACATTAAAAATGCCTTTAAAAAATGCATCCTTGCTCAATAAAAGGATTGATTTTTTTAAAACAAATGTAATCCATAAATTAATTAAGTTTGGCTTACATTATTTTTTAGAATGTAAACCGAACATATTCTTTTATATATTAAAAGCAATACAATTCCAGAAGCAGCTTTAATCTCTTCAACCTCTTTTTTGTTGTTTTCCCCTCCTCCCTTCATCATCACACCTTGAACCACTCCTCACCTTCCTCACAGTGCAGTGCCAGAATGCCTCGTACTCCTGCATATCTCATAGATACGTGTGAAGATGAGAGGGAAGAAGGACGCTGATAAAAGACAGAAGATGAGAGACAATAACGGCCAGTGTTCATGTGGTCAGTGATGATGATGATCAAGTAGAAGAGATAGGCAACTATTATCTGAATATGTCCATGTTAATTACAGCAAGTGAACACGAGAACATACATTTTTAGATGGTTATGTTGCTTCTTAACTAAACTAAAAGAATAACAAACACACATGAGATGTTCCTGTTCAATGACTAAACAAACACAGCAGAAGTCACATCAGCTGTGTGTGCTCTCTCTTAAACATTTGAATTATATTGACATGAATGTTTTATGTTATTAAATATTATTATTTTGAATCTGTGTTGGGAATAAAGCTGATCATGTTTACTCCTCATTGACCTTCTTTAAAAAAAGTTTCAATGTGGTTCTACACCCTATTAATATTAAGGAACCCTTTATACCTTGATGCCATTTATATGGAGAAATGTATTAAATTATACGATAAAACTTTCATAACAGATTATTTCAATGATAATGTATGTTTAAAAATGAATTTTTAAGAACAAAATTACTTCATTGAAACAAAATCCTTAAAACGATCCAATGATTTCTATAAGTTTAATGCCTCACAAAATACCTCAAATACAACCTTTTCTTATTAAATCATATTATGATGTTTAACTAGATAGACCTTTTGCTTGGAATGATTAAAGAAAAATCGTTCCTTGATCCTTTGTTTAAATGGATTGTGGAGAGTAAAAGTGTTTTTTGTGCAGGTTTCAAGATATGTCTCCTAAAATTAAACATATGTAAATTAGAAATTCATTTAGATAGCTCAGATTCTTTTTATCTTGTTGATCTCCTCTGAAATTCTTAAAGAGACACATAAAGTCTCAGTTTTGTCACCATTTAATCTCATTGCTGTGAGAGGATTCAGAAAAATCAGTTTTTTTGAAAAGGAAAACTTTCAGAAAAATATTTTGATATTCGAGGCATCATGCTTTTATGGCTCGTATCATATGAGAGTGGATTTCATACTTGAAGAGGTCTAAACTTAATCAATTTGTTGATATGCCCAAAAAGTAAGATGCAATGGTAGTTTTAATGTAAATCAATGAGAATTTTTATGACAATACAGATTACATATAAATGCACTATCATTTGTCACTCTATATCTCCCAATAATATGTCTTCATTTTGGTAATAATGCAATACAAAGATGACTGTGAGATGAACAAATAAACATTCCTCAAAAGCCTGATGTATCATATGATCCTCACAATTTAATATGATTTTTCTAAAAAGTAATGTTGATAATAGCAGACTTAAGCTGCTTCGGTCCAGTAAATGTTCATTTTGAAATATCCCTAAATTAGTAAGAATACCATAACCTCATGGTCCTTTTTACAATTATCCTAAAAGGGATTTACTTACTAAAAAGTATAACTCAATCAGGGAATGATTGGAGGTATCATGTAGCCTACAACAGTTTATTTTGTTTTTGTTTTTTAGCAGTCATGTTCATAATTTAGAAGCCTTCTATCAAATGTGATTCATAGCCTTGATGGGCTTAAAGAGATTTTATTTGTATTTTTACCAGCATGAAAGAAAGCACTCCTGTTTGTGTTGATTTTGATGCTTATGGACAAAATAAAGGCAAAGAAAGAACGATAAAGACAACAAGTGAGATCTCCACTGCAGCTCTGTTCTTCTGTTTGCTTTCTACAGTTACAACACTAGATCAAGCGGGTGAGTCACACATCTTTACTGGCAAGAGTTTTAATGGTTAAGATCATTTCCCCCATCCTGCCAGTCAATTCCACCCTCTCTCAAGCTTTCATAACATATAGCCAACAGCATTGCTTATATTGTACATTTGAAAGGGAATCCATCAAAACCTCTTTACATGTATCTGTGAATGAGCGAGAGGGAAACGGAGAGAGAGAAACAGTAGCAAATAAGTGCTGTTTGTTCACCCATGTCTGTAATTTCATCCATCCTAGGCCCTGTAATCATTCACTTGTCTCTCTCTTTGTCTTTGTCCTCCTTTCAATGTGCTGAATGTTCTCCTGGTCGAAAAGACTGCTTTTTTCTTGCTTTAAATGTGTTTACGTGTCTGTCTATGAGTAAGAGAAGATAAAGGAGTGATGAAAATGAGAAACTATGACTCATGTCACCCAATCAGATGCATGTGTGAAGCTCTATGCCTATAGCCTATATGTTCTGTTCGTAATGGCGAATTGGATCTGGATCATGATTTCATCGGCTGTGTCATCCAATGATCTGTGTGAGTGAGTGTGTGTGCTGTGACAGTCCAGATGAGTCAATACTGGAGGAGGCAGGCATTGTGGGTTGGATGTGTTCAATTGATCAGTCCGCTGAAGGAGACCAACTCAACTCCACCCTCCCTCTGCCATCTGTGGGGTCGCAGACACTTTCTTTTTTTCTCGCTTTTTTTATTTCTTCTCACTCGTTTTTATAAAGCATTGGACATTTGACTAAACAAACTCGGTGCTGTATTTTCTAATTGGCGGGATTTCACATGAGCGATCTGGAGTCCGATGGTGCTACAAATCTATTTGAGGAGCAAGAGATTATTATTATTTATATCACACCGCCATCTAGTGGCCATTAAATGCGATCGCGTGCGTCAATACTCCTGACGTCCGTTTATAAAAAATAAAATAAAATAAAATAAAACAGAGAATATTCAATAATTCATACAGAAATGTGAATATATATAATATGTGTTTTTGCCTTTTAAATACATTAGTTAAATTATTGTTTCCGTTTCCAGAGCTCAAAATTGATTTTTTTTAAGAATGTTGAGTATTGTTGTTGAGTATTACTCAATAAATAAGAATAAAATATTATGTATTTATTTATAAAATATGATTTTAATATATAAATAATATATAAATAAATACACATTGTTCATATATGAAGTGTTTTTTTTATTTGTTTGTTGATAATTGTAAAACCCCATATATTTTCATTATTATTATCATTATTATTTAATAATAATTGTTATTTTAACCCCCGGTTACACAGATGTAGTAAATGTAGTAAAATACTTTGGACAAAACCCTTTCTTTTATTATCCATGGATAAAACTCCGGGCTTTTATTTTGATAAAATGCGAAGAACCCGGAAGTTAACATGCCTGAAGTAGTTTCTGCAGGCATATACCGGTGTGTTATTATCTCGGTTATTGGTTTTATTAAGTTTATTTAGCATTATTTTAGCTTTAGTTATTAACTTTGAAATAAGATATTTACTTTTGTTATTTCATTGTCAGCCCCCGTTGTTGTTTATGACAGATAACTAGTACAACCGAACCAGCAGCGATGAGGACTGTGTTTATGGTGGCTGAGAAGCCCTCTCTGGCTCAGTCCATTGCCAAAATCCTCTCTAAAGGTGAGTCTGTATGATATATATATATATATATATATATATATATATATATATATATATATATATATATATATATATATATATGCATTAAATCTACTACTATTTATACTCATGTTACTTACATGTTACATCTAACGTTATACCTGTTTAACAAGTTGAGTAGTTAACATGACAAACACCTGCAATGTGACGTCCTAAAACTGTTTTGAATAGCATGTGTCGTTTCTAATTATTTAAATATTATAATGCATTCCGTTTTGGCCACATATTAATTTAGAAACTACTTTAAATACTTTTAATTTTATTAAACTGAAGGAAAAGCAGGGTTGATTATTATTTTTTTAACATGAGTATTTCTAAACGAATACGAATCTTTTCTGTACGTTTGTTTCTTGAATGAATGGGAAACCCAAAAATTGCTGTTTTTTGTTGCAAAACAAATAAATACATTTTATTTATTCACGTTTACAAGCATTCAGAAACTTAATACATCTATATTGCAGTATATACGTTGTGGTGGTGTTTAAGATCATAAGCATTACTATTCAGTAGACTTCTTTGCGGTTGACATTCAGTTTAAATTACACAATTATAATAATTGAAAAGGCATCTAGTGCATGAATTTTCAGACCCAGCTCTAACTCTCTCTGGATGTTGCACATATACAGGCGATGTTGACATCCTCGAATTCCAGTGCGTAAGTTGGGCATCTTGGATTTTTTCGGAGAAAGGGCATTTTGATTGCAATGGGGATGCTCTCCAGACTGAAAGAGCTGTCGACCCCCTTACAGGAATGACTGTTCAGGCAGTTTGCTTCATAGATGACCTGTGGCACACGGTCCAGGTCGAGGTTCTCCCTGTTATTGGTGCAGAAGAATTTTATGTTCATATATACCACATTTCAGTGTCTTTCAGATTACATTTTATACAGGATGGACGCATCCTGTATAAAATGCACCTGCAGTATACTTTCCCTGTTATTGGCTGTAAATCTATATTTTAAAAGGGCTCAAATATCTGCTCAACTCACACGTAGCTCCATGTGGCGACGCTGCGTTCGTTGATCCTGCTGGGCAGGTTGATGAGCTGTGTGTGGTACTCTTTCAGCGTGGAGGAGCAGTAGGTGTGCTCCACACACTGTGCCGTGATCGGATTGCCCTGGCTGGGGTCTAAGACCAGCAGAAAAATGCTCAGGAGTCCTAGAATCTGAGGGAGAGATTGAGAAGTAGGCATCAGCACCTTTGAGTTTGCACGTGTGGGCTCTATTTGCGGTTTGTGGGTGACAATAGTATCATGCATATTTTCATGTGGACACCTTCATAGATTGAAGCTAATGCCAAATTATACAGCCTACATTCACAGATCCAGTGCAATTTAGTGATGAAGAATAAATAACTAGGTTTAGTTTATTAAAACAAGATTTATCCTAAAGTATTGGCTAGCTTTCAGGTTTGAATCCCCATTTTTAGTTGTTTAGCTATAGACCTAAATCGTCCAGGCCTCTTTTGGCCATTTAAGATTTGCTGTATTGGCTGATAATTGTGCTAGCTTGGCCAATAACTGGTAAAATGTTATTTCTTCCTTATAGTAAAACCAGAATCTATTAATAAATTATTTTACTCGGCAAGGATGCATTAAATTAATTAAAAGTGACTGTACACTGTAAAAATGTATGCGCTTTATTTAATCAAAGAAATTGTGGCAACAGATTACAAGCAATATTATTAATTCAATTTAAACAATTAGAATTGAGTAATAATTAATTAAATTAATTCCTTAAAAGTTAACCATTTAAAATGAGAATTTTGTTTTAAGTAAATTTAAGTCACCATTATGGTGATCAGTGTTTGTTTTAGGTTTGTTTAAAAATGACGGTTTTCTCCTTCGGTAATTCTGCTTGTTAACATCTGGTGTCTTCAATGTTGGCAATATAAAATAAAGAGTTATTAATTAATCTTTGACGTCATTTTAAATGGTTAACTTTTAAGGAATAATTTGATTCATTAATACTCAATTCTAATTTGTTAAATTTAATTAATAAAATTGCTTGTAATCTGTTGCCACAATTTTATTGATTAGATATAGCAAAGTCATTTTTACAGTGTAAAGAGTGACATGCTGTTTGTTTGTTTGTTTGAACTTTCTATTCATCAAAGAATCCACAAATATATTTAGGAACACGGTTGTTTTCTACATCTAGGTATTTTTGAGCAGCAAATTTAGCATATTACAACGATTTCATGTGATCATCATGTGATGCTAAAAATTCAGCTTGGCATCAGATAAATAAATTACATTTTAAATTATATTAAAATAGAAAACAGTTTATTTAAATTGTTATATTATTATTATTATTATTAGTGCTGTATTTTTGATCAGATAAATGCAAGCTTAGTGAGCAAAAGAGACTTCTTTCAAAAGCTTTCAAAATCTTCTGAAGTCTTGTGTGAATGGTGTTGGTGACTTACCTGCGGCTGTTGCATGCTGTATCGTGGACAAATGGAAGTGAGAAGGGGAATGAGATTCTGGAGGCTTGCTGTTGCCTGTAGGGGTAAATCTGCTGGTCCAAATGTGTCCATCCCCTCGTTTCGGGCCTATATTTATGTACCATAGTCTCAATGGAGACCTCCAACGGACCGTAGCGTAAGCCAGTGCTCAAGGTTCATCATCATTAACATCATCATCATGCTTTTTTAGGCTTATTCTCTCCATCTGGATATGAGAGTTCAGCCTTGGGAACAGGACAAAATGAATGAAAAGAATTCAGAATGCATAATCAGCTCTTTGCTCTCTCATTTCACTTTATGATGGATCACTCAATGCCAGCACCAGCTTCTGAGTAATTTCGTCAATGTCCACCATAGGAAAGCTTACATGGTCATGTTTGTTGCTTTGGAAAGAGTCTCAATGCAAATATTCTGGTATCAATGGAATAAGAAAAGTGTAAGATTGTGTTTGAATGATTACTTGAAGTAAAGTGTACCTAAAGGTGTATCTTTAAGGTTAAAGGAGTAGTTCACTTTTCAAAAAAAACTTTTGCTGATAATTTACTCACCCCCATGTCATCCAAGATGTCCACGTCTTTCTTTTTTCAGTCGAAAAGAAATTAAGGTTTTTGATGAAACCATTCCAGGATTTTCTCCATATAATGCACTTCAGCGGGAACCAAACGGTTCAAGGTGAAAATGAACTAATCTTTTTCTGAGTCATTTGGTTCATTCATTGAACGAAACGAACGAATTGACTCGGAAAAAGATTCGTTCGTTTTGATGAACGAGTTCGAACAGGAGAGTCACGAACGCGCATCACAGAACAGAGCAAGGCAAGCATTTGAGCTTATAAAACTTAAACTTTGACATTTATTTATTAAATGGGTGATCGTTTCGCTTGATAAAACCCTTATTCAGTTTGCACTGAAACTGTCTTTTGGACCTTGAACTGTTTGGTTCATTGTAGTCCATTATATGGAGAAAATCCTGAAATGTTTTTTATCAAAAACCTTAATTTCTTTTCAACTGAAGAAAGAAAGACATGGATATCTTGGATAACATGGGGGTGAGTAAATTATCAGCAAAAGTTGTTTTTAAAAGTGATCTGCTCCTTTAAGTGTAGTTTTTTTGATTACAATTGACAGGTGGATTACAACTTTAATTAAGTTAAAAGTTAAATGAGCGTTTTATTTGTTTTCTTTTGTTTATAGGTAGCTGTTCAACTCGAAAAGGCCTAAATGGAGCGTGCTCAGTCCATGAGTACACCGGAAGCTTTATGGGCCAAAATGTGAGGTTTAAGATGACGTCAGTGTGTGGACACGTCATGAGTCTGGACTTTATCGGTAAGTGTCTTGTCTTCAGTATGGGCTGCTTTTAATTTGCAGGAATATTTTGTAATGTGCATGCAAGAGTCAAGATGATGCAAACTTGAGTGTAATATTGCCTATCCTTGATGTTTTACAGGAAAGTATAACAACTGGGATAAAGTCGATCCAGCCGAGTTGTTCACCAAGGCTCCGACTGAGAAGAAGGAAGCAAACCCCAAACTTAATATGGTCAAGTTCCTTCAGGTGACTTTCCCTTTCATTACCTGACTGCTTTTAGTGTATCTATTGTCTAAAATAATTAAACATCCAGACAAACTGTATTTAAAGACTACATGAAATCAAATTTGACCCTCTTTATTTGCTGTTCCAAGCATATAATACATTATTTAATTTATATATTGAATTAAATATGATTGCTTCAATAATGTTCAATTATAAAGAAAAATATTTCTAAAGCTTATTTTTTGTAAGAAGTCTCTTATGTTCACTAATGCTGCATTTATTCAATCAAAAATACAGTAACAGTAATATTACCAATTAAAATATATATTTTTTCTTTTTTTAAATAAATTAAATACATTAATCATTAATAAATTAAGTACTCTGATACAAAGCTGTATTTTCAGTGTCACATGATCTTTCAGAAATCATTTAAATATGCTGATTGATTATCATTATCAATGTTGGAAACAGTTTTTGCTGCTTAAATATTTTTTTTGTGGAAACAATGAGACCATTCAAACATTTGTGGTTAAGATTAAAAAAAGAGAGAAATTAATACTTTTATTTTTACTTTTAGTGACAGAGAAGACATTTAAAATGTTACAAAAGATTTCTGTTTAATACATGCTTTAATAAATAAATGTAATAAAAGCTGTTCATTGGACTTATTCATCAAAGTATCCTGAGAAAAATATCACAATTTCCACTAAAAAAATGTGAACCATGTTTCCTTAGCATAAAATCAGCATATTAGAATGATTTTTGAAGACTGGAGTGACGATACAAAAAATATATTCAAATAGAAAACCTTTATTTTCATTTGCAATAATATTTTTTACTGCATTTTCTATTAAATAAATGCAGCTTCGGTGAGCATAAGCATATGTTGCATTATATTATATTATTATTTTAAAAAGTCCTATAAAATCCCTCCATAAATTTGAAAATACCAAAGTTTCTGTTGTTGACAGGTTGAGGCAAAAGGTTGTGACTTTGTCGTCCTGTGGTTGGACTGTGACAAAGAAGGAGAGAACATTTGTTTTGAGGTGAGTCTGAATCGACTTCAGTTAATCTATAAAGAAAATTCAACTAAAGTTTGTCCAGATAACTGAGACGGAGGTGTTTGGCCTTGGTTTTTTAGTGTGTTTTCTCCATTTCTGTGTGTTGTACCATCTCAGGTGTTGGATGCCATTCAGCCTGTGATGAATAAGCCTTACGGTAATGAGCGCACGGTGTATCGGTCCAAGTTCAGTTCCATCACAGACACCGATATCTGTAACGCCATGACTCGACTCGGAGAACCCAACCAGAACGAGGCTCTGTCCGTAGATGCTCGTCAGGAACTGGACCTCAGGATCGGGTGTGCTTTCACACGGTATGAAAGACGTCATTTGGGTAGAGCAGATGCTTTGAATGTTTTTTTGGTTTTTTTTTATTATTATTATATTTTTTGTATTACAATGCAATCTTGTTTTGTGCAATATACACCGCTGTTGAACAGTTTGGGTCTCTCGGATTTTTTCAAATGTTTTTGAAAAGTCACTATTGTGAAATATTATGTATATATTTTTTTCTATTTTAGTATATTTAAAAATAAAATTGAAACCTATGCGTGGTGCTGCTTAATATTTTCTTGGAAACCTTTTTTTTTTCTGGATCTTTCATGAATATAAAGTACAAAATAACGGGATTTATTTTAAATCTTTTGTAAAATTATAAATGACTGCACTGTCACTTTTGATCAATTTTATGCATCCTTGCTGAATAAAAGGATTAATTTTTTTTGAACAGTAGTGCAAACTGTTCTGATGTCTGATTATTCAGTCGGTCATTCATCACACTTAACCATTGTCATTGGATTTTAGTTTCCAAACCAAATACTTCCAGGGGAAATATGGGAATTTGGACTCCTCCTTGATTTCTTTTGGTCCCTGTCAGACTCCTACACTGGGGTTCTGTGTGGAACGTCACGACAAGATCCAGTCCTTCAAACCTGAAGCATACTGGGTCGTACAAGCAAAGGTCAGTTCTGGTCTTTACCACTTGAATACCAAAATCCAATTTTAGAAATTTATTTGCAGAATAGCTGTATATTATATCACACTGAATACTTGCTTAACAGGTTTTTAAAGGAAAGGACAGCCCACTCACCTTGGACTGGGACCGCGTCAGAGTTTTTGACCGAGATATTGGTCAAATGTTTGTCAACATGGCAAAGACTGCTAAGGAGGCTAAAGTATGTATTTGTATCTCAGTTATATGTCATTTCCTGTTTCAGTGATTGTATATGTGCTAAAGCACTTCATGTGTGACTGCATGAGTTATTATGTGTCTTTTCTTTACAGGTTGAATCTGTGACTAAGAAAGAGAAAGCCAAGCAGAGACCTCTCGCATTGAATACAGTGGAGATGTTAAGAGTGGCCAGCTCTGCTTTGGGTGGGCTGCTTCCCTTGAGATATTAAATGTGTATTTACAAATCAAAAAGCATAAGAAATAGGGTTTGAATGAGGAAAGAATGAGGAAATAGGGGTGGTGATGGCACATTGGATAAGACACATGCCTTTGGTGTGAGAGACCCGGGTTCGAATCCACTGTGAGACACCAATGTGTCCCTGAGCAAGACACTTAACCCCTAGTTGCTCCAGAGGCGTGCGTCCTCTGACATATATAGCAATTGTAAGTCACTTTGGTTAAAAGTGTCAGCTAAATTAATAAATGTACATGTAAAGAAAAACCAGGGGTAACACAGACTGCTTTTCAGACTGAACTATACCTTAAAGTGTATAAATCCAAGGAGGCAATAAAACCAACCAATACATTTTGGCAAGTAATAACTGGTCATGTAATTGAATTTAGATTAAATGTTCAAGAACCTTATATGGTTCACTTTTTGGGAAATAATTACGGTTGTATAGCATTGTTACAATTGTATAGCATTGTTAAAAAATCTAAAAAAAACAACAGAATTTATCTAAAAAAAAAAAATCTTGCTGAGATTAAACTTTTCAATGGTATATATATATATATATATATATATATATATATATATATATATTATTTTATCTGTGTATTTCTCAGGAATGGGTCCCCAGCATACCATGCAGATAGCAGAGCGTCTCTACACACAGGGTTATATCAGCTATCCTCGCACAGAGACGACACATTACCCTGAAAACTTTGACCTGAAGAGCACCCTCAAACAACAGGCCAACAGCTCCTTCTGGGGTGAAACGGTGAGCATGTGCCCTTTCCAACGCCCTGATGAGATCATCTAAAGAAGAACTATTTTTACACCTATTTGATAAGCTTTGTTTTGTGCCTGTAAAAAAAAAACCTCTTTCATGAGTAATTAAATAAATAATTAAAAGTGATTAACATTGTCTTATATGAAAAATGTTTATGTGTGTGTTTGTGTATTCAGGTAAAAGCACTTCTCTCCGAGGGCATTAATAAGCCAAGGAAAGGATCTGACGCAGGAGACCATCCGCCAATCACACCCATGAGAGCTGCCTCTGAGAGCGAGCTGGGTACGCCCACCGACTGCATATTTTCACATTTAATGCGTTACATCATGTGTGATATTGAAAGGTCAAGCATATTAGGGAACACACCCAGGTCATTCTATGATTCATATCTGACGTTGCAAGACAAGATCCATGATCCTGTTTCTAATTATTGAATAAAAGAAGAGAAAATATAGTCTAAAATATCTTTTTAATTTGTCAATTTGAGCCTAATTAGCTAAACACTACTGTTCAAAGGTTTGGGGTCAGTAAGATTTTCTTTTTAAAGATATTAGTACATTTTAGGATGCATTAAATTGATCAAAGTCACAATAAATCTATTAAAATATTTTTCTGCACAGCCGTTTTCAACATTGATAATAATAAGAAATGTTTCTTAAGCAGCAAATCAGAGTATCAGAATGATTTCTGAAGGATCATGTGACACTGAAAACTGGAGTAATGATGCTGAAAATTCATCTTTCGATCACAGGAATACATGACATTTTAAAATATGTTCAAATATAAAACACTTATTTCACAATATTACATTTTGTTCAAATAAATGCAAGCTTGGTGAGCATAAGATACCTTTTTTCCAAAAAGATAAAAAAAAAATCTTTCTAAAATCCGACCCCAAACCTTTTTACGGTAGCGTAACTATGGCTGCATCCGAAATTGCATAATTTCTTGAGTAGGTACTTATTTTGAATAAGTAGTTCAAGTCTGCTAAAAAAGTATGGGCTACATTTGCCATACTGTCATTATCATGTGACCTACAAGCGTCAGTTACGTCAATCATAAATCTTCTCCCGTGGCCTCATGGGATAGTAAATTGTCCGTCGTATGCACCCTTCAGAATTTCACTGGGAGATCATTTTTTAGCATACTCTTTTATGTGTACTGCGAATTCAGACTTCTTTATCACATACTGTTTTTCGGCTACTTTATAGTAGTGAAGTATATGATTTCGGATGCAGCCCCCATGAATCAAATCAGGGGCCATATTGCAGAAAAACTAGATTTCAATCTTGATAAGATCTGCGACAACAGAGCTACAAAAGGCCATCTATCTCTTTTTCTCTCTGCAGGCAGCGACGGCTGGCGTCTGTATGATTACATCACACGGCACTTCATAGCGACGGTCAGCCCCGACTGTAAATACCTGCAGACCACGATTTCCTTCAGCATCGCCACGGAGAGCTTCACATGCAGCGGGAAGACGCTTATCTCTCCTGGTATGTGCATCGTTAGATTAACTTTATCCACTAATATTCTAGTGGAGAGGTGATACTTATTAATATTTCTCTCTATCTCAGGTTATACTGAAGTGATGCCCTGGCAGGGTATTCCACTGGAAGAGGCCTTGCCGGTGTGTGAGAGAGGAGACACATTCACAGTGGATGAGATCAAACTACTGGAGAAACAGACCAATCCTCCAGACTACCTCACTGAGGCCGAGCTCATCACACTCATGGAGAAACACGGCATTGGTGAGATCCGTGCTTACAACGCCTAACAGATGTTTTAGAAAACAAGTCCACAGAAGAGAGGAAAATGTACTTCTTTACCTAATCCTCTTCTTCCCGTGTGAGACATAAGGCCGTAGAGTACATTTAAACGGGTCATATCATGCACTTTATCCATGGGGTACACTTTATTATATTAGTTTTTCGCCCCCTCTTGGTCCGTTTATTGCCACTGTACTCCTTTTGGTATAACATTATGTGTGCAATATCATAAAAACACTGCTAAATGAATTACAGTTTAAAATGCATAAAAATTCACAGGATTCTTAAAAGTGTTTCATGCATAATTTTTCATTTTATGCTATAATTTCAGGTGCTCAGGTTTTCAAAACTAGGACTATTTTCACATTTCTTTTTTTCTTTTTTTAATTAATAGGCTATTTTATATGTTACAAGTTTTAGTCGGTAAGATTTTAGTGAGAGAGAAAAAAAAGTCTCTTCTGTTCACCATGGCTACATTTATTTGATCCAAAATGCAGCTAAATACTAAATTGTGAAATATTTAGGGCTAATTAATTTAGTTAATTAGTTATGGGGGGGAAATAACTCACACCCCACCCAAGACCTACGTAGTTCATGAAGTTGATTTGTGACGAACATGATGCAGGCCAACAACTCACTACGTGATGTAGCCTTTTGAATGAAGTTAGCCCCTAATATTAAAGATATCAGGGCAAAGTCCCTGTATGAGTTTTTGTCTCATATTTATATAATGATATAGTTAAGCAATCGGTATCACATGAGTAACGAGCACAATAATACACGAGTGGTGTAGGGATGGGCAACGCTTAATCGCATCCAAAATAAAAGTTTGTCTTTACATAATATACTGTATGTGGGTGCACTGTGTATAATTATTTTTGTATATATAAATACCCACACATGCATGTATATATTTAAGAAAAATGTGTTATTAATATATCAAATATTTATATATAATATTAATAGTGAATAAATGTATATAAAATATATACATGCACACATTTCTTAAATATATACATGCATGTGTGTGTATTTATATATACAAATTAATTATACACACTACACACATATATTATGTAAACAGTAAACACAAACTTTTATTTTGGATGCGATTAATCGCAATTAATCGTTGCCCATCCCTAGTGTTTTAGTCCACAATAGCACTCGCACAAATTTAATACTGATTTTTTTTTTACAACAGTTCAATGAATAAAAAGATAGTTCACCCAAAAATTTTAATTCTAGCATTATTTACTCACCCTCAAGTTGTTCCAAACCTGTATGAATTTCTTTCTTCAGTTGAACATAAAAGAAAGATATTTCGAAGAATGTTTGTAACCAAACAGTTGACGGCACCATTGATTTCCATGGTATTTTTAGGAGTCAATAGTGCCCCACAACTGTTTGGTTGTGTGAACTGTATTAAAAATGTTTTTCCCACTAGGTACGGATGCCAGTATCCCCGTCCACATTAACAACATCTGCCAGAGGAACTATGTGACGGTTGAAAGTGGCCGCAAACTCAAACCCACCAACCTGGGGATTGTTCTGGTTCACGGTTACTATAAGATTGGTAAGGGGAGTATTTCATTTGTGTGTGTCAGTAGCTTAGTAGTTACAGATTTGGCCTGGTAACTGAAACCCCAAAAGGGGCTGTTCAGGAACTATGGGCAACTTTACAGAGATGAATCTGTAATAGGTGTGCAGTAAGTTACTTTGAAACAAAGTGTTGGATAAATAACTCATTTGTATATGCTTATCCTTTTCTTTGTGCATCTGTGTGTGTTAGATGCAGATTTGGTTCTTCCCACAATCCGGAGTGCTGTGGAAAAGCAGCTCACTCTGATCGCTTTAGGAAAGGCAAACTTCGAACAGGTTTTACAGCATACTCTGGACATCTTCAAGAGGAAGTTCCACTACTTTGTGGACTCCATTGCAGGTAATGTCAAATACAGTGAACCTATGAAAAGAATTGAATTCCTTTCTTAGTTTGGTGTTAAATGGATAGTTCACTTTGAAATTAATTTTTGGTCTTTGTTTCCACAGTAGTTTCAATTGTGATATTTTTTGGTCGAACCGTTCGTGTCTATCAGTCATATAATGGAGGTCTATGGTCACCACCTCAAAGAGCATGTATATAAATACTGTTCGTTTTCTCACACAAACCGCTCGTTTCGTGTCTTAGGCCATCAATGTGATATTTACGAGTCATTAAATCATGTTTAATTTGGATTTCTCTGTGCATGCTCTTTGAGGTGGTGACCATAGACCTGCATTATATGACTGACAGACAAGAACGGTTTGACCTAAAAATATCAAAATTGAAATTACTGCGGAAACAGTAGGCTTAGGAAATTTAGGCTTCGGGCACATTCCTAAATGGGATGCTATTATAGGTTTTGAATTAAGTTTTATTTTAGTTGTGTTTTTGTCATTTTTACTAATATTCTTTTTGTAAATGTGTCTTGTTTTGGGATTTTTTTGTTTTCGTTTTAGTACATCAAGTTGAACTAAATGAAAATAAGAAATGTTGCCTTGGTAATTAGCTTAAGGAAAATAATTAAAATTGTTATGTTTTTAGTTTTTTAACTCTAATAGCCCTGGTCTTGAACTGTGTTTTAATGCATTGAGACCCATTTTATTAGGGGTTGGCTTAAACTGTTTCTCAATCTATAAGTTAAAGGAATAGATCACTTAAAAAATAAAAATTCTGTCATCATTTACTCACCCTCAAATTTGTTCAAACCTGTATGAATTTCTTTCTTCTGCTGAACACTAAGGAGGATATTTTGAGGAATGTCTGTAACCAGAAAGTTGATGGGCCCCATTGACTTCCATAACCGTATCTTCTTTTGTGTTCAGCAGAAGAAAGAGATTCATACAGGTTTGAAACAATTTGAGGGAGAGTAGATGATGACAGAATTTTCATTTTTAAGTGAACTATTCCTTTAAGGCTGCTCTGTGCCTTCTTAAAGTTTAACTTAAATATGCAGTTTTTTGCCTAAATTATGTTTGCTCAGAGGTTTTGCTAATTATTCACTCTTAATGTTTGTTTAAAAGGCATG
Source organism: Pimephales promelas (assembly GCF_988280905.1). NCBI lineage: Eukaryota > Metazoa > Chordata > Actinopteri > Cypriniformes > Leuciscidae > Pimephales > Pimephales promelas. The sequence continues at coordinate 43,348,966 of NC_142772.1, forward strand.
GATGAACTGATGGAGGTGTCCTTCTCTCCCATCGCTGCTACTGGGAAACCACTCTCTCGCTGCGGCAAATGCCGTCGCTTCATGAAGTACATCCAGGTGTGTAAGGACTCATACTTCCCTAACAGACTTATAATGATGGCTTTCTTATTCTAGGGATTTTAACATGTAAATGCATTAAATTGATCGAAAATATTACAGTAAAAATGTTTATAGTACTATTTATAATATAGAGAATCCTGAAGAAAAAAAAAACATTTCCACAGTTTGCACAAAAATATAAATTAACACAGCAGTTTTCAACATTGATAATAATCAGATTTTTTTAAGCAGCAAATCAACATATTAGAATGATTTCTGAAGGCTCATGTGACACTGAGTAATGATGATAAATTCAACTTTGCATCATAGGAATGAATAGCAAACATAAATAACATAACATAAAAGATATTCTGATTGAAATCAGTCATTTTAAAGTGTAATATTACATAAAATACATATAAATGCAGCCTTGCTGAGCAGAAAAGACTTATTTAATAAATCTGTAACACTTTACAATAAGGTTTCATTAGTTAGCATTGGTTATCTACTTTAGTTAACATGAACTAAGAATGAACAATAATTCTATGGCATTCATTAATCTGTGTTGCTGTTTATTTAAAAATGTACTAATATATTATTAAAATCAAAAGTTGTATTTGTTAACATTAGTTAATGCACTGTGAACTAACATGGACAAACAACGACAATGAATGACAGTATTTTAAGTAACATTAACATAAATGTTAATATGTTAATAATAAATAATGTAATAATATTTATTTATTATTATTTATAATAATAAATATGTTAGAATAAATACTGGAATAAATGTATTGCTAATTGTTACTTATAACATTATAGTTAATAAAACATCAACTAATGTTAACAAATGAGACCTTGTAAAGTGTTACCAAAAAATTTGTACTCATGAAAATGAAAATCTATGAAAATCATACTCATCGAACTCTTTTAATCCAAAAGATTAAAGAAAAGCCCATTTCTCTTTTAAAACAAAGAGATCAGACAGAGACAGAGACAGATCATAACTAGCATGTACAGACATTGTGTTTTAGCTACTTTCTTTGTCATGGAAGAATGTTAGATATTTAACCAAACACGCTTGTCTCAATATGGAGCAAAGTTCAGGTCTGCACACTCAATTAAAGGATTGCAACACTATGTCTTGGGCTTTGATCCATGACCTTGACCCAAACCGATTGACCTATGTTAGGATTGTGACATATCATAGAGGGCTTTGGCCTTCTGATTACAAGCCTAAAACTTTGACCTCTCAACTTCCACCACACCTTAGTTTAGTAACCATTTAACTCTACAGTTCAGAAGTTTGGGTCGCTTTTTTACATCTCATCCTCACCAAGGCTGCATTTATTTGATAAACAATACAGTAAATATTCTGAAATAGTATTACAATTTAAAATAACTGTTTTCTGTCATAATTATAATTTATCAGTCACATGATCCTTCTTATTGTCAATGTTGAAAACAGTTGTGAAACAGTTGAAAACATCATACATTTTTTTCAGGATTCACTAAATACGTTTAAAGGACCAGAATTTATTTGAAATAGAAATGTATAAATTCTTTACTGTCACGTTTTATCAATTTAATGCATTCTTGCTGAATAATAGTGTTTTATTGTAAGTATTTAATGCTTTGGACATCAAAAATACCTTGTTTAAAAAATCTGACGTCAGTGATGTTGAATAAGCACAGTGAGTAATGCAGCCATACTTAAAGCTTTTCCATCCCAGAGCATTTACATCTTCACCAACTTTGATCCTAATTACCATCCAGATATAGCCGTTGTGTAAATCACATGGTTTATATATTTTTTTTCGCTGTGACGCACTCTGGGCTTTTAGACAGACTCTCATCTCTCTCTCCGTCTATACCTGTGCACCTGAAAATGACCTTCGGCGAGGAAGCTTTTTATCTGAATGTTCTCCTGTGTCCATCTGGATGTGATGTAACTCAAATTATTCATCAATGTCCCTCATCATTCAACTGTTGGTCTAATGTTCCTGTTAAATGGACTGCATGTCCAGTTAATGCTGATTTTCTCGATCCAAATGTACTGAAGTCTTTACACACTATAAAGGTTTCTGCTGCTGCTAAGTCATTGTGGAGAGTAAAATTTGTAGAAAGAAAAAATATATATTGGTAAATCATGATGTAGTGTCAAATACGGTCTAAATTGTCATTTGTAATCCCCCTAGGCTAAACCCAGTCGTCTGCACTGCTCTCACTGCGACGAGACGTACAGTTTACCTCAGAACGGAGCCATTAAGCTGTACAAAGAGCTCAAGTGTCCTCTGGATGAGTTCGAGCTGGTGCTCTGGACCTCAGGGTCGCGTGGCAAGAGCTACCCTGTGTGTCCTTACTGCTTTGGGAACCCTCCCTTCAGAGACATGAAGAAAGGTAGGAGAGACCCTGTTTCTCAAAGCAAATTGTTTTTGGGTGGTTCTTCATTTAGGATTCTTTTAAACGTGTCCTAAAAAAAGAAATCTGTAATCAAGATCTGATTATGCCCTTGATAAACCTTTGCATTTTCATATAAAGTGATGAAGATATTTTTTTTCTTACTGGTTGGATAAACAATCTTTCAAGTTTATGAAAATAAAAAGGAAGGGATTGGAGACGTTGCCGCAGTTCTTCTGTATTTATGCGGTCTCAGTTTTTTTTTTTCTTTAAATAATCCCATATGGACTCGATGTTTGTGAGATCGTTTGCAAAAATCTCACTGGATTATACAATAATGGCAAAAGGAATGTTTGGAAATGTAAAACTGATATTTCCTACTGACACATTACAGCAAAAGATAATATAAATAACTGGCTTAACTACTTTTTTTTGGTAAATACTAACATGCCTAAAACTTTCGCACAGTACTAATAAATAAATAAATAAATAAATACATATATATATATGTGTGTGTGTGTGTGTGTGTGTGTATGTTTTTATTTATTTATTTATTTTAATAAAACATTTAATATTTTTAAATATTGTGGTCAGTAAGATTTTTTAAAAATTAATATTTAATTTTTTTTTATCAAAAGTGATGGTAAAGGCTTTTACAGTTTTACAAATGAAACAAAGAATTCTTAAAAACTGTATCACTTTTTTTTACATTGATGTTAATAAAAAAAATCTTGAGCAGCAAATCAGCATATTATGATTATTATGTCATTAGTAATGATGCTGAAAATGTAGCTTTGCATCACAGGAATAAATTACATTTAAAAATATATTTAAATAGGAAAAGATTATTTTAAATTGTAATAATATTTTACAATGTTACTGTTTTTTTTACCTAACCCTAACCTGATAATAAGAGACTTATTTTAAAAAAAACATTCAAAAATCCTTCTGACCGTTAACTTTTAAAAAGTAATGTATTTAAAATAAACATATAAAATATAATCTTTTAATAAATGTATTATAGTGGTCAAATAAAAACATGTGGGTGGGGGAAAGGTCCAAGATTCTGGCAAATGTAACCTTTTAAGCCTCTTAAAACCAAGAAAAGATAAGGGTTCTCCTATAAAAATAGCCCTAATGTAATTTCTCTTTCTCTTTCCCTCAGGGATGGGATGTAACGAGTGCACCCACCCTTCCTGTCAGCACTCCCTCAACTCTCTTGGGATCGGTCAGTGTGTTGAATGTGAGACGGGTGTCCTGGTCTTCGATCCCACCTCGGGCCCAAAGTGGCGCATGGCCTGCAACAAATGCAACGTGATGGTGCATTTTTTCGAGCACGCCCATAAAGTGCAGGTGTCCCAGGACAGCTGTGAATCCTGCGAAGCGTCTCTGGTTATAGTGGACTTCAACAAGACACGCTCGCCGTTGCCTGATGGTGAAACGCAGCACACTGGCTGCGTGTTTTGCGATCCTGTGTTCCAGGATCTGGTGGAGCTGAAACATGCGACCATGCGGCATCCCATGCACCGGGCCGGAGGAGCCCGCAGAGGGAGAGGGAAGGGGAGAGGGAGGAGGCCTATGGGGAGAGGGAATCCTAAAAAGCCTAAAGACAAAATGGCAGCCCTGGCAGCGTATTTTGTATAAACTGTTTTGTAAAGCTTATTTGTCTTGGAGTAGAAAATTAAAGACAGCTTAATTAGTCTCAATGTGCAAACTAAAAAGATGAAAATGGCAATAAAGTTTTTAGTTTAACAGAGTCTGTTCTGTTTTGTGTGTGTTTATGTCTGCTTACATATGTATTTATTTAACAGACACTTTTATCCAAAGTGACAAATCTTGTTTTTATTGAATATTGCAGTGTTTGTTATAAAATTATTTTTTTATGCTCATCATAATTTTTTGACAATATTTAATCAACTTCCCCTCGCATGTACAGTGACATCTTTTCTCTGATGACGTGTTTAGCGGTGCGAGGGTGGGACAACCTGTCACTCACATGAGATCCACCAATAGCAAACCACAACCATCCAATCAATGCGTGATGGACAAAATCAAGTCCCGCCGCACATTTTTTCACTCAGATATACATCTCAATAGATAAAAAAAGACTATTGCAACTTCCGTTGCATGTCGATTTTAAAAATAAAGTTGCGTAATTTATTTTCAATGCATCAAAAACAAAATGATATTTAAACACCTTTCACTGAATTGTATATACATGTAGCTTCTTATTTTGGCCAACACACATCTATATGCAACAATATAACATTCATTTTATAGATACAATATGAATCACTTTACATAAACTTCCCGAAACACATTATGATCCAAATAAACAAATGGCTAAAGAAAAAAAAACTGACTATAATACTACTTTTTTTTTTTTTTTGTACATGGTACCACAGCAAAAGCATGTTTCTGTTTATATCTACCACTGTATTTCCATTTGATACCATCACTGTAGCATGGTAGCCTATAACAACAGTGCTTCTTTGAAAAAAAAGTACTGCTAAGTATTTTATTTTATTTTATGTCACGTTAAAAACACATTTTCAGGTATATCCATGCTAAAAAATATTGTCTCTATCAAAACACTCATGTAGTCGAACACTTTTGTTATGATTATATGCATTTTAAAACATATAATATCATGAGAAATGTTCATTCTGAGTATATAATGAACAACATTTTACAATGTTTAACAGATCACATTATTGCTGCTGTCCATGATTAGAGAAAAGGTATATTTGATTTTTTTAGAGTTCACTTCACTTGTCTATCAATTTCATGTTTAATAATAATACATGTTTGAATTGCTCCATATTAGTGCATCTTTGCGTATATAATGAAAATAATTTATGGAAAAAAAAAACGTTGCCATTACAGAAATTGCCGTAGACCTTCGTTTATGAATATTAATTACGTTAAGTGAATGACTGGACGCTCATTGGCTGGCCCATTAAATGGAATGTATTCATATTCATAAGATAGCTATATCTCCGCCCAGGCAGCCAACACGATCTGACAACCAAACGGATTGACTTCGTCCAGTCTATTCCGCACCTCACACGGCTGTTCTTATCTCTTTGTATATCGCTATATTTGTACTTCCTCTCGGTCACAGGGACTTCCGCAGACGGACTGGCTTTTGTTGTGTAGTGACTGAAAGGGCGTGCGTTCATGCACGAGCTCTTCAATTCGCACTCGTCAGGGAAAAAGGGAGTGTCGGTGCATTAAGCAACACGAACCATCCATAAAGGTAAATACAACACGTTTATGCACGTCTATGTTCTCCTTTATGTTGTTAATCAAACTAACCAGTTGCTGTAGTTGAAGGCCCGGTTGTTCTGCTTCCAAATGGCGACAGTAACTTACGTGCATTTTTTTCTCCGTAGGAGTCATGTTTAAGTTAAACCATGAATTCTTGCAGTTGTTAATTAACCAAAGTTTCCTGCATGTAATGCACTGCAGTTTGCAATAATTTCAGTTTTGCTGGGTTATATGGGTAATGTTTTTGCGATAACGTGAAGATCTGTGGGTAGTATGAATTTACTGCATATTGGATACATTGTGTGAAGTGTATCACAATGCATGTGTTTCCTTTCGTTATTATTTAAATAGTCTTAAAGCGTAAAATTATATATATATATATATATATATATATATATATATATATATATATATATATATATATATATATAAACAAGTAACCCCTTCCTAAACGCACACCATTGGTTGAGGATGACAGGGGGCCACTTCCGATTGTACTGATTGGCTAACTGTCATATATATATACATATGTTATTCTGTACTATTACCGTTAACAACATAACTGCTTTTTGAACTGATAGTGGCAAGTATATTTACGTAGCCTAGGTGATTATGTATGGTTATATTGTGTTAATTTATTTTTTATTTTTTATTTATGTATAGAGTCAAACATCAGAGTTGCTTTGGACATCCCTGACCTTCTACATTGGAAGAGGTTGCAATTCCATACAATGAGTTGTGCGAATCAAGGCGATGCTGCAAAGTTTCTCGAGAGTTTTCTGGTGGAGTTTCCAAACCCACTTGGCACAGAAGACCTGCTTCCCGTCAGTCCACTCAGCCGCAAAGTCTCTCTGCAGGAGGTGAAGGGAGAGAGTCTGGATCTCGGGCTCCGCCTGCTCTCAGACAGGTTTGTTATGTGTGTACAGTCTGAATGTCATCTAGGTCAGGGGTTTTCAGTCTTTTGGATGCCATGGACACCTAAACGTGATCAACACAAAATCAAAATATTTTCAAAATATTTAGCTGCGTTTTAAATTATAGGATTGGAGGGACCCCCATCCTATAATTTAAAACGCAGCTAAATATTTTCATGTATGAAGATGCCATTTATACTGTGAAAAATTAGATATTATAAATATGTAAAATATTGTTTGGAAAATATTTAATTTCTCTTATGTTACATAATTTTTTCTTCATTATAGTACAGTACTATATATATATATATATATATATATATATATACACACACACACACACACACATATAATTTACATTTATTTATTTACTATATTTATTTAGTATTTTTATTTACTATATTTATTAACTGTATTTATTTATTTACCAATTTTATTTATTTACTATTTCTATTTATTTTCTATTTTTATTTATTTACTATTTTTTATTTACTATTTTTTATTTATTTATTTGCTATTATTTTTTATTATTGTATTATATATATATATATATATATATATATATATATATAATTTAGTTAGATCTTGTTTTTATTTATCTTTTTTTACTTTACTTTTTTTTATTAAATATTATATTTTAATCATGTTTAACAATTATATTTATTTATTTAGATCTTCTGTTTTATTATGCATTTCTTTATTTTTACATCGTTTTTCTCTAAATGCTCCATAGCACTCCCTTGTGGCCCCCTGATTGAAAACCCCTGATGTAGGATTTTGCAGAAGAGAGAGAATGCATTTATATTTTCAGTTGGATGGCAGACTCTTCTCTCAGCTATGAATACAGCTTTATATTTGTGTCCTGAATTAATTCTTAATTTTTTTAAAAACATGTACAGGATTTTTAAAAGGCCCAGAAGCAGGCCTGAAATGTTGCGACACCTGTCCTCTTTAACCAGAGGAGCCTGTCATTCCTCTCATTCCTGTCATTCCTGCCTCTCTCCCCATTTGCTGTCTCGCTTTAATTTGCAGACAGTATTTGTCCCAGATCAGCATGTTGCACTAGCATGAGCTGATTAAGAGATTTGGGTCTTTTTTCCCCCCCTAGTGTACTATGGGTGGGCAATCCAAGCATTAAGTGAAAGCGCCGGTGCAGAAGTTTTAAAGTTTAAATTAACAATGGGGTTTTTGTTTAATCTCTTTCTGTATCCATTTCCCTCTCTCTCCCCTGACGCATTTCTCAGGGCAGACTTCCTGTCTGTGGAATCACTATTGTTATACCCACTTCCTGACATTTAGACTTCATTTCCTCTTTGTCGGAAGCTGTGCCGAATGTCTGCACAGTGCAGATTTGTCAGGTTTAAACCCTTTTCATGATATGATATAGGTCAGAGAGGCATGCCTTTACCGCATTTCTTGTCAAGTAGGACAAAAGGCAGTTTCTTTTCTGACATCTTGTTATGTCATTCGATAACATCTCACGCAGCCAAATGCTTCTTGTGTTGTTATGAGTGGGCGGTCGGGCCATTTGCCAATTGTATCTCAAGCAGGCAAAGTGTTAAATCTAGTCTTAAAAACAGAACAGATTCACTAGTGCAAGATGTGCTTTTTTTTCTCCAGTTTGTGAGAATCCACAAGTATGATTTTGAGAAATTAGCTTATCGCAATATTTTATTACATTTTTCAACCAAATTTTTACTTTGTACTGTGTACATTACTATTCAAATGATTTTTTTTTCTCTCCAAAGAATATATGCTTTTATTTGGCAAGGATTAATTAAATTAAATTGATCAAAAGTCACAGTAAAGGCATTTATAGTGTTACAAATTAATCTATTCTATTTCAAATTAATGCTGTTCTTTTGATCTTTCTATTTATCAAAGAATCTTGGGTGGGGAAATGTATCATGGTTTCAACAAAAATATTAAGCAGCTCAGCTTTTTTTCAACATTAATAATAAGAAATGTTTCCGGAGAAGCAAATCAGCATATTAGAATGATTTCTGAAGGATCATGTGACACTGAAGACTGGAGTAATGATGCTGAAAATTCAGCTTTGCACCACAGGAGTAAATTACACTTTCAAATATTTAAATAGGATTCTGTTCATTTAAATTGTAATAATATTTCACAATATTAGTGTATTTTATTATGATGGAATAAATTCAGCCCTGATGAACATGTGAGAGTTACTTGAGTTGTGAACAAGAACACGAGTTACTTGAGTTGTGTGTCGAACTGGTGACTTGAGTTTTTTTTTTATATCTTATATTATTTATTTTTTTTTTTTAAAGAAATGCCCCAGTCTGGCTGGGTGCAGCGATGTGCAATGCTGCTGTCACTGAATTGCTTAAAGATGACCTTTCACCTTACTACTGCCCAAAAGATCTTGAACAGCAACCAGAGGATGAACAGGGAGTTGTTTGTAAGTGATTCACTTGATTTGATTCTTGTTCTTTTCTGTTTTTGACATTTTGGGTTATTGTATTTTATATGTGTGATTTTTATATATATAATATACTATAATATATGCACAGTTATTGTAGTCATAATTACTGGCACCCCTGGTAAATATGATCAAAAATGGCTGTTAAAAATGTATCTGCATTATTTAACCTTTTGATCTTTCATTCAAAAAAATTGCAAAAATCTAACCTTTCATTGAAATAAAAGATTTGAAACTGGGGTGGAAATCACATTACGAAATATGTTTTTCTCCAAAACACGTTAGCCACAATTATTGGCACCCCTAGAATTTTTTCACGAGTAAAAGTATATTCCCTTTAATATTGACCTTTTTTAGCACACCAGGGTGACTAGGAACATGAAATTGGAAAGGACAAATTCCCCTTAATCACCCATCACAATGAGTAAAAGCAAAGAATATAGTTCTGATGTGCATCAAAAGATTGCTGAGCTTCACAAAATAGAAGGTTTCTGTAAGAAAATATAGCTAAAGAATTGAAATTCCCCATTTTGACCATCAGGGCAATAAATACAAAGTTCCAATCAACAATAGATGTTACGAATCTGCCAGGAAGAGGATGTCTGTCTATATTGTCTTAAAGGTGCCATATGTAATAATTGAGGTAAAAATATCCAAAAAATGAGCTACACGCATCAAAAGAATGAGAAGAAATAAGTGCAATGATGTAATTAAAAAACTGACAAGTTATAGTGCTGCCGAGATATAAACCTAAATTAGCATGCTAAATGACTAGCCCCGGCCCGGCAGGTGTCGTAATACCAGTTCCGGCCATGGGATGCGGTATGCGGACGGGCAACGTTACCACCAGCCAAACTGCAGTACACGAGTGAGTCGCGCTCGCGCCGGCTTGTGTGTGTACTTGAACCTGATGTCAGTCGTGTGGAAATACAGCCCATTACTACATTTCAGTTCAGGGAAGAGTTCAAAAAATGATTGGTTGACATTATGCATGAGGAATACATTTTGGTAAGTTGTAGCATACTGTATCTTTCAACAGTGTTCGGGTTCTTTTTCCATTAGCTAGTAGAGATGATCGGTTCACGTGCGCTAGGGATCTGTGGTGTAACATGTACAAGCGCCAAAACGGTATTTATTGTTTGAATTGCATAATAAAATTGACAGAATCTGAGAGCTTAACTAACCTGCTTGCTAAGTGTTAATTGCATGTGTCTCACGGTGAATTCGTGAGAGCTGGCAGCTCTGAATTTCGCTAGGTTGATCAACATCAGCGAATGCTGTCTGTCAAATTAATTCAAACTAACAATAAAAGTGTAATATGAACAAAACGAATACCGTAAACTTAAAATAATAGCCTGCAGGCTTTTATTTTCCCATATCGTCGAAATGCAACAGCTTGTTTTTGAGACAGGCGTCTATGAGTCGGTCTTCATTATTTAGTGTTGAGATGTTGTTCATTTAGTCTCTGATCTCTAAAAATCTCGAAATGCTCCACGTGAAACTGCGGTCTTCCGACCTTTTACTATCGTGTCAAATGATTTGAATAATATGTGGAGAAAGAGAGCAAAACAGCGCTCGTTTGTGTTGTTTGAAGACGTGAGTGCGCGCGGCAGCGGCACAACACATTTTCTGGAGGTATACTGCCCCCATCTGTTATGGAATATGGAACATTTTTTGATTTTTAGTTCCAGATGGCACCTTTAAAGCAACATTAAAGAAGATTTTTTTTCCCTTAAAATAATGTATCCAAAATCGTTTCAGCGGTTCATCAAGTCATAACCGGGTGAAAGGCACTTCTGCCTTCACTTTACAGTCCTATATCTGCTATAATCACACTATGTAAGTTTGCCAGAACGGTAGGCTGACCGTATTTTGATTACCAAAAACCAGGACACTCAGCCCGGCAAACAGATGCTCAAATGATACTCGAAGTTTACTCAAAGATGCCTTATTAATGTCAATACATTTAAAGTAGGCTATGTTTTTCTTCCTTATCCTCCTTGTTTGCACATCTATAATTTGCTGTAGAGCTGATCTTTCCCAGCGTTTTTTTTTTTTTTTTTTGAAAACCAGGACATTTTCATCACTTTATAAAAAACAGCCAGGACAGGACGTGAAAACAGGACATGTCCTGGGAAAACAGGACTGTTGGTCACCCTACAGAATGGGTTGCGTTTCTGTAGTTCAAATGAGACATAAAAAACTACAAATTTGTCTAGCTTCAAGCGTTACTTACAATAGTCATTACCGGTATTTAGTTTTTCTTCGTTTTTGATGTCACCATAGATCTTACTTTCATGAAATCATGTAACATACTCTACCTTGTCCGTGGACATCGTTCATTCCAAAGTGTTAGCTAAACGAGCGAGCGCGTGTGCGACAGTAGGCTGCGGTTGGCTAAATTATTTACGACAGCGGTAATGGACAATCCGCTTCCAACCTGTTGGGGGACCGAAGAGGGAAAGTTCTGTAGTGTTGCTTTAAAGCACGGGGATTGAATTGCCAAAGAATTGCAGAGATTACTTGAGTCTTGGGGTCCGAAGCCTACCAACCTAAAACAATCAAACAACCCCTACAGTACATCACCACATGTTGTTTGGGAGGGTTTCAAGAAAGAAAATCCTCATCGCTCCTCCAGAAACAAACTCCAGCATATTCAGTCGTCAGACACGACTGGAACTACAAACAGCTCAGGGTTCTGAGTCAGTATCGATGATAATCGCTTACTGCGTCCTCTAGTGTTCAAACATCAGTGTTATTTAAAAGTAATTCATTACCTTACAATATTACTGTCTCAGAATTGTAATGCGTTACATTACTCATGTATTACTTTTGAGTTACTTTCACCAAAATAACTAAGTAGAACTTAACTTTGGGGCTGTAACGATATGCAATATGAAACCGAAATCGCGATTCGCCACACGACTCAGATCCACAAACCTACAGAATCGCGACACACCTCTTCCAACTCCAGCGTTATTCTCCTTACCGTCCAGATCCAATGCTGCCTTATCTTTAAATTAGGCTATTAGTATTATTTGAAGTTAACATTATAAAATACGTAGACCTACACCACAAAACTAGTTGAGGATAAATTATTTAAAATTGGGGAAGTCCAGCATTATGGACATGACATTTGCAGTCAAAACTTGAAATTAAAATTCTCAGAAAATACATGTATTGAAACGTATGTAGGCTACTTCCTTAAAGGACTCCAGACATTAGACAAACATCAGTCTGTTTTATTTTTAATATTAGGGAAAAGACACACATTCATGGGTGACAAAAAATAGGAGGCAAAATATATTTTTTGTAATTCTGTTAATTACACTGCGCAAATCGGATGAGGAAGGGTTGGCTCTCCAGTCTCCATAGAACTTAAAATATTCATTTTATTTTAGTTTTCGTGTTCGCATTTATGAGGAAAAAACAATGTTACAGACGCGACCGCTCTGAACTGGCACTAAAAGACTGCTTTAAAACTTTCACATAGTCTGTTGCCTTTAAGAAATAAAAGCAGACAATACACTGTAATACAACTGTAATACAAGCCTCACTGAACATGTAACGAGTAAAATATTACTGAAAATTGATTAGTAATGCCTTACACTACTGCGTTACAGCAAAAAGTAATATGTTACTGTAATGTATTACTGTTGTAATGCGTTACTCCCAACACTGTCAAACATTAGTACGTGAGGATACAGTTTTTACATTATGTTTGAAAACTTATCTCTCCTTGTAAAGTTCATGCCTGTGTTGTTGACTCTTTACATTTATTTTAGTCTGGATGTATGATTTCTAAACTTTTACTCAAACAATGTTGTATCATGATGAGCGTATGTGTCTGTGTGACCCTTCAGTGTTGCAGTCGGAGCCCCTACAGCGCCTTTTTATAAATAAATTGAGAGAGGTGTGTGTGGCCTGGCAGAAACAGCTGCCCAGTCCCGGTTCTTCCTCTTCACTGACACACAGCTGCTCTGTTCACGCCATTCGAAACACTCGCAGGAAGATGGAGGATCGTCACATGATCTTGAAAGAGTTTAACCAGCTTCTGGGATTGAAGGTGAGGCTACCACATATTTCCTCAAGACTTTAATGAATGAATGAAGGAAGACCTGCATTGGGTAGATCAGTTGTAGGGGTGCATGGGTAGATATTTAACCAAACATGTGCATACCATAACCATAACCAACCAATATGCATATTTCACTATTTTTTTTTAGGTTTTTATTACTGTCATTTCAATATTCTCTTACATTTGGATGGTACCTGAAATCTTAGTAAAGAAATCAACAATTGGATATATTGGCTGAAAGACAAATAAATAAATAGGAGAAACCGAAATTACATCCATAATGGTAGTTACAAATACATTTTATTAAAAAGGACAAAATAAGACATCAATTGTGGTAACAAAATAATGTTAGCTATAACAGTAATACAGCCCTTTTTTGTAACTGAATAAACAATATAGTTGTATATTTATTACTCAACTGGTAGATTGGGATCCAGATCAGTTTCCCTCTAACCATTTTCTTGTTCTAGCTTTTTTGCAAGCTATCAACAGAATCCTCATCTAGTATTTATCAGATTTGTCTTGCAATTAAATTTTTTTATGACCAGAGTATAGAGTTAAAAAAACTAAATTGAAAGGGTGCCGTGAACATGCCCTTTAAATTTCTTGCGAATATTTCTGAGCTTTAGAGGCATATTTCACTATATCGGATGCAAAATGCTGTGTGTACTGTATATCCGAATATGCAGTATTCATAAGCTGAATAATATTGGGAGTTATGATATTTGGACTGACGTATTGGGGCATTTCAATTAAATAAAAGGTCAAAGTAAATGAGAGTAAATTTGTATTTAAATGGATATTTCACCCACAAATGAAAATTTGATCATTTACACACCCTTGTTGTTCCAAACCTGTATTAATTTCTATCTCACAACAGACATTTTGAAGAATGTTGGTAATCAAACAGTTGTTGGTCCCATTGGCTTCCATACTAGAAAAAAATATGATGGATGTCAGTGGGGACCAGAAATTGTTTGGTCACATTCTTCAAAATACAATTTTATATTCAGCATGAGATTAATACTCTTTTAGGTTTGGAACAATTAGAGGGTGAGTGAATGATAACAGAATCTTTAATGACTTTTCTGCTTGGACTAAAATTGTGTCTGTAGAACGATTCTGATTTCTGTTTCTCTTCTATAGGATGGTGTAGATCGAGAGTATTACGCAGTGTTTGATGGACATGGAGGAGTGGATGCTGCCACATATGCTGCCACTCACCTGCATATCATACTGAGCCAGCAGGAGGCGCTAAAAAGCGATGCTGCCACAGCTTTCAAAAGCAGCTTCAAACAAACAGATGACATGTTCAAGATCAAAGCCAAGAGAGAGGCAAGAACAACCAAACGCATTAACAATTAGAGTGCTACAACAATGTATATAGAGTTAATCAAAATTAATCAACCCCCATTGCAAATCAGGTGTATTGGCAAAATATAAACAATTGAACACTTTTTGAACGAAACCTTCAAAACAAAATTAGGAATTTTGTAGCAGATGTTTGAACCAGACTGAATGTGTAACGTATAACTTTTAAACATGCACTACTGAAAACATCATTCAGTTAGTTGACATTTGTGTTGGCTTTCTTCAAAGTGTACACTTGTTTTTTTAATATATATATACAGTATACTATATATCAGCCTACCTGCTTCTGAAAACACTGCACAATCAGTTTTAGCGGTTAGAATATCTTTCCCCTCACTTGTCAAGCTGGTGCATTCGGTGGAAATTCACGTTGGAAAGAAATATATTCACACCTCTCCCACTTCTTAAGATGCAACCGTTATGTGTATCAAATGTTCCTACGCTGTAATAAATACAGATAAATATAGTCCATGTTCCCCCTGTGGTTAAATACATGGTAAGAAAACGGAGCAAGCTTGCTGCAAGTCTCTGTCTGCCTCCACAGGTACAGATATGAGTAAACACTTTCTGTTTCACTGACACGGACAGTGCACGTAAACAAGAATTCATTTTACTGTTAATAATTGACATGCACTTGACCTTTTCTATGGGCCAGTCAGTACCACTTTAATAAAACAAGTTATCATCTATTTTTTATGAAAATGTTTAATTTTTGAAAGCCTTAAATTATACCAAATTAGTTGAATGAAGTGTTATGAAATGGTAATGGTAGGTTTGTAGAGTTATTTAAATGTAAATGAATTATTTGGACCCATTAATTATTTATTTTTTTGTTTGTTTTTTCATTGTGAGATTATTGAAAATCAAGCAATTAATGCTTGTCAAAATATATAGTTAAAATATGAATTTTTCATTTTTTATTTTTATGAAAAAATTATTTTATTAAATAAATTCTATTTAATTCATTATTTTATTCAGGGAAGTTAATTTTGAATAAAATATCACATTTATGTACATTTTAATGGAAACTAAATTTGTTGTTTATTTTAGTGCAGTTCATTTTAGACAATTAAAAAAATTCAAAATTGATTAAAAAATTCAAAATTTTAGACAATTTAAAAGTCATTTAATAGCACAATTTAAAAAATATTAAAAATAAATGGGTACTTCTTTTTTTTACCATTTATATTTTTCATTGTGAAAATATTTACGTGACAATTAGGCACCCGCTACAAAAATGTACTGTAAAAATGTTCATTTATTTACTTACATTTTTTTTACTTATCAATTCTATTCCATTTTATTAAATTCATTAATTTAGCGTGGTTAATTTTTAACATAAAAGCACAATAAAAATTTATTGTGATTTATGTGCTAAGTATTGTAATTATATTTAAGTTTTAATCGATTGACAGCACTAGAATTTGTTAATGGTGATTAATATTTGCTTTTACTAAATTCAGTTTAGGCTGACTTAATTTTTTTTTTATCTCGGTATTGTTTTAATATTATTATTAACTATTTTACTGTATTACAGTAATGAGAATCAAAATTATAATAATGTGGCACAGTATCAGTGACTACAGGATGGCAAAGTAAACATTGTTTTGTTTGTGTCTCCTTCAGCGTCTGCGCAGTGGCAGCACTGGTGTGGCTGTTTTACTGACCTCCAATCACCTCACTGTCTCCTGGCTAGGCGACTCTCAAGCTATGCTGGTTCGACAGGGAGAACCAGTGACCCTAATGGACCCGCACAAACCGGAGAGAGAGGTACAAGACACTACAAGCCACTGCTGACCAATAGAGACTGAACCATAGAGACCGTATCAGATGCTCATCTGTTCTCCGTGAGCCGCTGAAATGTGAGACAGAGGAACTGACTGCTGACTACATGCTGAATCAATATTAGCGCTGTATGCTGCATACTTACTACAGCGACTGAATGCCAAAAGCACCAGAATGGTCTTTAGAGAGGCAGTGATTGACTTCAAATCCTTGTTTCTGAACATATTTTGCATGCAAAATAAATATATAATTAGTTATACAAAAGATTAAAGGGATACTTCACCTCCATATTTAAAATTGGTCATTTATGTAAAATTAGTTTTGAATTTGGAGCTTTCTAGACTGAGAAAAGCCAGTAAATGTATTTTTGGCTCATGTGGATGAAAGACAACAACTCCCAGAATGCACTTGCTTCGCTGCCCTAGGAGGCCACGCCTACTGGTGACAGCGCAGTAGTTAAACAACAAGTCTAGGCTACTAGTGAGTCTCGTGATGAGTCTGCCAGATAATGTTTTTCTAGATCGCCCAAAATGTCTGGGATTCGGCTTTTGCGTTCTACAGTCGCCATTCATCATGTTTACTGTGGCGAGCGGGACAAGTGAGGGCCGCGGGAGAACGACGCGAGGCCGGTGGCGTGATTATTGACGAGCGACACCTGTGAGCCGCACCGGTCTCGTATCTCTCACGGAGGAGCGGGAATTTTCTTAGCAATGTTAAAACGCACATCAACCGATCACTTGTTTAGCGTTCATGTAAACACTAAATTCAGATTCACCAATCGGAATGAATTCAGTTAGATTGAAACAAAAGCTGTCCATGTAAACAAGGAATGGCGATTGCAGAAAGCGAAAGCTGAATCCCGGACCTCGACGGCCAGACATGTCCGGGGAAAAGTGGACGTACTACTCCGCTTTCTCCACAGAACAAGAGCCTGCTAGCTTAGCTTCCAAAAAAAGATGGCTGCACTATGTGTTCATTCTGTGTGTGAGCGCCCTCTATTGGCGGGTTGAGAACATGCGGGACAGACCCTACTGACTGCCTTTAGCCTTTGGCCAAAAAATCCTCAGATGACGCAAAATGAGGATTTTTGCGTCATCTGAGGATTTTTTTCCAGACAAAAAATACATAAATCTCTCGCCTCAGGGGGATATGAGGGTGGAAAGCTCGGTATTTGGAAAATACTACAGGTTTTCTACTAATTCAAAGCTTAATGCTAAATCCTAAAGTATCTCTTTACGAGATTTGTAATTAGGTAAATATAGGGGTTTGCTTGTCCTATTTCAATATAGTATGTAAAAGCTCCAGTATTTTGACTGTTTGTGCTTCTGTGCAGGATGAGAAGAAAAGGATTGAGGATCTGGGTGGATGCATCGCTTTCATGGGTTGTTGGCGGGTAAATGGTACCTACGCCGTTTCCAGAGCAATAGGTGAATGTCTTAGCCTTAAAACAACAGTAAACCAAAAAAACATTCGGATATTTCCCACAGAATGCGTTTTTCTTTTCCATTCCACTGCTCTAGTTTTTCCATTAAACTTTTTTTTAAAAACGCGTCTCTAGATCTTGCGCTTTTTTTTTTCTTTTTCCGTTCCACTGACTCGCAACTTGCTCTTTTAACAAGTGTGAATCGCTCCATAAGTAGTTAAAAGTATGACTGGCTGATATGTTGAATATTTGCAAGATATTTAAATATTCAACAATGTGAATTTCAGTGATTTTAAAGTAATAAGATGGACGCTTTAATAGTGTCTCTGATTATATTTCAGTTGCAGAAAAGGACTTTTCATTTCAGCGTATCAATACAAAACTCATATTTTATTAACACATTTTAGTAAATGAAAAAGATCATATCCGTGAACATTGATCAATTATTGAATCTATGTTGGTAATTATTATTAAGATGCTATATTGGTGCATATATAATTTTTGTTTGTTCATGTAGTGAAAAACTTTGTGGGAGACAATTTGAATCTATTATAAAATAAAAAAAAGAGTAATTAAAGTCCCCGTGAACCGGAAGTTGCAAAAGATTTTTCTCCAGTGCTGTGACGTATTTCCAAGTGAAACGGAATATTGAACAGAGGGCAGGGTTTTACTCTAGCGCTCCTCCTCTCCATCTTTCGCTCATAGTAAACTAACGGTTTGAGGGGAGTGGTTAAGCGTTTCCCCACCCAAGTTGTGAAACCTACGTCATCAGAAAAAGAAACCGTTCCAGACCGGAAGTAACTTTTCAGATTTTGATTAAAGATTACTAAGGTAAAACATTTTTTAAATATATTTTTACTTGCACGGATTAATTGTTCACCACAAGACTAGTAATATGCTCTAACAAAGTAAATAGGTTCAATTTTGATTTCACGGGGACTTTAAGTAATTCAGGGCAAATACATTAATATCAGGATAAATGGTTTAAAAATATTAAGTTGTATTTTATTTTAGATTGTATTGTAAAATGTAATTTATTCCTGTGATAAAAGGTGAATCTGCATCATCACTCCAGTCTTCAGTGTCACATGATCATTCAGAAATCATTCTAATATGCTGATCTGCGGCTCAAGAGACATTGCTTATTATTATTAATGTTAAAAACAGTTTGTCCTGCTTGCTAATTTTTTGGAAACTGATACATTTTTTCAGGATTTGAAATGCAAATATATTTACTGTAACTTTTGATGAATTAATTTTTTTTTAAGTCATACTGATCCCAAATCTGAACGATAGTGTACTGTATATATGTAATATATAATGTATATTTTTAGCTGTATTACCCAGCTCTATTTATAGCTAAATGGATTAATTTGCTGCTATTGTAAAAATTGTCTAAATTATTTTTAATAGTAATGTAGTACTTATTTATAATAGTAGTAGTATTTACAGTGCAAGTTAATAAAATTAATGTTATACATTTTTTTTCTTATCCTCAAAAGGTGATTTTGATCAGAAGCCGTACGTCTCTAATGAAGCTGACAGCTCATCGGTCCATCTGAACGGGGATGAAGACTACGTCCTCCTTGCCTGTGACGGCTTCTTTGACGTGGTCCGGCCTGGGGACGTCCCGGGGCTGGTCCTGGAAGCTCTGAGGGAGGGCAAAGGCTCGGGGGAGGACGTGGCCCAAAGTCTGGTGGCCCAGGCCAAAGCTGCTGGATCCAGTGATAACATCACAGTTCTTCTGGTGTTCCTGAAGGAGCCTCAGCAACTTTTGACCCACGAAACGAGCTCGAGAACAGAGGAAGGAGCTACGGCTGCAGCCACGATCATCTGAAAAGGGGAAGAAATTATACATGATAGAAGCTGATGGTCTTTACACCATCTCGAATGATGTGAGTTGTTGAATTTGAAAAGCAAGTCCATTCATGCATTCAGAAGAAAGCATTGAACGTCAGTGAAAGGCGTTTCCTCGTTTGTTTTTTATTCCCCACCCAAGAATGTCGGATCCTTATTAACTCTCTTTGTTGCTAAGTCTGAACTTGCTTTCATTTTTGTTTCCATTTTTTTAACTATTTGCCTTGTTTTTACCAGCTTATATTTACATTTACTGGTGCGTAAAACCTTTGAGACGTGTTAAGGACATTTTTCAGTGCGTACTTTGTTCGTTGCACTCCTTATTTGATACGACTGTTACAACGGAGAGAAAACTAATGTGAATTGTCTTAACAGATACAGTATTGCATTGCGTTTCGGACCACATCGGCTTCAATAATGAAATAGTCGCCCGTAAGGCCTTCAGCTCTTGTCCGCAGATGTACTCCAGTGTTGTAGATGGTTAGTATTTTTAAAACTGTTATTTATTTGAAAAAATCTATATTTATGGCTGTACTGTACTGTGTAAACACGCTCTTTCATGTGCCAAAAGTCTGACTTTGCCAAGATCATCTCTCGGTTGCTGAACGCTACTGTAGTTTCTTCTAAATGTACAGTGAACTTTTATTTATTCATATCATTTCCTTATGCGTTTTGTTGCAGTGCCTTCTTTCCCTAAATATCAGTGTTAATACTGGCGTGTGTGTTGTATTATCATAGCCTGGCTTTGCAAACCACACGTCCTGCATGCCGCAAGTCGTCTCGCATTACAGACACTCAATATTTTGAAAGCCTCATGATGAGTAGCTGATATAGTAGCACAGTCACTATAATGTGATAAGGCCAAGAATATCGCTAACCTAATGTAAACCATATGTGGAAGGTGAAGACAGAGCGATATGTTGATTTGGTGTATGTATGGGGGAAATGTCTTGTTTTTCCCTGGTAGGTTCAGTCTTTTTGCATTTAATATTTGAATAAAAAGACTGCTTTAGATTACCTTAAAATGCACATTATTCAGCATATTTAAAAATCTCCAAAATGTACAGTGGCATCCTGAAGTCTGAGACCACAATGAAAATCTGGGATTTAAAATATTTACACTACTATTATTTTTTTCATATGCAAAAAGGATGCTTTTGTTTGATCAAAAATACAATAAACTAGTAATATTGTGAAATATTACAATAAAAAAATTTAAATGAATTTTATTCATGTGATGGCAGAACTGAATTTTCAGCATCATTGTGCTGCTTAATATATTTGTGGAAACGTATACTTTTTTTTTTTAAATTTTAAAAGAACGGCATTTATTTGAAATTTTTTTTTTTTTGTAAGATTGTAAAAGTCTTGACTGATGCTTTTGATACATTTAATGCATCCTTGCTAAATAAAAAATATTAATTTCTTAAAATAAAAATCCCAAATATATATTATGTATAAATTTCTTTTTTCTTTTTCATGAATTTTAAACAAATATAATAATATGAAAAAGCATTTTTGACAGTGGTCTCAGACATTCGGACCTCACTGTATTTCGTAAATCTGGTGTTAATTCCCCTATATTGACAAACAAAGGAATTGCTCTTTCAGTTTAGATATGGGATGCTAATTCTGTAATATGTATTTTTCTGTTTTGTTTTCCCCTTTGTTTCGTAATTGTCAATGACTGTATAAGCCAAATATCTATGCATTAGAATCAGCACTGTGTTCATTAGGAAATGGGACGTTCCATTGATGGGGAATTTTGTAACATCATAGTTTTCCCATATTTAAATGCGCAATGCCTTATTTTTTTGCTCAAAATGTCAACGTTCTGTCATCATTTACTCAGCCTAATATTGTTCGAAACCTATATCACTGTCTTTTTTTTTGTGTGTGTCACACAAAAGGAGATATTTAGAAAAATGCTGTTTTGGACCCTATTGACTTTCATTGCATGGGCAGTTAAAGCATTCTTCATGATATCTAGTCAATGATGTACTGTAAATGATGTCAGAATTTTCATTTCTTTTACATTCACAGTAGTGCCAAATGAAATTGTTCATTCAAAAAGTGCATTGATCTTGACCTCTAATGCATTTGTGTTACTTAGTAGTATTAATGTTGTATTTTTAAAGGGTTTGAGCACTGAACTAGGCTTACATGTGTTTTTGTCTAGTAAAAAAGAAAAGCTGAGGTAATCTTGAACGTACACGTATATCAGTAGATTTTGTGCTGATGTGCAATTTTATACAAACTTTTTGCCTGCATTTTGTTTCACAGGACATTTTGTAATTGTTGCTGTTTGTATTACTAAAAAGTGAACATGTACATATGTGATAAAGTGCCTTATCTTAATATAATTTTCAGAATCATCATTTTTTGTACAGTCAACTTGACTGATAAACCATATCATACTCTTTTTGGACCTAACTTTGTCTCCTTACTAGCTAACGTTGTGTACAAGTAACGTTTTGTGCAGTTTTATACTGGATAAAATTATACTAATTCCACACTGAGTATACAGTGAATCGTGTTACTAAATGTTCTCGCATGGTAATGTTGATGTCAGCGACTTATTTTATGTCTGTTAAAACATATCTGAATGTGCTATCCTGTGGCATTTCCCAGCAATTGCGGGAAGCATCTCTTATGCAGCTTGTCATGGATACAAACATTGGGCTTTAATCTCATATAATGCGAATAAAGTACTTTTCACATCCGTTTGGTGTCTGTATTTGTTTGCATCATTTTCCTTCTGTGACTGTGACCTGCACTAGTGGTTTACACACTTGACAGTTTTAGTTTAACTGTCTCGAGTGTGGTTGGCACAAGTAAACCACTCAACTATAGCTTACCATGGTCTCCTTCCACAGGAGCTTACAGTCTCATGAGAAAACGTGATAGCTTGGTTTAAGATTTAAAGATATTGCAAATCTAGTACACAGAGACATGTACAAACTTGATTGTACAGTCACAACAAAATGGCTACAGAGCAAAACTCTTTAGGCAAAAATTATTTATTTGCTTCATGACCAAATTACAGCTTTCAAATAGCCTAAATATAGTGTTCAACAAATCACAAAACTCGTGGTTCGAATCATATTACGGTTTTTGATTCACATACTACACATACACGCATAAGAAAGTTACTGTTTGTTATGCGTGTGTGTAACTGTAGTGTAGGTACAGGCTTGTAATAATTAGGCCTAACTGTAAAATAACGTTGTTCTCTGTATAAATCAAAGTTGTGTTTTGCTGTTCGTTTAACTTAAAGTTATAGTTTACCCAAAAATGATGGTAATGTTGGAACTAGACAGTTGACAGCACCCATTGAATTCCATAGTAGAAAAAAAAAACGATTCCAAAATATTATGGAAGTCAATAGTCATTAGTCAACGTCAAGTTTTTCATTTCCAACATTCTTTAATAATGACTTTAAAGGGATAGAACATTTTGAAATTATGTTTTGATGTTTTAGCTTACCTCAAGGGCATCCAAGATGTAGGTGTCTTTGTTTCCACAGTATTGTCAATTTTGACATTTTTCGGTCAAACTGTTCTTGTCTGTCAGTCATATAATTGAGGTTTAGGGGGTCTACATCAAAGAGCATGCACAGAGAAGTCCAAATTAAACATGATTTAATGACTTGTAAATGTAAGTACACATTGGTGGCCTAAGACACAAAACAAGCGGTTTGAGTGAGAAAATGAACAGTATTTCTAACGTTTTTACCTCTTGTTACCACAGTCACGTCCAAGAACCTGTTGAGCGATGACCAATTCTAGTAGGCTACATTTAATATTTATTAACATCATTAGGCCTAACATTTACACAAATCAAATAATAAAGTTTTTTTTCCCTCCTGTAAATGCTTTGTACACAGAAATGTATAACTTATAGGCTACTGTACTGTTTGTCACCCCTTTACCTCAGCAGTGTTGGGGATAACGCAGTATATGTAAACAGATTTTTTAAGTAGCCTAACTGGTAAAGCAACATATCCATTTTAAATTTTAAAAATATCATTTCGTTCGTAACTTACATTTTAAAATAAGTAACGCCAGTAGGCCTACTCTGTTTTCCCATTTATAATCCAACACCTGTTGAAAAAACAAATTGAGGGGAAAGGCGCAGGTGTGGATTTGCCTTTCATTCAGCGTTAAACTTATTTATTTCACTTTTGATGCAAAAGGGTCTTAACATTTGCAAAAAATATAGGCTATATTTATATTTTTGTTATTAAAAACAAGCAAGCCCAGGCCAGGTGAGAAAAAGTTATAAAAGTAACGCAACACATTCCTGTTCCTGTAACGTGCTTAATGCTTAAACTGAACTCAGTTCGTGTTGCAATATGATCTGTTAATCATTTTCTAACTATTAGATTCATAATTTTGTAAAATCAGGATGACCAACCCATCATAAATCCCGATTTATCAACAGATTACCCTCGTCTGACTTTGTAAATTAAGGCATCTTTAAAACCTCTTGAGAACTGAAGTGTGTAACTTCTATCTCTATGGTAACCACTCTCCGCTCCCTGCCCACGTGATCTGCTCCGTTACTTCCTGCGGCAACACTCTCGCTCGCGCTACCTCTGCTGCTCCTGCAGTCAGTCAGTCTCACCACGCGCAGATTACTATCACTACATATATATGCCAGTAAACAACGTTCCAGCCGTCCCTTTCCTTTCACTCTGACGCCAAGTCTTCGGTTTCGTTTAAACACGTCGCTTATACTGCCACTCGCCGTGTTTTTTCAACCGAGGAGCTTTTTCCTGATCTTTATAATCTGCTTTGGGTAAGAAAAGAGCGTTTGTTGTGCGTGTAAAGGCAGCTCAGTTTCTCAGAAATGGCGACAGCTGCGGTATCTGCCCCTACTGGCGGCGGCTCGAACCCCGGATCCGGTGCCGAGTTGGTCCGCGGTCAGGCTTTCGATGTCGGGCCGCGTTACAGCAACCTCTCGTACATCGGAGAAGGTGCATACGGCATGGTTTGGTAAGATGCATTAATACTTGTAAACATGTTACAATTTGTCATCGTTGTTTTTCCCGAGTATGTTTAATTTTCTTGCTTGGATTTGTTCATTCAATCACAGCGCTATGCTCGTTGACATGGACGTGCTGCTTTCTCTTGAAACCAGTTGCATGCACTTTTCTTTTTTATGCTGGACTTTTAAGCATTTTCCCCCTGAGTTTTAGATTTGCATTGACTGAAAGAGACAAGTTCACACAGAGTCTGACATCTGTCAAAGCAGCTCTGATCATGCAGCTATTGGAAATTCATTATTCATTCATTTTGCATTGTAAATTTAGTTTGTATGCTGTCTTTATCTCTCTCTCTGTCAAACGTATTTTCTTTATTTTAACTATCAACTTGATGGCATTGTAATTAAATTTAATTGATGTAGGCTACTTCCCACTAAATGTAATATCACACAATTGCTTTGCACTGACTTGCAGAAACGTGCATGTTATTTTATGCACTCGTGCATGATCTCTGGGTCAGTTCCAATCTGTAAATTGCTAAAACCAGACATCAGGCATTGATTCACTTTATGTATATATAGACGTGAAATTTGCGCAGTGCTTTTCCAGGAATGTCAAGGTGGCAGGGCTCTCCAGGGCGGCGTGGGCGCGGGCTCCCCAAGGTTGTGCAAAAGTGGTAGGAACAAGAGGCACTTGGATGCATTTCGCTGTTGGATCTGCCCACGAAAAACAGTTGAAATTGATAGTCCTTGAGTTGGATCTACTCTAACTTTAACCGTTGGCTAGAGTGGATCAGCATCATTTTTTCCCAAAATAAATCTATCACCAGGCTCCCAAGACTTGGTGAATGTTACCTAATTTGTAAGTCGAATACGTATACAGCTAGATTTCTACAGTGGTGTTGAAATCGTATAACAAAGGAGAATTGTTCTGGTTAAGTTTCAAGTTAGCTTTGTTACAGTTGAGAGACTGCTGGCTCAAATTTGCAGTCTGATCGCCCATCTGTTCTGGTGAGAGGAGTCCGTTGGCTAAACGAATGAGCTCATCGCTGGCAGGCCTAGTTTTGCTCTTCTCGCACGGATGAATGAATGGTTCACACCCACTTCCAACAGCTACAGACTAGAACAAGCCACCCTGGGTTGACTGTCATATGGACGTGTAGGCCTGTAACATGTTGTGCTGAACAGGCTGCAACAGTACTGAAGCCTTTATGCAGCCTTGCTTTTGACTGACAACAACAGCCTTTGCAAAAGAGTTTGAGCTAAGAAGAATGTCGATTGATAATTGAAATCAATACGATGTTATACTGTGTGGGGATGGGGATAAACATGCACGGCTTGCTGTCATTTATTAAGACAAGGTGTCTTAAATGTTGTACCCTTGCAAGTCCTGCAAGGATTGTTGTTGGGTAAGATTTGTGTTTTTGAAAGAAGTCTCTGATACTTTGGGGTGGGGTGAGTGGGGGTGGGACGTTTTGTTATGTTAAACAGCAGTACAATCCAGGGCTCCAGGGTCCAGATTAACTTTTCCAGTGGTTGAACTGGTGCTACCAACTTTCTCAGTTGGTCGCACCAGCATTTGATTTGGTCGCACCTTTTTTTTTTTTTTTTTTTTTGCTACATGCCATGGGATTAATCAATGCATGCTGATGAATAGTGGTTTTAATGGACCAAAGCTAGCAAAGGCTTTCTGGGTTGCAATATAAATACCTGATATTATTGCCAAATTTCTGGATTTTCATGAATTTTGTACAGTCATTTTAAGCATTTTACATTTGAATTATATACAATCTATTTAAATTTGAATCATTATCTATTTTCTATCAGCATCATCTTTCTATCTTTTAAAACATCATTAAACATTCAAATGTATTCATGACATTTTAAAAGATTAGAGTATTATAATAAGCTAATACAGATTTTTCGTTATCAAAGTGTATAGTTGTAACAAAAATCAGAAATCTCACACTCCTTACCTTCTGCATTTTATAATGATTTCCTTTTCCTCAGTCGAGCGATTACTCTCATCTAATCGCTTTAAAAAAAAGACGTAGGATGGGGCACGCTGTTTTGTGAGACATTTTAATTTTTATATGCCTTAATCCGTGTATTCGTAATTGGCGCGTTCCACCATCAACGTGCAATGCGCGTGACGTCTACGTTCGTCAATAAATAAACCGCACGTGTCTTACGGAAGAACACTGTAGCCGGAGCTACTTCTCTCCATTAAAGGGTTAGTTCACCCAAAAATGAAAATTCTGTCAGTATTTACTCACCCTCATGTTGTTCCAACCCCGTAAGACCTTCGTTCATCTTCGGAACACAAATTAAGATATTTAAGATATTAAGATCGCTCCTGCATACAGTCCATAGGCTTCTTAAGGGACTGGCTCTTGCTGTCCTCGAAAAGTCATTAAAGACATCGTTAAAATAGTCCAAGTGACTACAGGGGCTCAATCTTAAGTTTATCAAACGACGAGAACACTTTTGTGCGCAAAAAAACAACAAAAATAACGACTTTATTTCAACTATTCGTTTATTTCTCCCTCTGCGCGAGTCAGGTTACTAGCTTAATAGCGTAAGCTTCTGTCATTGTACGTCACACGCATCACACACACATGACCAGCGTCGGCCAATAGTGAGCCTACGTGTGACGTAGCTCTACGCAATCACACTACGTTAACTGACTACAGGCTCATGGAGAAGGAAGTGAATAGTTGAAATAAAGTCGTTATTTTTGTTGTTTTTTTGCGCACAAAAGTGTTCTCGTCGTTTGATAAACTTAAGATTGAGCCCCTGTAGTCACTTGGACTATTTTAACGATGTCTTTAATGACTTTTCGAGGACAACAAGAGCCAGTCCCTCAAGAAGCCTATGGACTGTATGCTGGAGCGATCTTAATATCTTAAATATCTTAATTTGTGTTCCGAAGATGAACGAAGGTCTTACGGGGTTGGAACAACATGAGGGTGAGTAAATACTGACAGAATTTTCATTTTTGGGTGAACTAACCCTTTAATATCTATGGCGAGTCACGCAGGCACTGGGCAACTCCGCATCCGAGTCGACTCCGGGATAAAATAGTCCCCGAATATAAACGCTTATTATAGGCGTGATTCAGCAGGATAAGTCAAAAACACGGTTTGGAAAATGGATTCATGATTTAGCCTATTTTGAACATAAATTACGGACTGCAGCAGCTGATACAACGGCGTTCACTCGCACATGTGACCACATAAAATTTTAACTCGCACATTCTCAAAAAATGGTTGCATATGCGACCAATTTGGTTGCAGTCTGGAATCCTGCAATCCATGGAACGCACTGCATTCTATCCCTCACAGCCTTGTTTTCATTCCCGTTAAAAATTAAATAAGGCACTACCCTGACTAAAGTCTATAAGAGTAATATCCTTTGATTCCCTCTGAGAGGGAATTTGACCTAATAGTTCCTTTTAATTCAGTTCGTCAATTGAGGTGATTACCGTTTTTGCCGTATTCTACAGATGCGGTTTCACTGTCCTTAAAATGCTGCACTGCCGATTTGGGATTTCGCTTTTGTGCATTGCACTCCTGTGTCCACAAGGAAGCGTTTCGTGTCACCGCCATCCTGTCCTGTATTATGCAAAACGAGACATGCTGCTGCCAGTAATGCAAGTCATAAACAATAGGCTGTTTGATCGCAATCAGAAACCAAATCACCAATTTCCTTCGAATATGAACGTTTACTGTTGCAGGAGCATTGCAGCAGATATTCGCAACTGATGACGTCCACTTGCGATCTTGGATCGGCTTTGTATACCAGACTCATTTGTAAACACAAAACCGTTCCAGTAACTGCAACTGCGGGTCAGTTTCCTCCAAAACAATCCACCGGCCCGGCATTCGTTGAGAGGCCCCCTGTGATGTAATAGCTTGAGAATGTGGAGTTTAGCTGTGTTACTGAGGGAGGTTGGGAACATGCTGGGTTTCAGTTTTAAACCAGAGAGCGAGTGAATGAGTGAAGTGAGGGCAGGAAATGAAAGGGAAGGGGCGGGTAAGTGGATTTAGGAATGGAGAAAGTGAGGCGAAAGGCTGCAGTCCTTTTTGTTGTTCTGCTGCACTGAACCGGTGATTCCTGTAAATGTGTGTGTGTGTACACGCGCTTGTGCTCATTGTTTAACAGCGTCTAATTACTGGAGGTGACATTCTCTGTAGATTCACATGACAAGTAATTAAGCTGTATTATCGAGACTTAAATACAGCTTTTAGTGTTTTGGGTATAAATGAACGAGATGTTAAATATATTGAACACGTTGGTTGAACACGTGCCTACATAGCGGTAGTTTGCAAACGTTTTGCGGATCTTCAGTGTCTTAGAAAGGGTCCATTGACTGCTTTGAGATGCGTCCATAATCAATTTCAAAGCATCACTAAATAATTTGATTTTGCATGCTAGGCTAGACCATAGGCTTCATTCATAAGTAATAGATACTTAAATAAACAATTATCCGCTAACAGTTTACAATAAGGTCTCATTTGTTAGCATTAGTTAATCCATTAGCTAACATGAACTAACAACAAGGAATATATTTTCACAACTTTATTCATCTTTTTTCTATTATCCGACTATCAATTACCAGGCCAATGGACATATCCAAGCTATTATTGATATTATTAATAATAAAATCTGTAGAAGTATTGTTCATTGTTAGTTCATGTTAACGAATAAAAAACCTTAGTGTGACCTTATGTGTTACCAAATATCTCGTAAACATTTCTGTTAAAAGTTTTCTGGATTGATCACATATTCCAGAGGTAGTTAATGCAGTTTGTTTTTGCCTTTGGCTCAAGTTTATGACTTGAATGATGTAAGTCTGTTTTGAGAAATATATTTGCCTTTTTCACCTATGACTGAATGAATTGTTGTAAAAGAAAAATATTGCCTCTTTCAGGTCTACAAATCGTTTGCTGATATATCTCTTACGTTTTATGTTGTAGTATGTTTATTGTATGTCTGTTTAATTACTTTTTAGGCTGCTTTTAGGGCTGTCAAACGATTAATCGCATCCAAAATAAAAGTTTGTTTACATAATATATGTGGGTGGGTGCACTGTGCATAATTATTTTATATATATATAAATATACACACATGCTTGTATATATTTAAGAAATATTTTCATGTATATACTATATATAGATTTATATATAATTTATATTATATATAAATATTTTATATATAAATAATATTTTTTTCTTAAATATACATGCATGTGTGTGTATTTATTTATACACACACAAAATAATTATACACCGTGCACCCACATATATTATGTAAACACAAACTTTTATTTTGGATGCGATTAATCGTTTGACAGCCCTAATTTATTTATTAGGGGCTGTTCAATTGATGCGCAATACTTGTTGGCTGTTGGCTCTGAAGACCGCAGAGATTATGTTGTGTGTGTTCTAATCCTTTGATTTTGACTACAGTATGTTTTCACTCGCCGGCTTAATTCTCAAGTGTTGCGACACTTATGTGGTGTGCTGTTCTTGCAGAAGTGGCTCTGTGGGTAGTGGCTCTAAACCATGAGGAGGAATGCTGCAGGATTGACTAGCAGTTCCAGTTCCTCTGGGCATGACCCTGTCTCTGTACTTCATAGTTTTTCTCGGTCCTATGGTCATAACACAGACGTAATTTATTGTATTTGTTGATTTATTTCACTTAGCACGCATTCATTTGTGGAAAATACTGGAGCATAATGATCTAGTATCAATTTTATTCTGCACTGTAAGTTCACAGCATTTTTTCCCCTTTATTTTATGCAAACGGCTTTTATAAATGTCATAAAAGCATCTTTCCGCTAATTGGGTGGCTTCTGGTTTATTTTGTGAAATTACTTTATTCAGAATTTTGTGGTAGCACTCCAAGAATACACTTTCAGTTTCCAGAAAAGAGCCAATAGATGCTTTGAAATGTGTAATAATAGCACACAGAACATTCATTTGTAATATGTTTAAGATGATTATCTGGTAAGACTTTACAATAAGGTCTCATCATTAGTTAACATTAGTTCATGCATTAACTAACGTGAAGTAGCAACGAGCAATATTTTTTACAGCATTTATTAATCTTGTTAATGTTACTTAAAATACAGTTCTTTGTTTTTAAATAGTTGCAGTGCAATAACGTTTTTTAACCTTTTACGTTTTCAAAATGTATTAGTAAATGTTGACACTAAATTAAACTAAGATGAATTAATAGTGTAGAAATTTAGTTTGTTGTTAATTCATGACAAATGAAACCTTATTGCGACTTTAGGTGATATCAGTCATCTCAGTTATATTGTGCTTTTAGTAATACAGTTAGTTCTTTTGCTTATTAGATAATTATATTAATTTTCCTACATTGAGGGTAAGAGTTTCCTGTAGCTGCGACCATTAAATGCGTCACTTTGGCTTTTCTCTCTATGGCTGTTTGCTTTAGCAGGTTGACTCACTCATTCAGTGGCATGTTATCTATAGTAAATCGAGACCTGTGCCTTCGTTGCAAATAGCACCTCTTCATTATTGTTCAAATTACGAATAATAATTACTATTTTGACTGTTTGTCCACTTGAGCTTGAGTTCAGTAAATGCAGTCTGTTTGTGCAGGTCGAATTTCCTGTGATAAGAATTGAATGTTTCTGTTTTTCTTTGTGCGTAGCAAGAGCTGCCAACTCTCACGCATTGGCCGCGAGACACGCGCATTTGACTGGTTTCACACTCTCACATGTCACACCCCCGATTTCTCACACTGAAGTGTCAACCTGGTCGGTCAAATGCCTTGAAGATGAAGTTGTTGAGCCACTAGTGATCGACTAGTTATGCAGCAAATTAGTTCAAATCTCCCGGAATCTAGAGCGAGCGCGCAAGACCGAGATTGCGCTCCAAACAGTGTAGCGCGCGCACGGCAGAGAGGGAAAGCCAGCGAGCACTTGTTACTTGGCCTGCCAACATAGATTATATTAACCTTAGGGCTGCACGGTTCAGATCAGATTTTATTTGTGACCACCAGACCACCATTTCTGCTTCTCGATTATTCAAGCATAAAAGTCTTTGATATTTGCAAAACATGAATCTCTACAATGTTTGCTGAATAAATGCGCTTGCACAAACTTTGTGCTGGAATACACTTTTTTTTTTTTTGCTGTTTTAATATAAACCATTAACATGATTTAAATTTCCAAGTAATATTATGAATTTTACAGTTTGAGATGCTTCTTAAGGTTTTCAGAGTTTTCATAGTACTGAGCAACACGGTTGATATTTGAAATCAACCCAAACAAATTTCCTTTCATTGCTCCATCCTAATATCATTATTTTCTAGGGCTGGGTATTGACACAAATTTCACAATTCGATTTCGATTCACAAGCTTGCAATTCGATTTCGATTCCGATTCAATATTGATTATTTTGGATATCAGTTACAATAAATGGCAAATTTTCTCAAGGAAATCAAATCTCTTAACTAATGCTGTAAACTATGGGAGTCTAGTTGTAGCCTACTAGGCTTCATTAGCCTAATATGAAGGTAATAATTAACTGTTTTGTAGCTATACAAACACTTAAATTACACTTATTTATTTTTATAATAAGAAGATTATATTAAATATAAACATTTAAATGGTGGCTGTCATAAAAACTTGCCAGATTTATTCAAATATGCATTAAATATTGAAGAACATTAAGATTATAAAGCATATGTAATATGGTGTATATATTTAGCAAAATGCTCCTCTCTGGAGTTATTTTTTCTAGCTGACTAACGAGTTTATGTGAGTATTCAGCTGTTTAACTGACGTCTTTCCACGGTTGAAACACTGATTGAACGAATCAATGTGAAATGATACAGATTTCGATACTCTTATCTTTTAACACACTTTCAGATGCTCATTCATGTTTATTTCGCGCTGTAACTGGAAAATTATTAAGCCGGAAGAGAGATCAGCGCTGCTGCTTCTCTTGAGCTGTGCCAGAGCGATCTCACGCCACAGCGCCAAAACGTCATTTATGTTTTTGAATTTCTAAAGAAAATGGACGTAATTTGAAATTTGAGACTTTGTTTCATATCAATAGTAACAAAGGACAAAGATTATTGCGTTTTTTTGGATGCACGCAGCCGCGATACAATGTTCCATTCATTCAAATGAAACAGGATGACCAATCGATTCTTGAGATTTAAGAATCGATATCGGTTCGTAAAAATGAGAATCGATTAATATCGAGAAATCAATATTTATTACCCAGCCCTATTATTTTCTAATATTAACACAGGTCCTAAAGCACTTGTCTGATCATAACCCTTCTTTTTTCAGTGATATTCCTCTGACTTTTTCTCTTTTGTAATGTCTCTCAGCCATCTCTCTTTTTCTTCAAATCTCCCTCTTGCTCACTCTCTACTGCTGATTGGCTACAAATGTGTCGTGCTGCTAAGACCAGTCCAATTTCAGAAGTTTTTCTCAGAAATCACCTACTGCACCTTTAATGTACAAAACATGGTAAAATCAGGGAAGTAGATAAGGTAAAGTAAACCCTCATTATGAGTTGTTTCCTTTATTTGTGTTTACATGAAAGTGAAATAATTCTAAAATGTCACACACAAAAAAGACTCTACTGCACAGCAGACTCTGCGCCCGAGATCGCTACAGTGCAGACTAGGGCTGCACGATGTATCATTTTAGCATCGATATCGCGATGTGCACATCCACGATAGTCACATCGCAAGGATGTGCGATGTCACTTATAGGGATCGTAGTTAATCCTTGATTCGTGATCAGTAGGCTATGTGCCAGCAGCTCTGTGGCCCGTAACGCTTGTGATTTCACGGATTAACTGCAAAGTTTAACCATCATAGTGTTAGAGTTTATCAATTTGCAAGTCCTGTCAGTTTAAACATCAAGTGCAAGAAGCTGGAACTTGAGCGCTGTTTTTTGTCTGCCTTACTAAAGCACATTTTTGTCCCGGCAAAGCTTGACCCGTGAATGATGTAGATGATGATGAGTCTGCGCTCGTTTAACTGAGAGAGTGAATATCCTGGTCATGCGTACACTCACCATGTAGTTTTTCACCAAGAATTCCCATGTTTAACAATTATTTTTAAAAGAAGCTGCAATAATGCAAGCTGATTGCTTTAGCAGAAGCAAATACCATTAACAACCTCGTAGCTCACAATAAATCTGTCTTTTAAAGGTTAAGAAGTTTTCATTTAAAATCAATGTCCTTATGGAGAAAATGTATGTTTTTACAGTTACTTAAGGAACCCAACTTTGCACTCTGTTGTATGTCCAATAATTACACTTACTTTAATGCACCCTTGTGTGTGTGTGTGCGCACAAATGCACAGACAAATATATTAGTCAATGCATGTACAAGCTCACACATGCCTGCATTTATACACACACACACACACACAATGTTTGAGTGCAGGCTGTGTGGCTACTGCCTGGGTTGTGCCTCCATGCCAAACTCTGCCACGGTGCCAGTCTCCATAGCAACCCTTCTGCCAAGGACGTCAATCCACCGTCACATGAACCAGCCTGACCAGGAGGAGTGTCAGAAGGAGCAGGCAAACGAGGGAGCGAAAGAAATTAGAGGAAAGAGAGGGAGAGTGTTTAATTTTGTTCTTATTTGCATTGTTGGTTTTGCAGACTTTAAGGCATGTCAAGAACATGCCCATATCAGGGTGGAAAATAACTTGTTTCACGTTTAATGGTTGCAATTCAAGATTTACTTATTATTAGTCTTGTTTGCCAAATTTCGAAGGCAATGTTCACTATGGTACAACCATTAATAAACTTCTAGTAATGGCTTAATATAGAAACACTTTGGGCACAGCACAAACCTTCCTTTGCCATTAAAAAACTACTGTCAGGATTTACTAAAGACACACATTTAAAAAATGCGGACAGGTTTATTTTTGCGGCTGACGTTAATGCATGGGCGGAAACTACTTAAATGAATCATGCAAGGTGATTTACTAAGGTTTGTGCTTGTCAATTTTACTGGTATTTGCACCGTTATTTACTGCCCCCCAAAAAAGCTAAACCTGTGTTCAACTTCTTTAATTTTGCACGTCGTCAGTGGATCACGCTCAGAACTTTCCACTCCCTTCTGAGTTTTTATGGTTTTGCGCTCTCATGCTAATTTGCCCTGTTTAGTAAATCTGGCCCTTAATATAGAACCTTAAGTGTTCTGTCTGGCGCTTCATACATTTTCCAATGGGATTATTTTATGGATTTAGTTTTAATTAATTGAATTTGTTTTTTTATTTTGAATCTTTGAAATTGAATCAAGAACCCTAGGATTCTATTTAGAACCCCATTGAACCTGTTGCATCGCGGTGATGACTTTTCCCCTGGCAAACTCCCCTCACATTTCCTTCTTCAAATGTAAAAAGCTAGTTTTGTGAAGTAAGGCCTGTTTGATCCGCTTGTTCAGTCTCCAAAGAATGGTGAAACATTCAAACTAGTTGATGTCTTTAAGATTTTCTGGTTTATAGAATGTGAAAAGCTTTTTATTGGCACAGCTGTAAATGTGCAGGCGTTCTAGGTTAGGAACAGAAAAGAAAGGATTATCCAGCCTTGTGGTGTCCCGGCCCCATTTCGACGAGATTTAGAAGCGCCTTCACCCTCAGAAGGTGCATTGAAATAGAAGCATCTCTGTTTTCTTGATGCATTTGGAGAAGCATGCTAAAAGGGATCTTATGAGTCCACAAATAGGCATTGAAAACACATATATAATGCCATTTTGCATAACACATCTAAATGGGTGAATCTTATGGTACAGAACAACTGTGTTTCACCCCAAAAACCAAATGAAAGTAATTTAATTTTTTAGGGTTTGGATACTATATGACGTTTTTTTTTTAATGACAGTAAAATACATACACTCCCAGTTCTCATTAATGTAATGCAAATGATCTCATTCTCATTACTGTAAGAAATAACTACAATCAATAAATTAACTTCTTGTCATTATGATTATTGTTATTTATTAATTTATCCATTATATTTTATTTTGATATGAAATAAAACACATTCCTCCCAGTTCTCATTACCGTAATGCAACTTATCTCATTCTCATTACTCGAATGTGGAAAAAAAACCTCCACATTAAATTATGAAGTATTTATGCATTGTAATATTTGTTGTACTGCCTTTAACGTCTGGTAATTTTATTCGAATAAAATATTGAATATTTTGACTAAACGACATCTTCTGAACCCGTTATGGTAATGAGAAATTGGGGTGAAAAAATGTGCCTTATAGGTATGAAAAATGTCACAATGCAAAATATTTTAATGGCTTATATATTCATTTAATTATTATTTATTTAACTGCCTAAAGTAGTAGCAACTTAACTTGGCTACTCGCTCTAACGTTAACTTAAAATGTGTGCTATACTATTAAGCACATATCCATGTGTTTGTGCAGAGTGTTGAAGCTAATGTATTAGCCGGCGCGATCACTTGCGTTTTTTCCTGATAACAGCGAAACAACTTAAAATACTCCATAATTTTTGGTCATACAGATGAGAGTAATAAATCATTCACAATGTAGAGGGTCTACTTTTATTTGTGTAAACCCGCAATAGCAAAATGTTGTGCTTTTGTAAAGTGAATACGAAAAGAATATGCTCTTTCTGCCTAACTGAAGCGCCTCACAAAAATAAAACGAAACTAGGCTACTTGCGTCACAAACATGAAAAATATAGGCCTATCTATAGAAATGTCTACTTTTGAATGAACCAATTCAAATGGAAAACAAATACTCTGATTATGTAATGTAATCCGTATGAAAGGTGCATTTCTCTCTAAAGGCTCGTCCACTATACTGCGGAGATGATCAGCATCGTCAACTTCATCTTTGCAGCCGACACTGACTCAGAAAACACTAGTTTATTAAATAATTTAAATGTTTCCTTGCTATTTTTCCGACACATTTATAATCATTCGCAACTTTTGCCGGTGCTATGCAAGCTATGCATTCGCTTGAGCTCGGAATAGGCATGTTACGCCTATATTAAAGGTTTAGTATTCCTCCCCAGTATTTAAGTAATTCAATTAATATAAACGTGCGATTAGTCAACTAACGGCTTAAATTACTATTAGTCAACTAGAAAAATCTTTAGTCAGGGGTAGCCCTGGTATTTATGTATTGTAATGTTTGTTGTACTCCCTTTAACATCATCTGATTTCTGATTTCATTTTTTAAAAATATGATTAAAAAAACTTTTGGCCCTATTATGTTAATGAGAATTTTGGGCAAAGAAATGTGCTTGTTTAACAATCGTGATGAAGTCAAGATGGAAATAATTGGAAGAGTCAAATGAATTAATTATTATTATTGTTATTATGATTAAAGAAAATCTGAACTTGAAATTTACGCAAATCACACCGTTCATAAGTTAAAACAGTTATACTAAAGTCTTTTTGAGTGGCTTTGCCGCCTTATCCAGTTGTTTCAAATAGACCTTCAGCTACACCTCACAGAGAGTTTGTGCTGATTTTCATTCTTCAAGATCTTCACATGCAGCAGTCATTCCCCTCCACAGTTTCCACGCAGACCCTGCTTTATTTATAGACATTTTTATTATTTGGTGGCATGACAGCACGCCATTGGAGCGTCTTTTTCCCCCTCCTCTTTAGCACCAAGGGTATCTGGCATTGTCAGAGCATTGTGTAAATTCACTACGAACGTTCAGCCTGTCTCCGCCCACCTCCTTCACATTACCATGGCAACAGCCTGTTGCATAACTCCTAACCACAAAGTCTCGCCTGTCCATCTCCGTGGAAACCATTCCTCTCTCCCTTTTTCTTGCTGTCTTGCTATGTCTCTCAATCTCTGCTTCTCTCTCTCTTTTATGGTCTTTCTTAACCGCTGCGTAATTTCTCCACTTTCTGCCTTTTAGAGTGTGGTGTGTACAGTGCCAGCCAGATGCTCGATCCGTGAACTTTACACTTGTCAAGATCGAAATCTGCAACTACAACAAAAAAACAAAAAAAAACTCCAAGCATATTGAGCCATGGTGTGAAAATGCCAGTTTAAATACAGCCGTTCCACAATAAATTGTGACCTGCTTGACCATGTTTCTGTTGTGCGAGAGAAAATGGTGCAGATGTTGCATTATCGGTGCACCTGACACAGATTTGGCATTAACAATGTGTCAGCAGTACTTAGAGTTAGGAGAAACCATTTGAATCAGGTCGTGGTTATGATGAAGATGAGATTGAATCTTCAAATTCTTAGCATTCATGAAGCCAATGTGAGAAGAGTGACGCACGCAAAGCCATGTCTAGCTAAAGGTTAGGGGTGATTGACTGGAAAATCAATTATTTATTTATTTGAACTATTACTAACTTTAAATAGCTGTAATAATTGTTCTTTTATATGGTCTAATTTAAAAAAATGATGCAAGGTGTTTTTTTTTTAATAATAAAAATCCATCATTAATATTATCATCATTATTCTTTTTGAAAACTTTAGTTGGGTAACTTAAGTCACATTAAAACTGTCTTGTAAATGTTTGTTTTTTTAACATTTGTGTTTTTTTTGTGCATCTTGTCAAATGCTAACAATGTTAACTATTCATTAAATATATTATTATTACTATTCTTTTTGAAAATATTATATATTATGTCTTCTTACTTCTTAAATGCTCAAAATATGAAAATGTGTCATTAGAATAATTTTACGTTTTTAAAACATGATAAATCTAAAGTCTGTATCTGAATGTTTGTTTGATTTATCTATTACATTTTTTTAATTGTAAATTTTAGATTTTTAATTTTATACATAATATTAAGGTCATAACTGTCTTGGAAGCTTTTTTACTATTATTATTTGTACTACTAATATTTGTACTTAAAAAATCTATGATAAATCAAAACAGATCACAACAAAATCACAAGCAATTTTTTGAAATAAGTATTTCGTGAATCTTTTTTTTGTTTGTTTTACACACGTTTTGATCATTCTTCAATCCTTCAAACATAACTTCCACCACGACCCTTTGTCCACATTTACAGTACATTGTGTAACTGTTTTAAAGAAACTTTTCTAAAAGTGCGCAGAAGCAGAAGTGCCCACAATTGAAAAGTCATCTATGTTCACATTGTCTTTTCCACTGTATTACACCTCTTATATAGTGTACTTGACACTTGGTGTTATATTTTTTGTGCAGTAGTCTTTTATTCTCTGATGAATGAGCTATTATGTTTTGTAACTAAAGCCGGATTCACACTGTACTATATTGGCCATGATTTGCCTGTCTGAGACAAATGTTGAAATATTCCCCGGATCCTAGGTCAAAATCTGAAGTCAAATTTAAATTTGACCTCAGATGAAATTGTGCCAGTGTCAGAAGTTTTGACCCATTGTCTTGCATTGTGGCTTCACTTCTCCCTGAGAAAACCGTCAAATACTAAACCAGAACCTGATGATGCAATAAGCGAGACAACAACAAACTTGCTCCACTTTGCTTATTTTCTTCTTCCATTTTTTTTCTTTTCAAGACACAATTTAAAATTAGTGCTAGAGATCGTTTTTGTTTGCAAGCCACCATTTCTATGCCGTATGTAAATGCAGCTCACATCACTGAAAGCGTCACGGATTATCTGACAACAAACGCGTACAGTCCGACTGTGATCCTACAGTGTGACATGGCTTACAGCGGGGATCATGTTCGTACAGTCTGACAAGCAACAGTCGTTTAGGACTATTATTAGTTGTACAGTGTGAACCCAGTTTAAGAAAAAAGATGCTTGATCTGAAGATGTCTCCACTTTTGCTTCTTTTCAGCTCAGCGTATGATCGTGACAATAAAGTGCGTGTGGCGATAAAGAAGATCAGTCCGTTTGAGCACCAGACGTACTGTCAGCGCACACTCCGTGAGATTAAGATCCTGCTCCGCTTCAAGCACGAGAACATCATCAGCATCAATGACATCATCCGCACACCCACCATCGACCAGATGAAAGACGTGTATCCTTTTTATTTTAACCTGGAAATAAACAACGTTTTAGGATTTTGAAAACGCTTTGCAATGCAGCACGAGCAAAAAAAGAGCAGCTGAGTGTACACTAATTTACTTAGCAATGGTGCTAACACTTTACAATAATTAGTTAACATTAGTAAAAATGAACTACACTTCTACAGCATTAATTATTCTTTAATGTAAATTTCAACATTATTAAAATCAAATGTTTTAGTTGTTAACAGTAGTTACATGAACAAACAATGAACAGATATATTTTTATTTACTAAAGTTAACAAAGATTAGCAAACACAGTAACTAATGTATGCTAATGCTTTGTCCATGTTAGATAATACATTAACAAATGAGACCTTATTCTTACTTGAAGGGGGGGGGGGGGGGCATAAGACTAACATGACACCTTCATAATCATGCCATGACATATGTTATGAATATGAAGGAAGTTTTATGCATGTTTATGACAACTGTCATTAAGTGTCGCTCAGTTATGACATTTTTAATGCAAATATGACATTGTTTGAGATGACACCTTGACATAAACCAATGTCTTTGTCATGACAAATTGACATTACTAAGATAACACAACCTGTCATAAACATGATTAATTATCAAACTTAAGAAACCACTTAGCTTTATTGGTTAACGTTACATTAAACTGTCAAGTGGTTGGTTTTGACATAGGCTGTCATGAACCCATTATAACTTTTTAATGACAAATTAAATTAGTACCACTGTAGTTGAGGTCACAAAAAATATTAATGACACAGTTATAAAGGCCTCATGACAGCCAATGTCAAAGCCAACCACATGACAGTTTAACTTCATTTTATGTCAAGTTGTCCTGACAAAGACACTGACAGGTTATGATGTTATGGTTTATGTGAGGATTTTATAACAAAGACATCTTAAACAATGTACTTGCATTTAAAATGTCATTATTGAGTGAAAGACACTTCCCATAAACATGCATAAACCTTACTTCATTTTCAAGACATATGTCATGTCATGGTTATAAAGGTGTTATGTCAGTCTTATGCACACCCCTTCAAGTAAAGTGTTACCCATTTTTTTTGTTCAGCTTTTTAAATATGAATGTTCAGGCTGAAAATACGGGCAGTGTGTTCCAGCTGTGTAGGCTGAGACAATGCAAAAATCTCTAGTAAAGAGTTAATTTAAGGCCTGAAATCAATAGTCGGTAGGCGTGTGTATAGTGAGAGTAGTTTTGTATGATCTAATCGCTGGGGTGTTCTTGTGTGATTCACTTCAGGCCAGAACTTCTGTTGAAGGGAGTACAAACACAATTTTCTTTCTTGTGCTTCTATTTCCTCGTGAAAGGCGTGTGCTTTTTGTTGTTGTGTTTTTAAATATCCAGGAGCTTTTAGTTAGTCAAAGCCTGAAATAAACAAAGATTTATTACTTCCCATTGTTAGTAGGCATGGGATTTGTGAGCTGTTTAATTGAATCTGATTCTGTTCTGTAAGACTATTACAGTTCTGTAGTGATTCCATTTACATGTTGAGGAATAAATCGTGTATATATATATATATATATATATATATATATATATATATATATATATATATATATAATATATATATATATAAAAAAGGTCAAATTTTAGGATTTACTGGCATATACACTAGAGTTATATGAAAGTAATATAGTAAAATATTATTACAATTTGAGGGTTTTATATTTTAACATAAGGATAATATGTTTTACAAATATTAATATAGACCATTTCACAAGATGTAAACAACACTGGTCCAGAAGCACTTCCTGTTTCAGTTTGTAACTGTTTTCTTTATTTCACATGTAAAGAAAACATCTTAAAGATGTTTGTTTAACTTTTTGATTCAGTTGTATATGTTCTGTTGGTTGTATTTTATCCCAGCTTTTATGTAGTGTTAAAAGACTGAAACAGGAAGTGCTTCTGGACCAGTGTTGTTTACATCTTGTGAAATGGTCTATACTGTATTTTAAAATAAAATGTATTCATGTGATCAAAGTTGAATTTTCAGCATCATTACTCAAGTCTTCAATATCACATGATCCTTCAGAAATCATTCTAACATGTTGATTGGCTGCTCAAGAAACATTTCTTAATATTATCAATGTTGGAATCAGTTGTGATCAGTTGTTAATTTTTCTTTGAAGAACAAAAGAACAGCATTTATTTTAAATATAAATCTTTTGTAACATTAAATGTCACTTTTCATCAATTTAACGCATCCTTAAATTTGTTTTAGAAAGAAAAAAATTGACTGACCCCAAAATTTTGAGCAGTGGTGTAGATATCTAAAAGCTTATGGACATTGAATAAAACCCCAAAACCCCTTTTGAAAACATTTTGATAGATGGGTCAGACTTAATCTGTAGAAGTTGCGTATGGTGAAAGTAAGAACATTTTCAGATTTAAAGTTCAAAAAGGTTCAGAAGATTCTCACATTAAATGTAATGTGTTACTTCAACTGGCTGCCCATACTGAGATCATATACTTAGACTGTCTAAAAAGCTTATGCAACCTTTTCTGAACCCCAAGCTTTGTGTTTGACCTTGACATTGACAAACCATAGCTACATTGTACAGGATCTGATGGAGACAGACTTATACAAGCTGTTGAAGACGCAGCACTTGAGCAATGACCACATCTGTTACTTCCTGTACCAGATCTTGCGCGGCCTGAAGTACATCCACTCGGCAAACGTTCTCCACCGAGACCTGAAGCCATCTAACCTTTTGCTCAACACTACTTGTGACCTCAAGGTGAAGCACAATACAGTTCTAAGCCATCGTGCCATTTTAAACACATTTAAAGGTTGTGTGCCATTTCTGCGCCACCAAATGGAATTGAAAAGCACATAATTTCTATTTCACTAATATTATTTTCTATAAATGTTAAATATGACGCTATTCCATTTAAAAAAACAGCTTGTCCATACAACATTTAAAAATGTAAATGCATACATTTTTTTATATGTAAAAAAAAAGTTAATCATTTTAGACTTTTCTGCAGTTTCAGACATAGCTGTATAGTATGAGAAAGTAATTTAACAAAGGAAAAATAACACCCTTAAACAGGGCTTGACATTAACTTTTTCGCCTACACACCACTGTGTCTTGTGGATTACAAATTTACTAGCCACTCATTACAAAGTTACTAGCCACTCAGCCACAGCATTTTTACTGGCCACTATTTTGACATTATACCATGAGGAAAAACTGCCATATAGATATTTTTAACATTATCTCATAATTTGGCAGCAGGTATTTTAGGCTGCTGTCACTTTAAGACCCCTTTATACTGTTACACGTGCGTTTTCTTTCTCAACTGTTTCATTCACTTAAACATAACTGACTGTTTATGTGAATACTCGCCAAACCCAGCTTTTTGACATTGTTTTGTGTGTATTTGACAGTTTAATCGCAATAAGCAATGAAAACGAATTCAATTTAGTACCGAGACGCGGCTTTATGTGCTGCATTGTGTGTGTGAGCACTGAGTAAAATTATGTGCGATCTCACGCCGAAATTCAAGCCCTGTAACAGCAACAATATTCATCCAGAGCAAGTTAAATGAGTGGGAGGCGGGTTTATGTGTCAACTCGCTGTCAGAGAGAATCATGAGAGAGCAAGAAAACTGCGGAAAATGAGTAACAAGTGTTTTTCAGTATCGAAAAATCTATATTTTTAAAATACTACGTTAATTGCATTTACTTCATTTCAGATGCCTTTTAAAAGACAACAATTGAAACATGTATATATTATAAATCAAATTGAACTAGCTAGTAGGAGTGACCGAGTTACTGCTGAAATCCACCCGCATTTGGCATCAGCCCTGCCTTTATTGAATTAAATTCACAGCAGGCTCAGCTTGGAAATTCACATATGTCTGTAACCTCTTTGTTATTGCTTATTTGATCTTAGATCTGTGATTTTGGGCTCGCCCGGGTGGCCGATCCAGACCATGACCACACCGGCTTCCTGACGGAGTACGTAGCTACACGCTGGTACCGCGCACCAGAGATTATGCTCAATTCTAAGGTGAGGTGTTGCCTCAAGCGTTTGTTTGGTTGCTCTGTGCGACCGTCAGTCAGCAGTTTGGTGTTCAGCCATTACATTTGTAAGAAATTAATTCAGGTCTGGCAATGTCTGAGTATTACTGACGTGTATATATTCTCTCTCCTGAAGTATTACTTAAAGGGATGGTTCACTTTAAAATAAATTTTTGATATGTTTTAGCTTATGGAGGTTTATGGTCACCACCTCAAAGAGCATGCACAGAGAAGTCCAAATTACTAGTGACTGTGATTACAAGAGGTAAAAACGGTATAAATACTGTTCGTTTTCTCACACAAACCGCTCGTTTAGTGTCTTAGGTCATCAATGTGTACTTACATTTACGAGTCATTAAATCGTGTTTAATTTGGACTTCTCTGTGCATGCTCTTTGAGGTGGTGACCATAGACCTCCATTATATGACTGACAGACAAGAACGGTTTGATGTAAAAATATCAAAATTGAAAATACTTTGGAAACAGACACCTACATCTTGGATGCCCTTGAGGTAAGCTAAAACATATCAAAAATTAATTTAAAAGTGAACTATCCCTTTAATGTTCAAATCCTTAGTTAGAGGACATATATACTATTATACATTTTAAGTTGGCGTTTATCTTTATATTTTTTAGATATCATTTAGGTTGAATTTTTTTTGTAATTTTTGTTGTGTGCTTTTTTTTTGTCATTTTAATTAGTTTTTATATTTCCAACTTATTTGTAATTTTTAATGTTTTCCAGTGAGTCATTTTAGTATTTGAACTTAAACGTATTACAGTTACTTGCCAAAACAACATTTCTAAGTTTTGTTGTA
The DNA here is from genome assembly GCF_988280905.1 of Pimephales promelas. Classification (NCBI taxonomy): domain Eukaryota; kingdom Metazoa; phylum Chordata; class Actinopteri; order Cypriniformes; family Leuciscidae; genus Pimephales; species Pimephales promelas. Next base: position 43,393,461 of record NC_142772.1, read on the forward strand.
ATCTAATATTTATATTTAGTTTTAATTCATCTTTATTTTAATTGGTAACACTTTACAATAAGGTTTCATTTGTTAATATTAGATAACTACATTAGTTAACATGAACTAACAATGAACACTAATAATTCTACAGCATATCTCTACACAATCTTAGCATTACTGATACACTTTAAAGATAAAAAGTTGCATCTGTTAATATTATTAGTTAAGACCTAACATGAATGCTGTGAAAATATGATTTGTTCATTGTTAGGTCATGTTAGTTAATGCATTTACTAATGTTAACATATGAGGCTGTATTGTAAAGTGTTAAAACAAGATGTTTTACATAGATTCGTTTTTTTTTTTGTTTTGTTTTTTACTGATAAAAACCCTGAATTAGAACAATGGTTTTTTTTTTCTTAAATAAATTAATGCTTTTAAATATGGTGCAATATTCATGTACCATGGGACTTCCTAGATTGCCATATCATATTACTATATGTACCCCCAAAAAATGCATTATAAAAACACTTTTGTCTCTCTCTCAGGGTTACACTAAGTCCATTGATATATGGTCGGTTGGTTGTATTCTGGCTGAGATGCTTTCGAATAGACCCATCTTCCCTGGGAAACACTATCTGGACCAGCTTAACCACATCTTAGGTAAACATCCCGGTGGACTTTATATATTTCCCTGCATGCAGCGTTTGACGTCACAGCTCAGAATAGCCACTAGTAAAGGGGTTGGGTGTATGATGTCATTTTCCTGCAAGTATTCTATAGTGTCTTTAGTCACATGACATTTATTGCTGTTTGGAACTCAAAAAGCTGTAGATTTCAAGTCATGCATTTCCAAAACTGCATTGAGATGAATAGGAACTCTAACCGATAGGTTTCCTGGGTATCTAGCATTTATAAACCTGTTGCCAACAAAGGCGATGCTTTAAGGGCTCCCTGTGGAAGAAATTAAGACTAAAAATAAATTATAATAATTTAATTTTTCTTATTTTTTTTTTTATTTAATAAAGTTAAATGAGTCATATTGGTGCATTTTTAGCCAAATTGTGCAGCCCTACAGACAAGCACAGCAAACCTGGAGCTAATTAAAAAATAAAGCATTTTAAACCATAATCACAATTTGTATCTAAAAAAATTTGCAATTAGATTTTCCACCAAATCATGCAGCTCTAATTGCAAACTTTTCATGTGTATTGCTGAGGTTCAGCTGAGTACTTAAATTACATGGGACATATTCAGTACTAAACTCTACATTTTGTAAATCGAAATCAAACTCCTCTTCTAAATATACTTTATTTTTTTATATTTATACTTTTTTTTTTATGTTATCTGAAATGGAAATCATGCTCACTCTGAATAATTGATACACATTGAGCGCTTTTTTTCAAAAGCTCAGCATAGGCCATTCATCTCCGAGTTGAAACATGATGCATTGTGGTCAGTTTTGCACCGTAAGACTGAGATAAGCATTTGATGGTTATCTCCAAGAAGGCTTAATCATCATTTCCCTTGCAAGACGAAGCGCATCAATGTCAGTCGCTTCCCTTCTCTTTATTTTTCCTTTCTCCGTCTGTTGCATCATGAGTTCAAAAACTCAGTGTTTCCTGTCAGAGATGCTGTTGATTTTGACCCTGCAACGAGCTGATAACGTTGTGCATGCTGCTACGTGTGTTTTCCCATAGTGATGGCTCCTGAAGAGACGATCTGTGTTAGTAACACTTTCTCCCATTAACGTGTGTGTCTTTGAACCGTCTGGCCTGTGTGAGCAGATGTTTCCCTGTTGATAACGCTACTTATTTCCTCATTTAGATCGCAAGTGCACATTAGCTTGTCGCACTGGGTTATTGTTGTACCGTCTTTCATTCTCTGAACACTTATTTTTCTTGCATATATTCAAATCGGAGTCCACAGCAACCAAAAATAAGTGTCATCTTGTAGTTGGGTTATTAAATGTAGCAATTGTTGTTTAGTCATTTCAAATGAAATACTATAGGCTGATTTTCTTACTATACTTAGATTTCCACATGCAAATGACCTCCTTTATGATTGGCTAACCTCCATGTTGTAGTGTCACATTGTCATCAATCACTGCTACTGAATAGTTATGCAAACATGAGCAGTTCTATGTTAATGAGCTCATGGTGCTGCAGAATGAACCGTTTTTGTAGTTTAGTTTTCATAAATGGTCTGAGTGACTGGACTCGGTTTTGTGAATGTTTGGTTTTTTAAATAGTACACTAAAAAGATAAAGGAATTAATACTTTTATAGCATTAAATTGATCATATATTTTTATGTCAAATAAATGTTGTTCTTTTGAACGTTTGAAAAAAGTATATTACGTTTTCCACAAAAATATTAGGCAGCACAACTGTTTTCAACATTGATAATAATCGAAAATGTTTCCTGAGCAGCAAATCAGCATATTAGAGTGATTTCTGAAGGGTCATGTGACACTGAATACTGGAGTAATGATGCTGAAAATTCAGCTTTTGATCATAGGAATAAATTACATTGTAAAATATATGAAGATAGAAAGTATTTTATTTTAAATTGTAATAATATTTCACAATATTGTTATTTTTACTGTATTTTAGAACAAATAAATAGAGCCTTGGTGAGGAAAAGACACATTAGAGTATATCAAATTCATATTTCAAAAGACAAAGGATAATCTTTGAAGAGTGATGTTGTGAAAGTTGCAGTTGTTTTAGCTAATGATGCAACAAAACTAAGCACATCTGAAAGAAAGAAGAAGTGCTTCCCCTTTTCTCTTTTGCTTTTATTTCCTTGAGCTCCTTGTTTATATTTTCATAATTTCTATACTCATTTTTGCTCTATCCTCTTGATTACTTACGCCCTTTCCCCCCTCTTTAGTCTAATTGGTTTTGTCTTTTCTTTGTCCTGTAGGTATTTTGGGCTCCCCTACTCAGGAGGACCTCAACTGCATCATCAACATTAAGGCGAGGAATTACTTGCTGTCACTTCCTGTACGCTGCAAAGTGCCCTGGAACCGCCTGTTTCCTAACGCAGATCCTAAAGGTCAGAGTTTAACTCCACACACATTGATTAAAGGAAACTTGTCCTCATGTTTTGGAGGCAAATCCACCTTAAATGCCAGTATGCATACTCACAATTGACTTGCAAGCATTTGAATTTCTGGTTAAAACAATTAAAAGCTTAGCAGAAGTGTGCTTAGTAACATTTATTCAAATTAATTTGTTTTTAACGAACTGTGATATTTGGGTTTGATTGCTGTGTAAATATTTGGCTCTGTTTTCTTGTAGCGTTGGACCTGTTGGATAAGATGTTGACCTTTAACCCTCATAAGAGGATTGAGGTAGAGGAGGCACTTGCTCACCCGTACCTGGAACAGTACTATGACCCCTCAGATGAGGTCAGTTCACCACTACTTTCCTTTCTTAATTCCAGCAGGATAGTAGCAATTTTTTAATCTTTCTAAAAAGTATTTAGGAAAAAAAGGATACGCACAAGCTTGTCGAGTGTACCACTTTTTCACAGACATCAGTGGGAAGTTTGTAGTTCAGTCGGATGTCAATGGCAAAGAAAGTAAAACGAGGAGGCATGTATTATTAACTTTAACTGACGGTAGAGAGAAAGAAAGAGAGAGAGAGCACTTCCGTTGCAGGCTCTTGATTCCTGATCGTTCACTCAAGCACACTTGTGTCATTTGGATTGAAACTAAATCGTATATGTATGTAAAACATAACCGTTAAGTGATTTATGAATAACCAGTGGTTCCCTACATCATTACAGAACATTTACAGGTGTTTTTTGTATCATTTCCATGTTCTGTTGTATTTATTTGTGCTATTTGTAATTTGATTATTTGTTCTAATTTTATTACTGACTGCTTCCTTTAATAATGTTTTACCTTTACATTAATTAGGCTAGTAGTTTTTTGCTGTGGTATCAAAATTGGAATAGAGAATTGTGATATTTCACTAATATCTAAACATTTGAACTGCTGGGCCAATCCTCTGCACTGAGCCCTGCTGGAGAAGTGCTAAATATGGGCTGTGCAATTTTAATGAAAGATCAAATATGATAGAGCAATAAAAGGAACAGTGAAAGTAATAAGCTCATACAATACATGTTAGCAGGCTTCAATTATAATGCATGAAAATAACTAAAGGAAATATGTAATTGCTAAACAAACTAATATGATTGCAAAACCAAATAATATGATTTATATTCTTTTGGTTTCTATTACCAATGTATTTAAAAATGACAAATGCAGTGAAAATACAGGTATCGGCAAGTGGTCTATCTTAAGTACATATTTAGTTAATAGTTAAAAAATAAATATATAAATATTACAAATGAAACGATCTGTTAATGGATTTAAAAGACTTTGGGATAGATTTGGGATATTTTTTTCTTATAGGTCTTTATTATTTTATTTTCTTATGTCTTTTAACATTTATTGATGATAACAAACCTTATTCGAATATAGGCAAAATAGTGCAGTGTAATATAATGGTAGGTCTATAATATAGGTTGAAAATAATTTCTTAATTCCGCACTTTTTTTTGTTATTCTTAATTCAAAATAAAATATAAATTTAGGTTACACTGTCTTTTAAAGTGACGTAGTTACACTGTACTTACTCGAATAAGTAATATTAATCAACTACCTGTACTTACTATAGAGTTACGGTTACTTGTTGTAATCATGCATAATTTACTGTTTCTACTATAGAAAGTACATGTAGTAACATTTAACTATGTCACCTTAAAATAAAGTGTTACATTCATTTATTATTAATATCAAATTCTGATAATCCCAGGTTGTCATGGTCACACAGGTTTGTTTATGCATTAAACTCGTCAACATATGATCTTGAGGCCGTGACTTCACATCACATAAGGGTGCCGTTATCTTGACAAAATGATCTCGTGGCTACGAGTTAATACGACCTTCTCACCAATTAACAAATCGTGGCCTTGGCATATTATGGGTTAATATATTGTGGCCACGAACCAAACATGTCCCCTACCGGTCACAGTTGTTTTGGGATTCTGGGTGACTGACTTTAATTAAGTAAAGTATAAATATAAAAACGTATATTCTGCTGTCCTTTGCTTTTAAGAACACTAGTTTCATCATGTTCTCCGCTTGTTCATATCTTAGAGTTTATGGTGATCAAAGGTTAGTGCACTTTATTAGCCACATGACCACAATAACCTTTGACTATCTGTAGTGTCTGTTAAGAGGTGATTGGTGGTTTAAGCATGAATGCAAGATTACTGATGCTACCTTGTCATGTGTGATCAGTACATTTCCTGTATTTGTGCTTTTTTCACAACAGCAGTTTTGTTGATGCTTATTGTGTCTATAACATTAAAACATTACGAATTACATTATTGCATGGAATTATTAAGCAGCCGTCCTATTGCAGAAATAGCTGCACTGAAGATTATACTTGATGAATATCATTTGCTATTTGTGTATCGGACTTTATCTAACAATACTGAAAAACAGCTTTAGCGAATAATATTGTTGTGCAGGTTTAAGCAAAAGAGTTGTGTTTAAAGCATTTTATCCCATGATCCCATGCTTAATTTGTTCTTCACAGCCTGTTGCTGAGGCTCCGTTTACATTTGAAATGGAGCTGGATGACTTGCCCAAAGAGACCCTGAAAGACCTGATCTTTCAAGAAACTGCACGCTTTCAACTAGCCTTCAGACCATAGCCTAGCGCTCAGGTAAACTGAATATTTGCTGAAGCCAAATGTTTGTGTCACTTTGAACTTATTTTTTGATATGTTTTAGCTTACCTCAAGGGCATCCAAGGTGTAGGTGTCTTTGTTTCCACAGTATTTTCAATTTTGATATTTTTAGGTCAAACCGTTCTTGTCTGTCAGTCATATAATGGAGGTCTATGGTCACTACCTCAACGAGCGTGCACAGAGAAGTCCAAATTAAACATCATTTAATGACTCGTAAATGTAAGTACACATTGATGCGAGTGGTTTGTATGAGAAAACGAACAGTATTTATGTTGTTTTTACCTATTGTAACCATAGCCACGCGCTTTCCGGCGCTTGCGCAGACCGAAACGCCCGTGACCTCAGATCACTTGGACGTGGCTGTGGTTACAAGAGGTAAAAACGATATAAATGTTTGTTTTCTCACACAAACCGCTCGTTTCGTGTCTTAGGCCATCAATGTGTACTTACATTTACGAGTCATTAAATCATGTTTAATTTGGACTTCTCTGTGCATGCTCTTTGAGGTGGTGACCATAGACCTGCATTATATGACTGACAGACAAGAACGGTTTGACCTAAAAATATCAAAATTGAAAATACTGCGGAAACAAAGACACCTACATCTTGGATGCCCTTGAGGTAAGCTGAAACATATCAAAAATTAATTTCAAAGTGAACTATGCCTTTGAATGGACAAAAGAATCGATCACATAGTGAAAGAAAGAAAGATGAGTGTATTTTCCATACCTGGAAAATAACCATGAACAAGTGCAAAGGATCCAATAATTTAATTCAATTCCAATAACCAGAGGAATTTTCATTCTGTCTATTTCTAAAGACTTAAATGATACACATGTAAGATTTTTAGTTTTTGTTCAAGACTTGCAAATTCATTTCAATGCTATGCATGTATCACGCCGATAGGACTAAATATCTTTGCACTGTAATTTAAGAAGTGTACACTACTGTTCAAATGTTTAGAGTCTGACTCTTTGAAAAGTCTCTTATGCTCACTAAGGCTGCATTTATTTGATCCAGAAGTAATATTTTAAAATATTATTAAAACTATATTTTAAAATGTAGTTTATTCCTATGATGCAAAGATGAATGTTCAACTCCAGAAATCATTCTAATATGCTAATTTGATGATCAAGAAACAATTCAGTTGTGCTGCTTAATATTGTTGTGGAAATACAAGATTATTTCATGAATAGAAAATAGAGAATGTTTATTTGAAATAAAAATAATTTGTAACAATGTAAAATTTGCCACTTTTTGATCAATTAAATGCATCCTTGCTGAGTAAAAACATGAATTTCTTTAAAAAACAAAAAAACAAAAAAAACAACTCTTACTGACACCAAACTGTTAAACACATTTATAATGTGATTAAAATAAATAAATAAATGTGTGTGTCAGTAGGCGTGTAGTGTTTCCGGATGACTGTTCCGAGGTTGTTCCTTTTACACTTCCTGGATTACAAAACAGTGAATATTATTAATATGATTACTTGCATACTGACCCCAAATGTTTGTATACTAGAGTACCGGCTCATGTGTTTTATTTACTCTGAAAAGCCCTTTTGGCACTTGGCAAACATCAATTTTGGACCCCAGATGGAATTTGGTGAACGCTTTATTTCACAGTGTCTTTGTTACACGTTACATGTAGAAATAACTATAAATTAGACATATTAACATGCAACTAAACCAAACCCCAACCCTTAAGTGAGTACATGCTGTTAATTAATATTACTCGGTTGGAACTTAAATATATAATTACGCTGTAATGAGGACAAAGTATCCCATAACTAAAGTCGACCATAACTAAACCTTTTTTTCCTGTCTGTAGGTGTTGGTCTGGATTCGATCATGCTGATGCTTCTGTCTCCACACCACTGTGTGCTGTGGTCCTCTTTTGGTCTTCATCATCATCGTTATCTCCTCCTTTTCCTAAACCCGAAACCTACAGGCAGCCTTCAAAGTTCATCTGACCCCATTTGAAAACATGGACTCCTGCGCCCTCCTGCTTTCTTCAAATCTCATTACAATGGAATAAATGTGTAGAGCTTCTCTCACACTCTTTCTCTGCATCTCATGCTTCTCTCTTCTTGCTTATCTGTGTGAAAGTGTGCCTGCGTGTGCTTATGGACCCATCTCGATTAACCCTTTTTCTCTCGGTCCTCTGATGCATAAAAAGAAACGTCTACGATCGTGCTAGTGTCGTGTTCTTTTTAGCCTCTTGTTAATATTTCCAACAAGCTGCTTTTCTAAGGTGTCTGTAAGCCATTTTGAAGTCCCACAGAGGTCAAACCGGGAGAGAACGAGGGCTCAGATCTCCTCTATTATTATATATATGCAGTGTACAAGCATTTATCCACATTGTGCATCGCCAGTCTCCTCAAAGTGCACAGAGCTCTAAATTTGCCAAGGTGTCTTTTTAGGGCTTTAATATATTTTCATAAATGCAAAAACATGTATTTACTAATAACCCCTTAAAATTGCTTAAATCTTAAAAACTCATTGTTTTGTGTTACAATCAGTTATAGAATATATAAATATATAGAGATTGTTCATATGACTCTCAATCATAAACTCTTAATCACTTTTAGAAAAGAGACTAATCTGTTCAATTTGCTCAAGAGCCAAAGAAAAAGGCCGCTTTGAAGATGTCACGACATCACTTGTGTCCAAAAGTTGACCACATTACCTGCGACAACAACAAAAAAGTGCTATGCAGGTGAATGTATTTCCCAAAATCCAGGTGTTTTTGAATCTAAAGATGCACGTAGGTCCATTTAGGAACTAGGCTTAGAGGAACTTCTGCCAAGGGACAAAGAACAATCTCGTGTTTTTTCAGTCATAACTGGTAAATTTCCAATCGATGTCTCTCTATTATAAACGTACAGTGCCTGCTCTGCTCATCTGCATTCATTCTTTCTTTTTGTAAATATCTTTGTCTTTTTGCTTTCCCTGTCCACCCCCCCCAGCCGCCTTGTATTAATAAGACTGTGCCCTTGCATGACTGTTAAAAAGCTTTCTATACAAAGAAAATGGAAGTGCCACACTGCTGGGGATTCCGCTATTGGACTCTCAGGTTTTTGTTATAACCTTTTGTGGTCTCATATTTCCAATATAGAGTATTATGAGTTAAAAAAAAAAAAATCATTCATTTTGCTTGTACATTTTGGTTTCACTTATTTCAAAATCCAGGTTCCTTTCAGTGTTTGAAAAAAAAAAAATCGAGATTAGCTTTTTAGATGAACTAAATCAGCCAGCTCAACCAGGACGTCAGGTTTAATTCCATGTGGAAATTAGGGGACTCTAGCCATGAAAATGCACCTTGTATTAATCCATTTCAAGCATAAGATATTTTCTGCTGGTCTGCTAGACCCAGATGAAATGAAAGAGAATGTTTACCTGGAACTGTATGTGCTATAATGCAAACTTATGTGCATTTAGTGCACGAGATAGCACTTGAGCGATTGTGAAAGTGGAGCCCACTTGATGTCTTGTATACTAAGTTATTAATACTGATGTGCGCACATGTGCATGGTTTTTGCGAAGCGTTTCTTTCCCACACTTGCTTTCTATTTGGTTTACTAACTCCACGGTACTTTAGCCTATAATATCTGGGAAGGAGCCACCTAGTGATGGTATCAGATGTTTGTTGATCAAGGAGAGAATGGGCTATAATCTTAAATGGTTACATAATTATTATTTTTTTTTTTGCAAAACTCTGTAAGATAGCTTCTGCCGAATCAGTGTGCAGCCCGTCTGTTTCTGTGTGCCTTTATGAATCACGAATACATTTATCGTGCAGCTTTGTTTTGTTGGGGATCAGTTGTGACTTTTTTGCGGTATATTCTTGAACTTCTATATATACATTTATACATAAATATATATTAAAAAACCTGTGAAAAAAACAATCAAAAAAACTCAATTCTCTGTGTAATTTTAAGTCCTATTTGTCACACCTTTTGTGATTTTTGTGATTGGTTTGTTTGTCTATTTTTGCCCTACTTTGTTTGATCCTGTTGCATTTTGCCTTCAGTTCTTGAAAGTTTTGTGCCGAACTGTTTTTATTGTAAAAAATGATTGTCTAGTGATTTATTATTAATCTTGTATAAAAAAATGTGTCTGTATTAATCTCATTTTTGTTAGCAATGGCCGACTGACTCTTGTTGTTGAATTTCACTTACAAGCTTCGAAACTCCCAGGATTCGGACCCTCGGATGAGTTTTAGAAGGTGTCAGTGAAGTCACTTGGGAAACTTGTGATTATACAAACATTTCAAAAATATATTAAACACTTTTGATTCTATTGAAAAAGGTGGCATTATGTCTCAGAGGCTTGTTTTTACTGCTAAAAGAAATAAGACAGCCAAGGTCCGTTACCGAGTGATCTCTGCATCTGCCAAGTCATGTAACCTAAAAACAGCAGAATAAAACCAATTGTAATATTTTGGCCTCATGTCTCCTTGATATTTCTGCTATAGAGTTTCATGTGTTGGACTGTGTATAGGCCAATCTTCAAGTCTAATAAAAATGCGTTGAACAGATCAGATACATCAGAATCGTGTTGTCACACTATGGGGTAAGTTGTCACAATGGGAACCTGCAATCAGCATTGACTTGAAAGTAATCTTATATTCTGTAGAAAACAGAAATGCTATTAATTTCAAAAATAATTCAGATTTGTTTTGGCTTTCGTACAATGTCAAATAAAAGCAACTAATTTCAGAAACAATGCATCTATATAATATTTTTCTCACACATTTGAAGCAGTATATATCCATGATATTATATACACTCACCTAAAATGATTATTAGGAACACCATACTAATACTGTGTTTTTGACCCCCTTTCGCTTCAGAACTGCTTTAATTCTACGTGGCATTGATTCAACAAGGTGCTGAAAGCATTCTTTAGAAATGTTGGCCCGTATTGATAGGATAGCATCTTGCAGTTGATGGAGATTTGTGGGATGCACATCCAGGGCACGAAGCTCACGTTCCAGTTCCACCACATCCCAAAGATGCTCTATTGGGTTGAGATCTGGTGACTGGGGGGCCATTTTAGTACAGTGAACTCATTGTCATGTTCAAGAAACCAATTTGAAATGATTCGAGCTTTGTGACATGGTTCGTTATCCTGCTGAAAGTAGCCATCAGAGGATGGGTACATACATGGTGGCCACAACGTGAGGATGAGTTTATTACTGAGTCTGACAGAATGTCCATTTTTGTGTGAACTATCCCTTTAATTAAACAGAACAAACAAGTCTATTCTGAGTTAAGATGTACCGGTATTGTTCATGTTGTCTGTAGGGCAGCGAAGTAATACTCTGATTCCTTTGTGTTGTCTTGGTTGTCTCAGCAACAGAAGTGCTCCTCTTTGCACTTGCGATTGAGTGAATAAGAAAAGGTAAAGTGCAGTGTTGTAATGAAACAAGCATGAGCGGCTGATTTGGTTCCTGTGAGAGCCATCCATGACAACCAGTGGCACCTTGATGAAAACTATTTAGACATTCGATAAAAATAAACGAGTCTCTGCATTAACCCTCAGCTAACAGTGCTTGTGGCTGCTCTTGAATGCAAGCACACTGCAGGAGAAAGGCTTTCCTGTGAGAATGTCACATGAATTATTACATAACAATTCATCATGTGTGCTATATCCTTATCCAACACTAATGCTTGATGGCAGGGTCTTTATTTGAACCGCCAACTGTCAGTAGGCAATTACAAATATGGGAAACTGGGGCTAGTTGTCACTTTTTACTTTCAAAATGAGGTTCATTTCACATCTGTCTTGACTACAATAAAATGTATTGAAGAATAAGCTGTTCATTGAAAATACCTCCTGTAAAACATGAGTGCATGCTGAGTTGTCACAATTCATACAAAAAAGTATTTTGTAAAACAGTGAGGCATGTTGTCACATTATGGGGTAAGTTCTCACAATGCAAATAATTATTAGTTTTCTCACACATTATAAGCAGGGAGCTGTATGTATGATCATACTATAGCTTCCTATGTATTTTATGTGTATGTGTCCCTCACGGGATCTTTCTTTTTTGGGGTTTTTTATTAATAGTCTAAAATAGTCTAAAAGCTAAGGTCCCTGATTGAACAGAAATGTCTGTCTTGTCCGTAATCAGTTCTTCAAGTAATGCTGTAAGCTAAAATAGTACTATATAATAATAATTATGATTATTATCATAATTATTATATTATTTTCAATATAACTATCATACGTTGCAGTTTAGAAAAAAATATTTTTGTGATTGTAACGGAAATGCCTGTATAGACCATTTCACAAGATGTAAACAACACTGGTCCAGAAGCACTTCCTGTTTCAGTTTTTTAACACTACATAAAAGCTGGGATAAAATACAACCAACAGAACATTTAAAACTGAATCAAAAAGTTAAACAAACATCTTTAAGATGTTTTCTTTACATGTGAAATAAAGAAAACAGTTACAAACTGAAACAGGAAGTGTTTCTGGACCAGTGTTGTTTACATCTTGTGAAATGGTCTTATTAGCAATTGCAGTGTTGGTACATGAGATGGCGACAGAGTTGAACTAATAATAAAGACTTGTTTTCATTCTACGTAGTTATGCGTATTATTGACCGTAGTTTCTAAACAACAACTGCTGATGGAGAATGTGAGTTAGATCGGGTGAGAGAACCGTTTGCTTATTTTACGTATCGTTTATTCCTATTCGAGACAGTTCTCAACTTCCATTTCGCCAAACAGTTATATTATATACTGACACTAATAATAATCACTAGAGCTACATCATTATTATCGTTACAAAAATATTCCATTATAACTTATGACCTTGTTGTTTGATTTAAACGACAAATATAGCACCAACATCCGGGCCTTTGCGCTGTTTACCTGAACCACGTGTTATGACTGGAGCGCGCTGCCGTGCACGTGTCTCTGCAGTGAACGCGCATTATCGAAAACAAGCGAGATGCTGTGAGCGCGGGCTCTGTGTTTGTCTGGAGCGCGGAGCCTGCGGCGATTGGCTCTGTGAGCGATCTGTCTCGGCAGCTGATTGGTTTACACAAATAATTCTCAACCTGATTGGTTGTCATATCTGCGGAAGAGAATGCCGTCATGATTAACATGTATTCTCAAATATTTTCGAGGGAAACGTTTAAATTAAACAAATGCAAATCCATAAAAACAAAAACAAAATGACGAGGTGTGTTTTTAAGTTCATAACGAATTCTACCCAGCCAGTCAGTAAGTGTACAAATACAGAAATTATTAAAGAAAGAAATACGGAAATGTAATAAGAACATTCAGTGGTGACATCAAAAATAATCTTAAATAGATTATCTTAAAGCTTATTATAAATGTGTCTTATTATTTCCGACACACATAAATGTACTTGCTGTTACCTCAAATTCTCCCTAGCAGAAACAGTATTCGGCCTACTCTTTAAGTTAAATCAGAAACTATCAAGATGCGAAATAATTAGTTAGCTTAACAAAATAATTATTTTTATTAGGCCTATTTATGTCATTAATTTTACAGTTTCTTTTCTCCTTTTTGCAGTATATTTAAATTAAGTCAACCAATGCTTCAACCGATTCTTTTTTTTTAATTAGTGTGATGATTTGAAAAAACTTGGCAACATTTGTGGCATTATTTAAAATTGCAACTGCAATATTTACATTCTTTAAAATCCATATGGAGCTTTCCCAAACTATGATTAATATTTTTTTATTTATTTAAAAAAAGGGTCGGTTGCTTGTTTAGCTTGCAAAATATTTGTGAATGAAGACGTGACAGATGTAAACGTTAGTGAGCGTGGAGCGCACACTAATAGCGACCTCAGCCTTGTACGTGATCGCATCACAGTCTCATTCAACAACAAAAAATCCGCAGAGAAGAGTGTCGGAGCGAAAGAAATATGAACAGAAGACTCTAAACAACAACAACAACAACAGCAGCAGCAGCATCTTGCACCGTCGTGACACATGCGGACACCACAGCAGTGCTCCTGAATGAGAAACCCTGCAGAGGGGAGAACAACTGATCCACGTCCTCCTAAAAGGTATCGCATTCTGCGTCGTGCAACATTTGGCATGTTTTCTTTATAAATTCGATGATATTTTCCAGTGCAAACACCAGAATGTGTGAGTTGCTTTAAGAGGACTCCATAAGTGCCTCAGCGAAGGTCACATTGGAGTGCTGTGTTTTTATTTCCCCACAGCAGGCAGCAAGTTAAAACACGACGCTGCCAAGCGTAACACTCTGTATTTTTATTTTATTTGGTGAGCTGGATAATAATTGCCTTGAGTCAGTGTGAAAAGCTTTACTGTGGGTTACTATGGCGCGGAGTTATAAAATGGGACGCAGAATGAAAACATATGACATCATCAGGACAGTGGTGGCGACGCGACAGGCTTCCTTATTTACCCGAAGACTTGATAATGTTGCACGAATCCACGCCTTCCTGTTCGCTTTTGAAACTATCGATGAGTACTGATTATCGTCGGAACACTGCGTCTGTCTGCCTGTGTCAATAGGTAAGGGTCATTTATCTTTAAACAACGCACTGTCCGTGAATATAATGACAATGACATGCATGTCAATATAGTAAGGATAAGTTTTACCTTATGCATTGCATCTGCCGTTATAGTTGTGCACACTTAATAAGATACTGGGTTGTTTTTTTTTGTGATCATCATTTATTTTTAGGTAGACTTTTCACTTATTATTTATAAGGCGTAGCAGATGCTCTCTGACGCATAAAGATGGGGCCATTGCTTTAATGCTGCCTGCCAGGCTGTGAATCCCACCCTTACACAAGTCCCAAACCATTTATTAAGCAATATTGCTCTATGATGACTCTTGATACGTTGACAAGAATTGCATGTTTTACATGTGGACTTTGAGTGTGTGGGTGCTTCACAATAAAAAGGAGTCAGTGACATTATAGGGCTCAAATAGAGCTATTCAATCAATTAGCTAACTCAATTCAATTTTTAAATTCTAATCTACACTTCGTTGAATTATTCTTCATTGGGGCATACAGCTCTCCATTTTGAGAGCTGCCAGGGGATAATGCAAAACATGGATACGATGAAGTCATCATAACCTATATAATCGTTGAGTTGCATTGTATTTATTTACACATCCGGGGTTATTTTCGATTCACTGATGGCCACGCCCTCGCAGCCCCGCTATTGGCTGCTTTACACGCCAGTAATGCGACGCCCCGCCCACTCACAAAGCAGCAAGTCTATCACACAAACACAAAGAGTGCAACAAAGACTAGAGAAATGTACAGCCTAGCCGAAACACAAAACTGTCAGATAGTCTCCGTTTGAGATCTCAGCACGGAACCTGCACCGAGACAAGACAACCATAACCAAAAATAAATAAAAAACATCACAAATCATACGTTGAGTGGAAAAAAACATCAGCTTCCCTTTAGAAAATCTATGCCAAACTTCGCAAGATCCAGTTCAAGTGGTAAGTTGACGAGTTTCTGCTCATGTCACTAATGTACTTTTATATTTGATATGTGAGGACAAAAATATAGTTTTAAAACGCTTGTTGGTAACGTTAAATGTACACAATCTCAACACCTTTCCTTGTCTAAATCTCTCGTCTGCCTTTGACAAAAATGTGGAGTTGGGTGCATGCACGCGATTTGTAAGTTAATTGTACGGTACAAAAACACAATGTCGTATTTGGTTTTGACAAATTATCGTTGGCATTAGTGTTTGCAGATATCGAGACTCAAAATGTTGTCTGTCACTGCGCTTCCTGGTTTTGTCAACGCACGAGCCTTTGTTTTGTATCCACGTTGGTCTCAGGGTTTCTTTGTTGTTTGCTCTAAAGATCCCGCTGACAACAATCAATTTGCACCTTTTGTAACTGGTTGCCTATTGTTGGCGCACTGAATTGCTTTTATGGGCATCTTGCTTTGTTATTTGTCCCTTGTTTGCATGGAAGTAAAACAAAAGAGACGCATGCGTATGCGGAATAAGTTGCAATGAATAAGTAACTTGCTTAGATTTAGAAGTGATTAGCTTAACTTGACTATTCGAGCTTTTAAATGGTTAGATTTGTTATATTTCTTATATCTTAAGCCATCATACTCATGATTAGCCTTATCCTATCAGGTTAACACGCGCTCATGAGTCTCCTTTGTTTGTCTGCTGTTGATCTTCCTTCAGATCGACCGTCCTCTGGTTTTATTTCAAAACTCAGCGCTTTTACAGGGTTAGCAGTTATAAAACATATTATAACTGAACAGTTATCACATTTTCCGCACATTTTACAATGTTACAGATGTGTGCGTTCTTTCCAATTAACTTGTCTTTGTAAAAGCACGCTTGACGTGCAATTTGCGCAAACACGTTAGTGCTTTTGTCTTTAGGCTACATTATAATTCGTGCGAATTACATTAAATATAGGGAATAATCTCTAGATTATTTTCGTGGATATTTATGTGATTAATAGATTTGTAAAATGAAAAAAATTCAATCATTTAGTAGATATTGAATATTTAGATATAATGTAAACAGGTAAAGTTCTCTTTTCAACCGAGACGCGTGCCACATCGAGCGCTGCGCGAGGTCTTGTCTTCGTGCACGCGCGAGTGTTGCCAACTCCGCTTATTGTAAGCGTCTATGTGTTTTGTTTTCATAAAGTCGCTTATATTATGGGCTATTTTGAGGGATTGTTAACATAATGCAGTTGCATGCTTAACATTGATATCATAATGACGTATGATCGACCAATAATAGCAGCAGTTGTCAAATATCCCCACTTGCTGTACAGATCCCAGTGTATTGTGTAATTATTGAACAGCTCCTCTTCATCCGTTTCTGCTTTCCTCAGTTTCTCTGTGCGCACGAGTGAGATTTATTTATGGGGTTCAGTTGTAATATGTGAAACATTTAAATTATTTGGTTCTCGAAAAGACATTTTAGCGTCAAAATGAATTTTGTATTGATAATGTATGTTTTATGCAAAACAAAAGCAGCATGTGTTTGCTTCATTATCATTAGACTGATTTTGGTTAGGTAAGTCAGAGTGTGTTGCATGTTTTAGCAAGATCTGGCATCATCGGCGCCATCGGCGCCAGAGCTCGCGCGCTTTGTTGGTCGGCATGGTTGGAGCTTCCTGTGCTATTGCGGAAGTGACTGTTTTCTTTTGCATACAGTGTTGTTGCCCCCTCATTAGCGCACTATACTGAGTTTCCTGTTATTTTCTGATTGTTTGTGTTCACAGCATGGGAACTATGGAATGATGAATGTCAAAAAGTGATGCTGTTTTAGAAAAGTCATTAAAATCGGCCAGTGTCTTAAAGGGATAGTTCACCCCAAAATGAAAATTCTGTCATCATTTACTCACCATCAAATTGTTCCAAATCTATATGCATTTCTTTCTTCTGCTGAACACAAATTAAAATATTTGAAAGAATATGGGTAACCAAACAGTTGATGAGCCTCATTGGCCTCAATAGTATGTGGGAAAATACTAGGGAAGTCCATCAACTGTTTGATTACTGACATTTTTCAGAATATCTTTTGTGTTTAACAGAAGAAAGAAATTCATACAGGTTTGGAACAACTTGAGGGTGAGTAAATTATGACAGAATTTTTTTTTCTTTAAAAAAAAGTGTAAAAATGCCTTTAATTATTATTATTCTTTATAATTTCTCCTTCCGTGCAGACGATAGTTTCAATATGGTACTTTGATAGCTTTGTTCATGTTCAAAGGTTTTGCATGATAATTAAAGGAAGTGCTGTAGCTAAAATCATTGATGTATAAATAAATAACCTTCCACAATTAATTCACTGCAAAAAGTGGGCAGTCTGGTAAATCAAGATGATTTGAATGTTATTGTGTTATAGATGATGTGTTTCCCACGGTGGCAATAGAGCTTATCTTGGTCCTCTTGGTGCACAGGGCAACTAGCTGCCATTTTTGACATCCTTAAAAAACTTGTCTAAAAGGGAATGTTAAATATGTGGTGTCGCTGGAGGGAAAATCTTTATTATTCACACTTCATCAGTCTCACCGGCTGATCAGGCTTAAACTGTCAGGGGTGAAGAGGAAATTGTTTCTTTTGCTTTTATCAGATTTGAGCTGCTCATTTGCATACTATTTTTTTGCAATTCTAGGACAAATTGTTTATGCTTAAAATAAATAGTTAGTTCATAAAAGTTGATGATGGCTTTAGGAACACCAAGGACATGGGATTGATTGCTAGGGAACATTGAATTGAAAATGCATACCTTAAATGCCATGTAAGTCGCTTTGGGTAAAATTATCTGCTAAATGCAAATGTAAGTAGTAGTACAACCCAAAAATGGAAGACTCTGTCATCATTTAATGGTTACTCCTTCCATGCAATTTTAAGCTTCAAATAGGATGCAAGAGTACCAAAAAGTTATCATAAATGTGGACAATATAACTCGTGAACTGTATTCAAAGTCATCGGAAGTCATACAGACCAGAATTTTAAGTAGTTATCCATCCACCCTTCTAGTTCAATTTTGTTAACTGCAACGGATCATTGAGTTAGTCTAAATGAAGGGAATTCGGATCAAGAGAACCAAAGCAGTCCAATTCTTGACTGATTTTGTGAACTGGATCACATGAGAGCCGACTCAAAAGAATGTTTTTGTGAAGCTTACAGCTACTTCTGTGGTGCCCTTGCTCTGATTCCCATTCATCATAATTGCATGGAAAAGTAACCAGTGCAATTTCTCATTTTATGTTCCACAGCAGAAAGACAGTCATAGGGTTTTGGAATGACATGAGTTGAGTAAATGATGAAAATCATGAGGATTTTTGGGTCCTAAAGGTCAGTTTGAGATTACCCTACCTTTTAATAGCTCAGTAGAAGCCAATTAATAATGACTTTCTCCATCCTCCTTTTCTTGCCTTCTATTTCCAGGTCGTATTTTCTCCTGTGGTGTCTGTGTGGAGCGTGCCACACACCCACTCCACAACAACGACGGCTTTTGCTTGCATCTTCCAGTGTTTCTTCTGTCAGCAAGTTCAGCAAAGCTGCAACTCGTCTAGTGCCAGCCCAGAAGAACCCAGTGAAGAGAACCACGACTGTGAGATGGTCAAGATGACAAAGTCAAAGACTTTCCAGGCCTACCTGCCCAACTGTCACCGAACCTACAGCTGCATCCACTGCCGGGCACATCTCGCCAATCACGATGAGCTCATCTCAAAGGTCAGTGGCGACTCTAATGGACTGGCAGGCAGTGTTGGGGAGAAACTAACTAAAAGTAGCAATGCTACTAAATTAACTACATTATCCAGCACAAGTTCTTTCAAAGTATTGTAGCTTTTCGCAGTAACCACGGGATTTCAGGAAACACGAGTCGAGAAGAACAGTCCTCGGTCCATACTTAAAAGAAATAGTTAGTTCATACAAGTTGAGCATGATGTTAGGAATACCAAGGACATGGGCTTCATTCCTAGAGAACGAATGGAATTGAAAATGCATGCCTTAAATGCCATGCAAGTCGTTTTGGATAAAAGTTTTTTAATGAAATTGTTTACCTAGTAATTTGAAAATAATAAACTTAGTGGGGGAAATGACAGCTCGCATATACATATGTATATGTGTGCGGAATAAACTAGATACGATTAATCGCATCCAAAATAAAAGTTTGTGTTTACATAATATATGTGGGTGCACTGTGTATAATTATTTTCTTTATATATTTAAGAAAAAAAAATATTATTTACATATAAAATATTTATATTTATATATAATATAAAGTATATATAAATCTATATACATGAAAATATTTCTTAAATATATACAAGCATGTGTGTGTATTTATATATATATATATAAAATAATTATACACAGTGCACCCACATATATTATGTAAACACAAACTTTTATTTTGGATGCGATTAATCGCGATTAATCGTTTGAGAGCCCTAGATTTTCTGTTCCCTTGCAGCATGCTGTAAGTCACGTCTCCGCTGTGCTTAGACTGTTTTTGTGTCTCCTGACAGCATCCATAAAAGGTTTACCAGCCTAGCTGACGTTCTGTTTTGTGTATGTATATATCACAGCAGACACTTTGCATCTTGTTTGGTGGATTTAGCAGGATATGTTCACACATGAGGCACGTGCCACTCTCCCAGATGGCTAAGCTGTTAACGCTACTGCAGGAGATGATCCACTTCCCAGTATCCACAGCACCTGTCAGGATCAGTCGGACCCTTTTGTAGTTCAGACACGATCTGGGAACAGGTGGTTCGGTTAACCTGTTTGATTTCTTGTTTTCCAGGCTAAAGCGATTTGAAAAATAGATTCTTAAGATTACAATTATTCCTAAAGCCAGGATAGTTCAACCAAAAAATGACAATTCTGGCATCATTTACTCACCCTGAAGTTGTTCCAAACCTGTATGAAGAATTTCTTTCTTCTGCTGAACATAAAAGGAGATATTTTGACTTCCATAGGATTTATTTATCTTTCCATACTATGGAAGTCAATGGGGCCCATCTACTGTTTGGTTACCCATATTCTTCTAAATATCTTTTGTGTTCAGCAGAAGAAAGAAATTCATAATGGTCTCTCGAACAAAATGAGGGTGAGTAAATGATGACAGAATTATTTTTTTGGGTGAAATATCCCTTAAAAAAAATATCTGATAACTTAAAGGGTTAGTTCACCCAAAAATGAAAATGAAGTCATTAATTACTCACCCCCATGCTGTACCAACCCCGTAAGACCTTCGTTCGTCTTCGGAACACAAATGAAGATATTTTTGATTAAATTTGAGAGCTGTATAACTACCACATTGGCTCCTAAGGGACTGCCTCTTGACGGCCCAAAAAGTCAATGAAGAAAATGTTTAAATATCCCAAGTGACTACCGTGGCTCAACTATATGTTTATCAAGCGACGCGAATACTTTTTGTGCGAAAAAACAAACAAAAATAACGAGTTTATTCGACTATTTCTTTTCTTCCTTGTAGGCCAGAACGAGACTTCCTTAGATTTCCACGACGCATGCGCGAGATTTGCGATCTGCTTACACCAGCTTACACTACTTCAGATCGCAATTCTCGCGCATGCGTCGTGGAAATCTATAAGGAAGTCTCGTTCTGGCCTACAAGGAAGAAAAGAAATAGTCGAATAAACTCGTTATTTATTTATTTATTTATTTTTTTTGAGAGTTATACAGCTCTCAAATTTAATCAAAAATATCTTCATTTGTGTTCCGAAGACGAACGAAGGTCTTACGGGGTTGGTACAGCATGGGGGTGAGTAATTAATGACTTAATTTTCATTTTTGGGTGAACTAACCCTTTAAGAAGTTTTCTGGAATTCCTTTTTGGGACATTCTTATCTTAAAAGAATTCTTCGCTTCTTTAGAAAAATTTCATGAATCCAGCCACAGTTTGATTTGCTTTCCCATTTTTATAAGAAAGGAAAATGTACAAACAAACAAAAAGAAGCCACGTCACATAGCTGCTTTATGGGTCAGAAATCTGAAGCTGTTTGACGTGTCCTCCAAGTTTTCATGAGAGTGACCCAGCAACATTTTATTGACGATTTTGACCTGAGGAATGTTGGATAACTTGTATTTCCATGACATATTTAGTGACTGTTGTTGTTTTTAAGGTCCTAGATTATGTGGATATGCAGTCATGCAATCCTGTATTGTATTAAGATTACGGCTAAATGTACATACAGTGTTTCCCAGAGGATTTTGTGAGAATATGGGGGCTGGAACTCTGTCCTTCTTGGGGGTCGTAAGAAAACATTTTTATTTTTAAATGAAATTTATCAATCTGGTGCACTTTGAGAATTCAAAATTAAGAGGTCCAACCCATGTTCAGTCTGCTAATTGAACAAAAAAAAAAAAGTCTGTGCATTGACTTTAAAGGGGAATCGACCCTCTCTTTAGTCATGATATAGTGTCTACATTACATTCACACTGGTGTTATAGGAAGCCAAACAATTAGAATATAATAATAATGGTTTAAAAAAGAAATAGCCTATATATAGTATTGTTAAACAAATGCAAATATATTTAATAGGTATATCATTTTAGTTTACATTATGCTGCAGTGGGTAAATTAGTATACTGTTGTCCTAACTTCTTGACTTGCGAGAGATAAACCCTTGAGCTTTTATTTTGACGTGAACTGCAGTTCTACCAAACTACCATTTCTGTGAAAACGGGTTGCTGTAATGCTGTAATCATCTGCCCACAAAAAGTTTTGAAATTATGCTAATGTGAAAATAACTCTTGCCCGCTTCGTTCCCAAATGCATGCTGATCTCACATGTAGAGATAAAGTGTTTTACTACTGACACACAAAACACTGGCTTCACTTTGAAACACTCAGTGGAAACAAGACTATAAACATATTAAATTAAATCAGTCTTTTTTGTTATTAAGAAATACATTTCCATACGGTATATCTAAAATGTACTGTAGAAATCCTATGACCACCCAGTCATGGCTTGTAATGGTTGGTGATGCATTGCAATCTGTATATGGATACACACAAAATCTAAAATAAGATCTGTGAGGAGCAGCCGTCCCTAATACCATCCCCTCTTTACACGCAGATTAATTGACTGACTGTATGCGCCCATGCCAGTATCTTTTTTTGGACATGAAGGTAGACCGGGGCAAACTTCAGGACAAATGATGGAATTTCACAGTAAGCAGAACGAAATTCATTTCAGTCGGCTTCAGCTCAAGCTCCAGTGCGTTCATCCCCCAGAATCTGTCAGAAAGTCTCTTTTCCTTTATCCAGCAGGCAAGGAGTGTTTGTGTGTCCAAATAAAAGTATTAATGCTCTTAGCACTTGAAAAACACCACATGCTCTGTGGAGGTGAGTCGGTCTGGTGAAGATATGTTTTGCTATACTGTATGGCTGCACTGGATTCGCCTGCAATCTCATCTCCTCAATGCCAAGAATTACCTCTAAGCTGATTATGTCATTTCGTTGAGGGTGATAGTCTGGGTCCAGCACCTTTATCCTGTAGCTACTCCAAACCCAAGGGCTCTTTTCATGGCATGCATCTTTATTTCATTAACAAATGGACCTGCTCAATGGCAGGTCGTATATTATGAAAGGTACATTGTTTCTGGGCTGTCCTCTGTGAGGAGATTTTAAGGTCAAGAATTGACAAAGATCAACAGATGTTCCTTACATATCCTGACATTTAGATGATGCCTAAATATGGCTTTGTTAAAGATGACCCACTTTATTTCAGAATGGAGGCCTTTGTTAGCGCTTAAAAGTGGAAAATGTTGTGCTTTTTTGTTTTAACTGTTAAAGCAGGCCAATTTGTTTATGACGTACTTTCAATCTTCCAGCATGGCCACCAGATTTGGTGAGTCTTGCCATGTCAGATGTCTTTCCCAGTCTTCTCGTTGTATCTTTCATTTAATGCATTCATTCTTGACATATTAATTATGGTGAATTCCCCATTGAAAGGATGCATAGCGTCGTACTAATGCATTTTTTCATAAACTAAGAGGTGAGGTATCATGATATCTTGCATTATGCTGTCACAAACCTGCCAAAAATGGGATCAACTTTAGAAAGGACTTGGCGCTAGCCAATAAAAAGCAGGACTTGCATGCTGAACTATTGGATTGGCATCAAAGCTCACTGACGGAATGCGGACAGTATTGTGGAAAGGCTAAGCTAAGGCTTTGTCTGCAGTAAGTCTTCGTCAAGCACCCTTCTGACTCACAGACAGACACCCCATCTGCTCCCGAGATGGGACATTGGGTCGTATGGCACTACATCATCAAGATCTTTATACTTTAAGCAATCTTGTCTAAGTCCTTATGCTGGGAGCCTACAAAAAAATTGTCTTTGGAAGTTCTTGGACAATTTGTATACCTAATCTCTCTGCTCCAAAATGTAGTTTGCAGAATTATATATATTGGATATTAGCTATTAATATTATTAATTAGTGCCGTCAGACGAGATGATTAAAATATTTAATTGCGATTAATCGCTTTAATGTAATAGATTAATCGCACATTTTTATGTATTCTAGATGTCTTGATTTCTTTTTGTCCCATTATTTTTTCTCATTTTAATGCTCTTATCAACATGGAAAAGTGGATTGGCTTGCTTTTTGCAGATGTTTTTTTATTGAAAACAATATTGGCATATACTGTGTTCAATTTCACACTAACATTCTCTCTTGGAGCAAATAATATCTCACACATTGTAACACTGTCCATCAATAAAATGGTGAAAGAAATACTGACGAGGTCCTAAAATTTGACTAGCGCGATAAAAAAACTTGACGCCATTAAAATGGGTTTGCTTAAACGCCGTTAATAACATGTTTTACTGACAGCACTAATATATATATATATATATATATATATATATATATATATATATACAGTATAGCAGACAAAAACATGAAAATGATGAATAGGACACGTGGCTTTGCATGGTTAAACGGCATACAGGTATAATCACTTAGGGTGTACTCACCTTTGTTGCCAGCTATTTTGACAATAATGTCTGTTTGTTGAGTTATTTTCAGAGGACAGTAAATCTATACTGTTATACAAGCAGCACATTGACTACTCTGGAATATATCCAAGTTTCATTTAGATAGTATTGTCCCTTGAGAGGATATACTAAAATGTTTGCTTAAATATGAGGGGTGTACTCACTTTCGTGAGATACTGTATATATATATATATATATATATATATATATATATATATATATTATACTTAAATACATTTATTTATATATATATATATATATATATATTATACTTAAATTCATTTATTTATATATTTATTTATATATATATTTATTTATATGAGTGTGTACTGTCCATATGTGTGTACACATGTATATAAATATTTATTTATTGCTGAATTTATTTACATACATTTATTTGCCCAAAATTCACAAATAATATTTGAAAATAGAAAATGCATACCATATATTTACATGGCTATTGATAGATTTTGTAAGTAACACCAGGCAGAAAGATTTTCCGAAAACTGGTCAAAAATCGTCAGATTAATTGACCTAAACAATGCATTGCTCTATTATTTGTAATGAAGTCCCAAATGTAGGTAACAGTAGGTTCGGGAGGAGCCTAAACATTCAGTCCTGTCAATCATCATTACGAGCGTACTATATAAGCACGTCATCCCATTGACAAATTCTTCCAGCAGCCCTTCTCCAGTAAACTATCTCTATCCTCTTATGCACAATTCCATCATGGGGGGGTTTAACTCAAGCCGAGACTCAGGTTCGAGCTTCCTCCAAGGACACTAAGCAAAGTTAGTTAACTATTACCCTTTAAGGCTGAATGGGCAGGCGAACTAGTGAATTAAAGCGATATACAGTGTAGAAAGTGGGGTAGAAATGAATAAATCTCATTACTGCCAAATTATAATCCCAGAATACCTTCTGCCAAATTTAGTGAAAAAGTTTAACCGAGATGATGGATGAAGCAAGAAAAAAAGTTGATTATAAATATTTTTTTCTTTTAACACTGAAAAGTACTATTTTATTATCTTATTAAAAAATTTACTATTTAAGTGTGCTATGTGTTTTTATGCTTCTCAGAGTATTGTCCGATTAGAGACATGCTTAGATAACAATACAACTCTCCCATAAAGAATACTTTTTTTATGTGTGAAGTGTAAAGTCGCTGTCTGTGTAGGTTTATGAAGTTTATCTTGGTTAGGATGCCGCCCATGTTGGCGCCTTTATCTGATTATTTGATGGGTTGCATGTTCTGATCCCTTTTCTCTAAATCTCCCCATTTCTCCTCCTCTGTAGTTAAAGTGAATTACCAAGCCCCTACTATCAGATGTGCCTCATAACTGCTCCCACAATCAGGTAGTGATTGCAAAGAATTAGAACAAACCCAGCATTGACTGCAGTTTGTCTCTGAGCCAGGTGCCTTTGATGAGAACAGTAAATGACCCACTTGTTCTGTTTTAACAACAGTAATCTCAGGTTACGTTAGCCGAAGAGTTTAAGGCCAGTGAGAGAGGGAGGAACGTCAGCCAGTCAGTGCAGAGTAGATCTTCAGCCAATAGATAAATGAAGGCAGTAAAAGAATGGGTGGTTTTGTTTTCAAGCCAGGTGGAAAATTTTAGCCTCACAATAAAATCAGCCTGCGTTGGAAACACATTTTGCATAAAGACAGAGATGTTTGTTTTTTGATATTCTTCGACCAAATATTCTGACTTGAAAATGTGTGGATGATACCGGTCAAAGTTTATGATGTGAGCATGAATCAGATGCCATAAATCTAATAATTGGTATTTGAAGTGACAATACACATGCTCCAAATCTCCATTGATATTAGTGCAGTGGTTCAGAGATTTTCAAGTATGTATTTCGTTTCATTGCAAATATAAAGTTTAAGTATGCACAACTGGCTTTATCTGTAAATATGCCAGAATCCATTTAATTTTCATACACTTACCATTCAAATGTTTGGTATTGGCATGATTTTTGTAATATTTTTTTGAGAGAAGTGTCTCTTATGCTCACCAAGGCTGCTTTCTTTTTAATTAAAAAAAATTAAAAACTGGAATATTATTAGTTTAAAATATTATACAGTTTAAAATAACCCTTTTTTATGTGAATATGTTTTAAAATGTAATTTATTCCTGTAATTTATTTACTCCAGCCTTCAGTGTCACATGATCCTTTAGAAATCATTCTAATATGATGATTTGTGGCTCAAGAAACATTTCTTAATATTATCAAGTTTGACAACATTTATTTGAAATTCAAGAAATTTACAATAATGTTACAAAAGATCTTTTCTGTCACCTTTGATCATTTTAATGCATCTTTGCAGAATTAAATAAAATCTTAAAAAAACAACTTTTGAATGGTAGTGTATGTTTAATGCATTAGTAATTGTTTATATACTAAACTAGCTTATGTTACCATTTGATGTCTTAATAATATAGCTGGCCTTGGCACAGTTCAGATACTTGCTAAGAGATTGTTTTAAATTGATGTGAATTGTCAATGTTACTACTAGTTAAAATTTAGGTATCACTTACTTTGGTCCAAGTCAATCACAGTTTGACGTCTGAAAGTCAATTATGCAAAAGATATTTGTAAAATGATGAACAATGGCTTCAAAATGACTGTTGAATTCAGCTGAAGTTAATTCTTGTATCTTGTATAAGTCACTAAAATCAAAATACCAGTATAAGTACACATATATAGCTCTGATAGAAAGTTTTTTTGTGTGTGTGTAAATCCTGATGAAGGAAATTGTATTAACTATTAACTGTGGCAAAAGCCCCTTTTTTGTATGCAGCTTTTACGCATTAGGCCCCACGGTCCAAACCACTATTTTAAAATAATTGATCTACACTTCATTGCATCTGCAGATTAACCCAAGCCTTGGCCCTTGTCATGGTGAAAAAACATTAAAGTGTTTATTAATCGCTTTAAAAGAGAAAATTATCGAATCCCAGGGATCCCTTCTGTGTGGCCTGCTGTAGTTTAAAACCAGGCAACACTTACCAAGATGTCCTCAAGGCATGTCGAAAACCTTAAAGAAATGAGTCGCTTGGAACACCACTAGTCATTTCTGCTGCAAAAAAGTAACTGCGACGAATGAATTATTAAGAGAAGCTCTGAAATAAAAGAGTACATCTTAAAGGGGTGCTTTTTAAATTTGATTATATTGTTGTCTGAGGTCGACTTATGACATTCGCTTTGTTTTTGCATTCAAAAACATTAAATTGAATAAGTAAAAGGCTATTTTCTATCCTAGCTTTGAGACCAGCTCAGAAACGCTCGGTTTTTATGGGCGTCTCGCATTGAAGACTTGGAAGTAAACGCCCACTCCTGTGAGTGGATAACAGTTTTGCATATTATAATGAGTTTCAACTCACTCGTCGGCGCACGTGGGGGAAATTGTTTTGATAAAATGGCAACCGGAATGATTCACCCATACGTTCGAGTCCGTAAGTTGCACAATTCCTGTCAGATCAATATAGAAGGCACAGCACCGTTCTTTACTCTTAATCGGTCTGCAAATCCAATCTTGTTGACAAAACAATCCTCAGTGAAATGAAGCGAACAGACGGACAATGTCGATCCGGTTTGTCATCACGAGGTAGGCCTATGTTATTTATCTATGTGTGTAATGGATCGGTGGGCGGGGCTACACGGCGTTGATCTTCTTCAGCGGGGGTGGTGTTTTATCCTCTTTGACGTCATAGTTCCCCACTTTGAAAAACGAGTCGTTTGCTGAGGCTGGTGTCAATAAAAGCTTTTATTGGACTAACAAGGACGTTTTCAGTTCTGAAACTTACAGGATATTCTTATAATATGATGACCTCTTAGATGTCAAAAGCTCAAGGAAAATTTGATTTCTCAGTTCATCACCCCTTAAACATTTCATACTCTGAATCGGAAGCTTGTACAATACACTTTCTGTTAACAGTTGCTAATGTATCTCTTTGCTCATTTGCACTGAATGTTTCCCAGGACTTTAGCGTGCTGCTTTTGTGATTATGACATAATAATGGAGGCAGATCTGTAATTAAATCTCAACGATCTGGCTTGAATGCATTCTCGTCCTCCTAAATGCACGTCTTTTGCTCCTCCTCTCATTCCCATGTGCATTGTGCACATACTGCCATTGTAACAACAGCCAGATTTACTTGTCCCACAATGTTAAACGACACAGTCGGGGGCCTTTCATTGTGTCAATGTCCCTATAAAATTACCCATTTGCCTTCAGCTTGAGCTGGTTAGACACTCCTCTTAGAAGAGCACAGACAGCCGCTGTGGGCTTTAACAGTCTTTATTAGGCTTGTAGCTGTACTCAGGTCACCGGCAGTGGAAAAGTAAAGCCGATTCGCCCATGCCCCGGCTCCTGCGACCGAGGATGACAGCAGGTTACCAGGAGCACACTGGCCTAAATCCAACCTACACCAACAAGCATGCACTGCTTTTGTAGAAAACTCATGGATGTCTGTATGCATTGGTGGTGCATTATTTTAGGGTTTCCAAAAAAGCTTTCCTAATCTGAAAAGCATCGCACTTGTTGTTGGTAAATCCATATTTTTAGCTGGTTTGTCAGAGCGTTCAGTGCTCCATCCATGAATACGTCTGCTTAACCTTTGCACACCACTTACTGCTAGAATATACAGACCGACTTATGACTAAGTTCCCTTGTGCGTTTTGTCTCCTCACTATAGACCATTTTGCAAGATGTAAACAACACTGGTCCAGAAGCACTTCCTGTTTTAAGTTTTTTAACACTATATAAAAGCTGGGATAAAATACAACCAACAGAACATATAAAACTGAATCAAAAAGTTAAACTAAAAACTTTAAGATGTTTTCTTTACATGTGAAATAAAGAAAACAGTTACAAACTGAAACCGGAAGTTTTTCTGGACCAGTGTTGTTTATATCTTGCAAAATGGTCTATATTCTCACCATCACTGAGTGCCGTTATTAGTGGTGTTTGCTAAGGAAAGTGTTACTTTAACTGTTGCTCATTCTGAATGTGAACATGTTAAAAAGAAGTGTCTTGTAAAGGTGTTAAAAATCCTTTCTAAACTTAGCATTTTCAAGTTAAAATCAAAGAGTGTGATAATGGCTTTATATCAGCCAGCAAAAAAAATCTATGCCGGACGGTCGACCACTAATAATAGTAAAGCAAATAATCTTTAAAGTAAGTTGTGTTGTTCCAAACTTTATAGTATATTTGTATGCTGATCATTGGTGCTGTTTGAGTTCGTGGCTGAAGTATTCATTAGACTAAACTCTGTTATCTGTGTTATTACGGTGTGGTAGATGTTAAACAGGTTAATGCTTTCAAAACCATCAGTAAAGAGAAGAAAGTGGCCAGAGAAGGGATTAAGGAGCCAGAGATACTGACAGAGAAGAAAGAAGGACACAGACGGCTTTAAAAGCACCGGGCACTTGGGGGATTAGTTCAACCAAAAATGAAAGTTATGACATATCGAACAATCTTGTTGCTCCAAACCTTTTAGACTTTCTATTTTTTCTGTGGAAGACAAAAGAAGATATTTTTAGTGGTATGCTGATCATTCCTCATAGTTACACTGATTGGAAGCTTCAAGTCATAAAGTAGTGGCTTGCACTCTATTTAATATTATAATGAACATGCCAATGAAGTACAGCCGATTTCAAGGTTTTTGTGAATTGTGTTTAACCCTTGTGCATCCTTGTGGACATTTTTGTCCTTTTCAGTTTTGTTTTTTTGACCACTTTGCCTGTTTTAAAGCTAACTGCAAAAAACTTGGCACAGGTATGTATTTTTATTGGAATTTTACTATTTCACCGTCATTTTCTTAAAAAATATTTTTTGCATTAGGTACAAAAAATACTCCCTCTCAGCCCCTTTTGGACAAAAATGTCCCCATTGAAACCCATTAAAACTGCCATTTTTAATCCCCGGTTCAGTTAACTATAAAATTATGCAATCTTTGTTAAGAGGCTTTCATTCTGATGGCAAGGCTTCAAAATTTTATTTTTTTACTATTTTTTTATCAGATGGTGTCATTTTTTTAAAGTTTGGCCTATAAAACAAATGTCGCTTTATTCCTGTTTTCTGGTTCGGCATAGTATAGAGCCAACTGGATAAATTATGCAACGATATTTGTGTGGGTGTGTTGGTATGGATGTCAGAGTGTGGTTGGTATGTGTGTTATAAAAAAATATGTGTGTGTGTGTGTGCGCATGTGTTTGTTTGTCAGACTGAGAGAGAAAAACTGCAAATTGAGATCCAATCACTGTGAGCTCCAGTGGGCTTTTGCTGGGACCCAATGGGGAAAATATGTTACTACGCCCAAACAAACTGTTACCGAAAGCTCATTTTTTGAGATATCATCCTCAAATTTGGAACACAACCTATTTAGATTTATGGCTTTGATTTTATTGTAGTTTTGAGTTCAACCTGATTTAATATATATATATATATATATATATATATATATATATATATATATATATTATATAAAATATTATTTTATAAATAATTTTCATAAACTTATACCTATATAACTTTTTTTTGGATTTACTTATTACTATTTTTTTTACTTCATCAATAATCTGCAAAGGGTCTTCTTTAAAATGATACCAAACTTAAGTCTGTGCTCCAAAGCGTCACATTTTTATGACAGTTTTTTGACATGGACATTTTTGTCCTCTTTTTACCTATGTGTAACTTTTTTTAATTGATGCACAAGGGTTAAATTTGGCCTTGTTCTGAAATTTAGTCTTTTGTAGATCACTTATGATGTGTTTTAATTAATTTATTTGTATTATTTCCCATTTTTGGACTTTTTGGGCAGGTTTCAATATTTTAAAAAGAGTGGCCAGGACATTCTTCAAAATTTCACCTTTTTGTGTTCCACAAATTAAAAAAAGAAGAGAAAGTGAACTATATCATTGAACACTGAATGGAAACCCAACAGAAGCAACTCCATTCAGTGCAGCTTTATCTCCATTTTTATGATGAAGAATAAAAGCACCTCTGTTCATTATGTAGAGTGTCATAAGCCCACATACACTCACATTTTCTAAAGAGAAACACTGTTTCATTCTTGCAGACACATATGCTAAGAACCATTTATGAAATGCACATGTTGGCCTGTGCCCAGACCGTATTTCAGACAGACTTTCCACGAACACACACACGTGAACAGAGCACCATAACGCCCACACACACTCTTCTAATGCCTCTTAGTGAATCTTTCATGGAAAACCATGTGCGAGTCCGATGCATCTGTGAGTGTGCGAGAACTCTGATCTGAACATTATCATTCATACATAACATTTATATTTCTCTTTTTGTCTCTCTAGTCATTCCAAGGCAGCCAGGGACGAGCCTACCTCTTTAATTCAGTGTAAGTAATTATCTCATTCACATCAACAATTTATAGCATTTTCTTGTTGTGAATTAAGACGATACACTATTGTTTAAAAGTTTGGGGTCAGTAAATGTTTTTTGTTTTTTTTTAAAGAAATTGCTTTTAATCAGCAAGGATGCATCAAAAATGATAAAAAGTGACAGTAACAAAGGCTTTCTATTTTAAATAAAAAAATATTAAGCAGACATTGACAGTATGACCATTTTTAACATTGATAATAACAGGAAATGTTTCTTGAGCAGCAAATCATCATATTAGAATGATTTCTGAAGGATCATGTGACACTGAAGACTGGAGTAATGATGCTGAAAAAAAATCAGCTTTGCATCACAGGAATAAATTCGTATTATTTTTAAATTGTAATAAAATAATAATAAAAATTAATATTATATACTATACTATATTTTTGATCAAATAGACGCGGCCACGGTGAGCATAAGATACTTTCAAAAACATTAAAAAATCATTCTGACCCCAAACTTTTGAACGGTAGTGTATATAAGGGAGAATGTTTCTGGATGTTATTGCAAAATAAACCCAGACGGAGTGCAAAGCAGACGGGTCTTCTTGCATCATCCTGAAGGGGTTTGCTTTGTGAAAATGACCGGTTGACTGCACATTATCCCTTATATCTCTGTCTGAGACTCATAGAGGAATGGCTATAGCTGTTTTGCATTTTACAAGAGCTGTAGGCCTAAACATAGCACTGCTATCTAATGATGCGAGTTGATGATTCATCATATTTAAGCATTGTGCTACCAGTGTGTTTAAGCTAGCGCTCTGGTGTGTGTGAGATATTACGATGATAAATTCAAGGTTGACTGTGTTCGTGACCTGTGACATTCCTCAGCCAATTCACAGTGTTAAGTGTTAAGCACCGCTGTCATCACATGTGGACGTTTCGGCTTCAAATGTTAACGCAAGAAAGATTGTTTTGTTGAGAGTTTATGAAACTGAATGTGAGAATTGCATTGCAAGTTGCAACAAATTTAGTTGGCTGCAAAATTAGGTCACTCGTGTTATAAATGCACTGGAAAAGTTTGTTTATGCATGTATCAATATTTACAGATATCTAATATGTTACTGTTCAAAAGCTTGATGTCAGTAAGATTTTTTTTCTCCAAAAATTATACTTTTATTCAGCAAGGATGGATTAAATTGATCAAAAGTGACCGTAAATAAGACATTTATAATGTTCCAAATGATGTCTATGTTTAGTGTTCTTTTGAACTTATTATTCATTAATTAATAGATTTTTTTCAGGAAAAAAATGCATCACAGGCTCTACAAAAATATTAAGCAGCACAACTGTTTCAGCACAAAATTGATAATAATAATAGGACATTTTCCCAAGGAGCAAATCAGCATCACAGGAATAAATTACGTATTAAAATGTTAAAGTAAAAGTTATTTTAACTTGTAATAACATTTCACAAAATGTTACTGTATTTTTGATCAAATAAATGCAGCATTGGTGAACACAAGATAAATCAAAAACATTAAACCAATTTTACCAACCCTAAACTTTGGAATGGTAGTTTATTATTCATTAGGTATTTAAATAAGTTTTGACCAAATCAAATCCAGCTCATTATGTATCTGATCCCCACCCGCTAATTTAAATAATTCTGAATTTGTAATGACTAACATTGAGCCCCATCAACTGTGTAAATCCATTCTTATGTCGTTTGCATTTAATTGAATGCTGCAGTTTGTGTATGAAGGGTTTGGCAAACTACTTGTTCTGAAATCACCCATGCATAGTCTTTTTTTTTAAATGCCAGTGGATTTATGTTGAAATAAATTGTGGCAAAGTTATCCTAGCTGTGTCCGAGTGTCGTTTCACGTTGATGCTGCATGGCCGTTGGTCTCTTCACATCTGCTGTAGTACTTCTTCTGACCTACTTAGTGGTCATCCAGTAAAGGTGACCCACAATGACTTTCAGAAAACAGGTCAGTCACATGAATCACCATTTTGACCACTGATTAACCTCTTTTCCCTCAGTGTGAACGTCGGTTGTGGTCCAGCGGAGGAGAGGGTTCTCCTAACAGGTTTACATGCTGTGGCAGACATCTACTGTGAAAATTGTAAAACCACTCTGGGCTGGAAATACGTAAGTCGTCTCTCCTTCCATTACACACAAATTACAGACTATTATTTTAAACTCCTGCATTTCTTTTCCTTGCATCACAACACAATACAAGCTGATTTTTTCACTTTGCGGATATGTGCTTGTCAGAGTGCTTGTTCTGCAGTTGCAGTGACAGCAGTTGGCTAATCTGAGCTGTGTGGGTTTCTTTATTTTTGTCTACTGATATCCTGTTACTTAGCTTGGCTCCAGTGACCAGAATTAACATGCCCTTGCATTGACTTCACACTGCAGTCTAGCACAGATATAGCTCTATATATGTCTTTATTCACAGCTCAATTACGGCCCACTTTGATGCTGTAAGTGATCACGCTGTTGAGTTTTCTTAACAGCAGACACTTAATAGATCAGTCCCAATAACACTTCATAATAATGTTCGTTGATAAATCCTTAAACAGACACTATACTATCTCATAACTCACGATGTCTGTGAACAGTGGACATCTGTGACGTGCATTTAAAATAGTTAAAAACATAATACTTTTATTCAGCAAGGACAGTTTCAGTCCAGATGAGTAATGGACAGGTGTGAGAGGAGGTTCAGACAGCCTAAAGGGGTTAAAAAGACTCATTTCAGCATTCTACGTTGTGTAATAGAGGAGTACAGAAAGCACTAAAATGCTCATATTCTATAACACATGTGTCAAACTCAAGGCCCGCGGGCCACAACCGGCCCGCAAATGAATTATTTTTGGCCCGCATGACAAAATGTATTTATTTTTAGAGCTGGCCCGCCGTCACTGTGTCACGTGACAAGCAATGACGCGTCACCATGGAAACATGACCGCGAAAGCGTGACATTCTGGGCGGTAACCCGGATGAGTGGCCATTATGGGGGCACTCGGATGTAAACAACAGCATTTACTGCACTATGTATGTACTACGGAACACATTGTTACACTAAAAAACACAGAAAAAACCCTTGGTAGGTACGAAATCATATAGAGATGGACTTACCAAGCAGGAGAGAGCGTAATATTTTGACAAACTAAAGTTAATATGTGGTAATGGTGAGCTTCTATAGCCCGTACTGCAATTCTTCCTTCTATTTTCTTGTTCCGACATAGGCTACGCTCAGATTGTCAGTCCAAAAAGCACATGAAATCCGTTTCAAGCTAGCAGCTACATCCATATGTGGTTTGAAATCCTATTCAAATACCATATGCCTCAGTCTGAACGATCGGATTTCGGATGGAATGCGACTTTCACGCCACATAAAATGTAACGTTAAACATCAGTTTTAGAGGAGACATGCTGCAAGTCGCTGCCGAAACAATGCTGTGTTGTTGCAAAGTGCCGGACGAGCAGAAAAATATTATTTCTGAAACATGTATTGAAACCGGCGCTGACAAGAACGCGGAAAAAGCCGTAACGTTGCATAACAGATTCCTACCGTTCTGCAGCTCAATACGCAATTCCACCAGAGGCTGTTGCTTAAAGTCCCTAATATAGTCCAGCGCGGCGGTGGCTACACACATCCATGTTGTAAAAATTAAATAAGAAAACATCACTATTGCAAATGCAAACCCCTCCATCAGTGTCAATGTCAGTGCCGTATTGCTGATGCTGTGCCTCTGTCAACCACAAACGCCTTCTTTCATCAGTTTTTGCACTCTTCTCTTTAACGTTTGGTAGTCTGTAACTCAAAAGGTATTTTCCCCGATGTGACAGTGACAGATTAGTACAGACCAAAACTCGGCCATTTTTCAGCATAAATAATCAGCCAAATTTGAAGGAAGGTGAACTTTGAAAAGGTGGACTTTCATTTTTGCATTTCTTTCTCTTGCTATAGGACATTTGATTTTCCTTTGAAGTAAATAACTTTTGTAAATAACCATAAGAAATTAGTGAAACTGATTTTATTTATTAATTTTATTTTATTTTATTTCCTAATTAATGTTGTTTTATTGGCAATAATATATAGACCTTGTTGTTTTCAGGTTCATAATAATAATACGTTGTTTCAATAAGTGTTTAACCTGTCCGGCCCTTGACCTATAGCAATTTTTTGATCTCGGCCCACTGTGTATTTGAGTTTGACACCCCTGTTCTATAACATCGTATTTCCCCCCTATTTATTATTATTTAATAGTCATATTGATATACAGTGTATTCAGATTTTTTTGGCCACATTGTGTAGCCCAACAAACAAGCACAGTAAACCTGGAGTTTATTCTTTATTTATTTATTTTAAAAAAACATTTTAAATCGCAATTTTTTTTTAATCAGAAAATCGTAATTCGGTGATTATAATATTTCTCCGCCAGTGTTTTATTTATTTAAAAAAATTTTTTTTACAAAAGTTGCCAGCCAGCTGCAGAATTTTTGATCATTTTCTCAAAACTTTCAAGGCCCCCAGAATATTTTTTTGGTATACATATCTAAATATACAACAAAATGAACAGATATGTTTGACAGATTCAGAACGATAATCAAAACATAGACCAAGTAGTAGACTTGTAGTCAAGACCGCCTAAACCGAGACCAAGACAGATCAAGTCGAGACCAAGACCGAGACAGATCAAGTCGAGACCAAGACCGAGACAGATCAAGTCGAGACCAAGAACGAGACAGATCAAGTCGAGACCAAGACCGAGACAGATCAAGTCGAGACCAGAACAGATCAAGTCGAGACCAGAACAGATCAAGTCGAGACCAAGACCGAGACAGATCAAGTCGAGACCAAAACAGATCAAGTCGAGACTAAGACCGAGACGGATCAAGTTGAGACCAAGACCGAGACAGATCAAGTCGAGACCAAGACCGAGACAGATCAAGTCGAGACCAAAACAGTTCAAGTTGAGACCAAAACAGTTCAAGTCGAGACCAAGACCGAGACAGATCAAGTCGAGACCAAGACTGAGACAGATCAAGTCGAGACCAAGACTGAGACAGATCAAGTCGAGAGCAAGACTGAGACAGATCAAGTCGAGAGCAAGACTGAGACAGATCAAGTCGAGAGCAAGACCAAAACAGATCAAGTTCGAGACCAAGACAGATCAAGTCGAGAGTAAGACCAAAACAGATCAAGTCGAGACCAAAACCAAGACAGATCAAGTCGAGACCGAGACCAAGGCCGATCAAGTCGAGACCATCACAGATCAAGTCGAGACTAAGACCGAGACAGATCAAGTCGAGAGCAAGACCAAAACAGATCAAGTTCGAGACCAAGACCAAAACAGATCAAGTCGAGACCAAAACCAAGACAGATCAAGTCGAGACCGAGACCAAGGCCGATCAAGTCGAGACCAACACAGATCAAGTCGAGACCAAGAACAAGACAGATCAAGTCGAGACCAACACAGTTCAAGTTGAGACCAAAACAGTTCAAGTCGAGACCAAGACCGAGACAGATCAAGTCAAGAGCAAGACCAAAACAGATCAAGTTCGAGACCAAGACCAAGACAGCTCAAGTCGAGAGTAAGACCAAAACAGATCAAGTCGAGACCAAAACCAAGACAGATCAAGTCGAGAGTAAGACCAAAACAGATTAAGTCGAGACCGAGACCAAGGCCGATCAAGTTGAGGCCAACACAGATCAAGTCGAGACCAAGAACAAGACAGATCAAGTCGAGACCAAGACTGAGACAGATCAAGTCGAGACCAAAACAGATCAAGTCGAGACCAAGACCGAGACAGATCAAGTCGAGACCAGAACAGATCAAGTCGAGACCAGAACAGATCAAGTCGAGATCAAAACAGATCAAGTCGAGACCAAGACCGAGACAGATCAAGTCGAGACCAGAACAGATCAAGTCGAGACCGAGACAGATCAAGTCGAGACCAGAACAGATCAAGTCGAGACCAACACAGATCAAGTCGAGACCAAGAACAAGACAGATCAAGTCGAGACCAACACAGATTAAGTCGAGGCCAAGACAGATCAAGTCGAGACCAAGACCGAGACCAAGGCCGATCAAGTCGAGACCAACACAGATCAAGTCGAGACCAAGACCGAGACCAAGGCCGATCAAGTCGAGACCAACACAGATCAAGTCGAGACCAACACAGATCAAGTCGAGACCAACACAGATCAAGTCGAGACCAACACAGATCAAGTCGAGAAGAAGATCAAGTCGAGACCAAGACAGATCAAGTCGAGACCGAGACCCGAGACCAGATCAAGGTCTTCACTGGGCTTCAATCCGTTGTGGATATCGTCGTGGATATTGTGGTATTGTGTTGCTAAATCCCCTGACCACTATGTCAGACTGAGACAGCGAGACCTAGACAAGACAGAGAGGTCAGAGACCAAGACAAGACCAAGACCAAAGACCATCAAGACTGTGATAAGACCGAGACCACGTAAAAGTGGTCTCGAGACCAAGGCCTCTTCATGGGTTCAACATTTCATTAAGTAATGGTTGGCAGTTTTGATTTAGATGCTGTTTAATATTTGTTGATCATGTTAGCTTACATACTGTATGCATAAGCAATGCTTCCATCGCTTGTTTCTGCTACTGCTTCTTCGCTTGTTTTTCAATCCCGAGATCCTTTACTCTTTCAGACGATGCGTAATAGCGCCCCCTACCCTATAACAGTGAAAACATGGATTGCCGTAAATTTCCGTCAGTGGTGGCTCTCAGTGCGTCTCGGCTTTGTTCGGGCTGCCAGGCAGGCAGCAACTCCACCATATTTTCTTTTCCTTTGTTTGCATTACACATAGTTTACACTTTACTGATCTGCACTGCATTTTGAGTAGTTTTCTCTTGCTTCTCATACACTGACTTAATGCATTTCTTGATTTGAATTATGATTTCATTTCATCATTTAATGTTTAAATAAACTATTTTTTGATTTAACTTTACAAACGGTGTGGTCTCCCCTATGTCACTGCTACTGTGAGCTAGGTAGACGTGACATGGGGACAGAGTTAAGAGCATGAAAAAGTGGACAAAAATATTTTCTGATTTCAGTAGTCAACACTGCAGTGCTTTATGTGTTTTGTTTTTGGGTTGTAGTAACATTTGTCTGTTTCTGTCTCTGTTACAGGAGCATGCATTTGAGAGCAGTCAGAAATACAAAGAAGGCAAATTCATCATCGAGCTTGCTCATATGATCAAAGATAATGGCTGGGAGTGACCTTGGCCTACTTCCTCTCTCTGCTCAGTGACCTTTGGGCTGCTCTGTTGTGGACTTTGCCGAGTGACACCACCACACGCACACGTACACAAATGAAAATAAAACGCACAGACACGAGCGCGCGCACACACACGCCAACGTCAACCATGACACATCTAGACTGGGTCATCACAAAACTCAAAGGCAGAGTGGCGGAAAGCGTATCAAAGACATCTACGGTCACTGAAAGACTCTTGGACCTTTTCGGAGATGTACATGTCAACACTTTGGGATCCGAACCTTCTCCCTTCCTGTTGGACTCCCCAATGACTGGTTTCGGTGTGCTCGGCCCTCCTCGTAAACTGTTAACAGTATCCAGAAGACAGTTTCACGTTTTTCGTTTAACATCCCCGCTGTTTCTGTGAATAAGCGGGAGGTGTGCGCTCTAGTGTGTATACTTTCTTTTCGACGGGAA
Organism: Pimephales promelas; assembly: GCF_988280905.1. NCBI lineage: Eukaryota > Metazoa > Chordata > Actinopteri > Cypriniformes > Leuciscidae > Pimephales > Pimephales promelas. The sequence goes on from NC_142772.1 coordinate 43,432,824, forward strand.
TCTGGAGTCCTCCCTGGTGGACTGATGTTACTGGTTAGCATTTTTCTCCTTCTCTGAGTCCGACCCGTTCTGATTGTCTTTCGGTTCTCGTTGGGGCGGCGACCGACGCGACTGACATGCGTTAGAGGCTATGTAGCAGTATATTTTGGATGGGGTGGGCGTTCAGCATTGCAGTGGCATAGCATTGTTTGTATTTATGATCTCCCTTGCGTTTTAACCATTTTAATTCCGAATCGAAAAGTTGTTTTTTTTTCTTCCTCGGATGACTTCACTGTGCAATTCGCGGGACACTCTGGTACAACAGTAGCGTCTGACCCCTACAGGAGCTTTAGTTGCCTCTGGTGCTTTTGGTGAGATTACACAAACACGCGTCTTTGAGTTGGCATTTGTGGCAGGTTCCATTTTTGCTATAGGCGAGAGAAAGCTTCAGCCGTTTGGATGCACTGGACATTTGGGGAAAACTGAAACTAGTGTCCTCCTCGGAACAATGTTTGCATTACGTTTTCATCCCCCTTCACGCCAAATGATTTTACAAAACTGTTGTTGATATTACAATCATGTGTATGTTCATTGCTATGTGTAATTTATGTGTTCAACCACATGTTAGGACATGCACACGCATGTTAGCTCTGTGTGTTTTACGCATTATGTTTATGGCATACTTGAATGCAGTTACTTTGTTTGCACTTTGCAGAGGCCTTGTTCATGGGTTTAGAGGCAAAAGTCTGTCCATTGAATGGCCTTTTTTCATTGATAATAATCGAATGATTGTATGAGATGCTTTGAATGATTTGCAGGGTTGGGTGGTTGCTGGCTTGATCATCTCCCTCTCGTTTCAAACACACAAAATCTGCTGCTTTCCCTTTCTTCCACAGGCCGGCAGACCTGTTCGCTACGCTCGTAATTCGTTCGATTTCAGAAACAGGTCCCAAATTTAACAATCAGAAAGTGGCGTTACGTGATTCTTTTGCTGCTAATAGAGATAAATGCAATCCAGAGCTTTCACTTTTGAACCTTCTGCACTTTACCCGGACTGTCTTGAGAGCATGCGAGCCCATGCGTTCCTTTTGTAGCTTTTCTCCACGTCTTTGCCTCTAAGCAGCATGAATCTTGTGCCTCTTCAAAAGATTAAAAAAAGAAATCTCCCTCTCCTGTTGTTGTGCGGCGCATGACTCCGAGAACCCAGCACATCTACTAGAAGCAGGAACTCGAAAAACGACACGAACTTGGAAACGAACCTCACAGAATCTCTATCCACTCGAAGCGTTATATAACCCAGTATTTTGTCATAGTTCTATGTCGAAGCTAGAGATGTTATGAAACAGTGGTTGTATCCTGCAAAGTATATAAAAGCGGGCGGGGTGGTTAGAGCGGGAGGGGGCGGAGCTTACTTCCTATAGCGGTAAAGAGGGGAATTAAATGTAGATTTCTATCAAGTATAACTATATATAATGAATGATATGAATAAATATCGAGGTTTTGTCGTGCTTATGGGCGGGTGGGACGGCGGGCAATAGTAGAACGAGTGGCGAACCCTCAGTCGGAGTTCGTCACCGATAAGGTCAGTCAGGTCACGTGACCTTTGAATCAGTCAAAGACAATGCAAACAAAATAGTTGTAGATATATCTTACTTGAAAGATGATGATACAGAGTTACAGACAATACATTGTCCCTCTCACACAGTTTTGTACATAAAGTAACATATTTAAGGTTTTATACATATTTCTACTGGGTTAGTTTCTCTACTTCCCCGACTTGAAGCACTTTTGTTCACTGTACCTTTGGCTTTATATGTGTGTGTGTGTGTGAATGACGACTGTGAATGATGTGTGTGTGTGTGGATGCATGTATGCGTGTTCCTTTACTTTCCTCACTTTATTTGTAGCTGTTTTTGCTGTTGTTCACTAGTTCCTCTGTGCTGTTTCCTTTATCACATTTCTTTTTGCTGTCTCACAGCGTGTTTTGATGTGAGCTCTCTTAGCTTGATGATAATAAGCTTTGTTTTTTTATATATATTAAAGTTGGTTTTCATCCTTCGATAGTTTCCTGTTGAGAGCCTAATAGCAGAAAGTCTGCTGGTCGTGTTTTAGCATCATGGTCAGCGGTGAGCTGGATTCACCTGCCCAAATTTCACAATAGAAAATTCAACAAAAAACAGCTTTCCCTAAGACTTTCAAAATCAGAACTAGATCCAAGCCAGTGTCACACTTTCAATGTGCAGTCTCTGCACCAAAAATTATGAAACTTTTCAGCGGCAAGCGTTGTTTTTAACATATAGTACCAATCTGGAAACTGAATCACTTGGTCAAACCAAAAAGTGAGTTTGTGGCCTCTCTGAATACCAAGTGGGAAATTAATATTTGTGAGGGTTTTTTAAATTGTTATTTGTCTTTTACAGCACCATATTGAGGTGTTGGCGGTAAAAAAGATTGTTTACTTCCCTTTTTTGCTGTTTCTTTTGGTGACACTGGTTTTTAAACATTTCTGTTAATTTGAGACGACATCTAGTTTAGGCGACGATTGTATAAGTTTGCAGAGTTCTTTTCTTAGGACTGTTAAAATATAAGGTCTAAAGCATGTTGTGTTTATAATGGCTATATTAAGTCGTGCCTGGTTTTCTTTCTTTTTTTTTTTTCTTCAATGCAAAAAAAAAGCTTTTTTCTTCTTTTTACTTGATTACATTAGTTTGCATTCTGTCCTAGTAAAGAAAAGTCACATTTGTCTGTTTTCACTGTATTGTAGACTATCCGATATCACAATAAAGCTTTAATGGTATTGTGGATTTGTTGGATCTTTTTTAATTTTATTTCATATCTTAAAAAATAATCACAAGTATCCTTCAGCTGTCCTGCGTAATCTCATTTTCTCATTACGTTTTCTAGTCGTATCCATTTCTGTTGTAGGACTTTACTCTCCTGTTGATCAAACATCCTTAGAGTGTGTTTGGTCTATTGACACTCACTCGCTGTGCATGTTTGCTTGAAATTCAAAAGTCGTGATATTAAAGCAAAACGTTGTCAGAAATGTTAGCAAATGCTTTTATCACTTCTGAGTCTCGTTACCCATTTGCATTTGACTATTGCTGATATGTAGTTTCTGATCTGATATCACAAAGGGATTAATATCATATTCTATTATGCAGGCTATTAAATAATTTAGCTTCAGTTTCATTTGACTTGGAATTTTCCATTAATAGAATACATTTAGTTTATAAATGCATAACAAGGTCTGTGGTTGTAGCATAGTGGGGGATTGACAGATTTTTTATTATTATTTAATGTTTAAGTTAAATTTTTAACCCATTCAGACCCTGTGTCCATAACAATGGACATCACATGTCAGCCCCCTTTTTTTAAAACTTCTGGAGCATTTCACCTAGTTTAAAGCCTGCAGTCGGGTAGTATATTTGATAGACATTTTAACTAAAGTTCCTGTCGTGATAAAAACTATTTTACTGCACTCAGCAGTGGTACCACTGTCGATTTTTTCGGTGCGAAAAATTAAGTTTCTCCAATATTCTCAAAACTCTGGATTCTGATAGAGGGCCATGAGACTTTGACCTGAGTGCAAAAATGGAGGCTCTAGGCCCTTCCTGAGCTGAGATATTGAGATCCCATAATTCCACTGTCCACGAACCCACTATTTTTATAATGGCATAAATGCTATGTGGGATCTCAATATCTCAGCTCAGGAAGGGTCTAGAGCCTCCATTTTTGCACTCAGGTCTAAGTCTCATGGCCCTCTATCATAATCCAGAGTTTTGAGAAGATTGGGGATACTTAATTATTCGCCCCCCAAAAAAAACGTAAGGGGTAACACTGTCGTTTTTTTTTTTCTGGTCGAAATTTTGAGTTTAGATTTCTCAGCTCTGGAAGGTTCTAGAGCCTCCATTTTTGCACTCAGGTCTAAGTCTCATGGCCCTCTATCAGAATCCAGAGTTTCGAGAAGATCAGAGAAACTCAAAATTTCGACCCCAAAAAAATTTTGACGGGTCCACTGTCGTTTTTTCGGTGCGAAAAAATAAGTTTCTCCAATCTTCTCAAAATTCTGGATTCTGATAGAGGGCCATGAGACTTAGACCTGAGTGCAAAAATTGAGGCTCTAGACCCTTCCAGAGCTGAAATATCGAAACTCAAAATTTCGACCAGAAAAAAAACCCAAAAGTGTTACCCCTTACGTTTTTTTGAGGGGGCGAAAAATTAAGTATCCCCAATCTTCTTAAAACTCTGGATTCTGATAGAGGGCCATGAGACTTAGACCTGAGTGCAAAAATGGAGGCTCTAGACACTTCCAGAGCTGAGATATCGAAACTCAAAATTTCAACCAGAAAAAAAACGACAGTGTTACCCCTTAAGTTTTTTTTGGGGGGGCGAAAAATTAAGTATCCCCAATCTTCTCAAAACTCTGGATTCTGATAGAGGGCCATGAGACTTAGACCTGAGTACAAAAATGGCGGCTCTAGACCCTTCCAGAGCTGAGATATCGAAACTCAAAATTTCGACCAGAAAAAAAAACCGACAGTGTTACCCATTACATTTTTTTTGGGGGCGAAAAATTATGTATCCCCAATCTTCTCAAAACTCTGGATTCTGATAGAGGGCCATGAGACTTAGACCTGAGTGCAAAATGGAGGCTCTAGACCCTTCCAGAGCTGAGATATCGAAACTCAAAATTTCGACTAGAAAAAAAATCGACAGTGTTACCCCTTATGTTTTTTTTTTGGGGGGGGGGGGGATTTAAGTATCCCCAATCTTCTTAAAACTCTGGATTCTGATAGAGGGCCGTGAGACTTAGACCTGAGTGCAAAAATGGATGCTCTAGACCCTTCCAGAGCTGAGATATCAAAACTCAAAATTTTGACTAGAAAAAAAAAACACAGTGTTACCCCTTATGTTTTTTTTTGGGGGGCGAAAAATTAAGTATCCCCAATCTTCTCAAAACTCTGGATTCTGATAGAGGGCCATGAGACTTAGACCTGAGTGCAAAAATGGAGGCTCTAGACCCTTCCAGAGCTGAGATATCGAAACTCAAAATATCGACCAGAAAAAAAACGACAGTGTTGCCCCTTATGTTTTTTTTTGGGGGGCGAAAAATTAAGTATCCCCAATCTTCTCAAAACTCTGGATTCTGATAGAGGGCCATGAGACTTACACCTGAGTGCAAAAATGGAGGCTCTAGACACTTCCAGAGCTGAGATATCGAAACTCAAAATTTCAACCAGAAAAAAAAACGACAGTGTTACCCCTTATGTTTTTTTTTTGGGGGGGGGGCGAAAAATTAAGTATCCCCAATCTTCTCAAAACTCTGGATTATGATAGAGGGCCATGAGACTTAGACTTGAGTGCAAAAATGGAGGCTCTAGACCCTTCCTGAGCTGAGATATTGAGATCCCACATAGCATTTATGCCATTATAAAAATAGTGGGTTCGTGGACAGTGGAATTATGGGATCTCAATATCTCAGCTCAGGAAGGGTCTAGAGCCTCCATTTTTGCACTCCATTTTTGCACTCTAGACCCTTCCAGAGCTGAGATATCGAAACTCAAAATTTCGACCAGAAAAAAAAACGACAGTGTTACCCCTTACGTTTTTTTTGGGGGGGGGCGAAAAATTAAGTATCCCCAATCTTCTCAAAACTCTGGATTCTGATAGAGGGCCATGAGACTTAGACCTGAGTGCAAAAATTGAGGCTCTAGACCCTTCCAGAGCTGAGATATCGAAACTCAAAATTTCGACCAGAAAAAAAAAAACGACAGTGTGACCCCTTACATTTTTTTTGGGGCGAAAAATTAAGTATGCCTAATCGTCTCAAAACTCTGGATTCTGATAGAGGGCCATGAGACTTAGACCTGAGTGCAAAATGGAGGCTCTAGACCCTTCCAGAGCTGAGATATCATAACTCAAAATTTTGACTAGAAAAAAAAACGACAGTGTTACCCCTTATGTTTTTTTGGGGGGGGGGGGGGGGGAAATTAAGTATCCCCAATCTTCTTAAAACTCTGGATTCTGATAGAGGGTCGTGAGACTTAGACCTGAGTGCAAAAATGGAGGCTCTAAACCCTTCCAGAGCTGAGATATCGAAACTCAAAATTTCGACCAGAAAAAAAAAACGACAGTGTTACCCCTTACGTTTTTTTTTTTGGGCGAAAAATTAAGTATCCCCAATCTTCTCAAAACTCTGGATTCTGATAGAGGGCCACGAGACTTAGACCTGAGTGCAAAAATGGAGGCTCTAGACCCTTCCAGAACTGAGATATCGAATCTCAAAATTTCGACCGAAAAAAAAAACGACAGTGTTACCCCTTACATTTTTTTTTTTGGGCGAAAAATTAAGTATGCCTAATCTTCTCAAAACTCTGGATTCTGATAGAGGGCCATGAGACTTAGACCTGAGTGCAAAATGGAGGCTCTAGACCCTTCCAGAGCTGAGATATCAAAAATCAAAATTTTGACTAGAAAAAAAAACGACAGTGTTACCCCTTATGTTTTTTGTTTTTTTTGGGCGAAAAATTAAGTATCCCCAATCTTCTCAAAACTCTGGATTCTGATAGAGGGCCGTGAGACTTAGACCTGAGTGCAAAAATGGAGGCTCTAGACCCTTCCAGAGCTGAGATATCGAAACTCAAAATTTCGACCAAAAAAAAAAAAACGACAGTGTTAACCCTTACGTTTTTTTTTGGGGGCGAAAAATTAAGTATCCCCAATCTTCACAAAACTCTGGATTCTGATAGAGGGCCATGAGACTTAGACCTGAGTGCAAAAATGGAGGCTCTAAACCCTTCCAGAGCTGAGATATCGAAACTCAAAATTTCGACCAGAAAAAAAAACGACAGTGTTACCCCTTACGTTTTTTTTGGGGGGGCGAAAAATTAAGTATCCTCAATCTTCTCAAAACTCTGGATTCTGATAGAGGGCCATGAGACTTAGACCTGAGTGCAAAAATGGAGGCTCTAGACCCTTCCAGAGCTGAGATATCGAAACTCAAAATTTCGACCAGAAAAAAAAAACGACAGTGTTACCCCTTACGTTTTTTTTTGGGGGGGGCGACAAATTAAGTATCCCTAATCTTCTCAAAACTCTGGATTCTGATAGAGGGCCACGAAACTTAGACCTGAGTGCAAAATGGAGGCTCTAGACCCTTCCAGAGCTGAGATATCATAACTCAAAATTTTGACTAGAAAAAAAAACGACAGTGTTACCCCTTATGTTTTTTTTTGGGGGGGGGGCGAAAAATTAAGTATCCCCAATCTTCTTAAAACTCTGGATTCTGATAGAGGGTCGTGAGACTTAGACCTGTGTGCAAAAATGGAGGCTCTAGACCCTTCCAGAGCTGAGATATCGAAACTCAAAATTTCGACCAGAAAAAAAAAAAACGACAGTGTTACCCCTTATTTTTTTTTTGGGGCGAAAAATTAAGTATGCCTAATCTTCTCAAAACTCTGGATTCTGATAGAGGGCCATGAGACTTAGACCTGAGTGCAAAAATGGAGGCTCTAAACCCTTTCAGAGCTGAGATATCGAAACTCAAAATTTCTACGAGAAAAAAAAACGACAGTGTTACCCCTTACGTTTTTTTTGGGGGGGCGAAAAATTAAGTATCCTCAATCTTCTCAAAACTCTGGATTCTGATAGAGGGCCATGAGACTTAGACCTGAGTGCAAAAATGGAGGCTCTAGACCCTTCCAGAACTGAGATATCGAAACTCAAAATTTCGACCAGAAAAAAAAACGACAGTGTTACCCCTTACATTTTTTTTTGGGCGAAAAATTAAGTATGCCTAATCTTCTCAAAACTCTGGATTCTGATAGAGGGCCACGAGACTTAGACCTGAGTGCAAAAATGGAGGCTCTAAACCCTTCTAGAACTGAGATATCGAAACTCAAAATTTCGACCAGAAAAAAAAACGACAGTGTTACCCCTTACATTTTTTTTTGGGCGAAAAATTAAGTATGCCTAATCTTCTCAAAACTCTGGATTCTGATAGAGGGCCATGAGACTTAGACCTGAGTGCAAAATGGAGGCTCTAGACCCTCCCAGAGCTGAGATATCAAAAATCAAAATTTTGACTAGAAAAAAAACGACAGTGTTACCCCTTAAGTTTTTTTTTTGGGCGAAAAATTAAGTATCCCCAATCTTCTCAAAACTCTGGATTCTGATAGAGGGTCGTGAGACTTAGACCTGAGTGCAAAAATGGAGGCTCTAGACCCTTCCAGAGCTGAGATATCGAAACTCAAAATTTCGACCAGAAAAAAACAAACGACAGTGTTACCCCTTACGTTTTTTTTTTTGGGGGCGAAAAATTAAGTATCCCCAATCTTCTCAAAACTCTGGATTCTGATAGAGGGCCACGAGACTTAGACCTGAGTGCAAAAATGGAGGCTCTAAACCCTTCCAGAGCTGAGATCTCGAAACTCAAAATTTCGACCAGAAAAAAAAACGACAGTGTTACCCCTTACGTTTTTTTTGGGGGGGGCGAAAAATTAAGTATCCCCAATCTTCTCAAAACTCTGGATTCTGATAGAGGGCCATGAGACTTAGACCTGAGTGCAAAAATGGAGGCTCTAGACCCTTCCAGAACTGAGATATCGAAACTCAAAATTTCGACCAGAAAAAAAAAAACGACAGTGTTACCCCTTACATTTTTTTTTTGGGCGAAAAATTAAGTATGCCTAATCTTCTCAAAACTCTGGATTCTGATAGAGGGCCATGAGACTTAGACCTGAGTGTAAAATGGAGGCTCTAGACCCTTCCAGAGCTGAGATATCAAAAATCAAAATTTTGACTAGAAAAAAAACGACAGTGTTACCCCTTATGTTTTTTTTTTTTGGGCGAAAAATTAAGTATCCCCAATCTTCTTAAAACTCTGGATTCTGATAGAGGGCCGTGAGACTTAGACCTGAGTGCAAAAATGGAGGCTCTAGACCCTTCCAGAGCTGAGATATCGTAACTCAAAATTTCGACCAAAAAAAAACAACAACAGTGTTACCCCTTACGGTTTTTTTTTTGGGCAAAAAATTAAGTATCCCCAATCTTCTCAAAACTCTGGATTCTGATAGAGGGCCACCAGACTTAGACCTGAGTGCAAAAATGGATGCTCTAAACCTTTCCAGAGCTGAGATATCGAAACTCAAAATTTCAACCAGAAAAAAAAACGACAGTGTTACCCCTTACGTTTTTTTTTTTGGGGCGAAAAATTAAGTATGCCCAATCTTCATAAAACTCTGGATTCTGATAGAGGGCCATGAGACTTAGACCTGAGTGCAAAAATGGAGGCTCTAAACCCTTCCAGAGCTGAGATATCGAAACTCAAAATTTCAACCAGAAAAAAAAACGACAGTGTTACCCCTTACGTTTTTTTTGGGGGGGCGAAAAATTAAGTATCCCTAATCTTCTCAAAACTCTGGATTCTGATAGAGGGCCACGAGAATTAGTCCTGAGTGCAAAAATGGAGGCTCTAAACCCTTCCAGAGCTGAGATATCGAAACTCAAAATTTCAACCAGAAAAAAAAACGACAGTGTTACCCCTTACGTTTTTTTTGGGGGGGTGAAAAATTAAGTATCCCCAATCTTCTCAAAACTCTGGATTCTGATAGAGGGCAATGAGACTTAGACCTGAGTGCAAAAATGGAGGCTCTAGACCCTTCCAGAGCTCAGATATCGAAACTCAAAATTTCGACCAGAAAAAAAAACAACAGTGTTACCCTTTACGTTTTTTTTTTGGGGCGAAAAATTAAGTATCCCCAATCTTCTCAAAACTCTAGATTCTGATAGAGGGCCACGAGACTTAGACCTGAGTGCAAAAATGGAGGCTCTAAACCCTTCTAGAACTGAGATATCGAAACTCAAAATTTCGACCAGAAAAAAAAAAACGACAGTGTTACCCCTTACGTTTTTTTTTTTGGGCGAAAAATTAAGTATCCCCAATCTTCTCAAAACTCTGGATTCTGATAGAGGGCCACGAGACTTAGACCTGAGTGCAAAAATGGAGGCTCTAAACCCTTCCAGAGCTGAGATATCGAAACTCAAAATTTCAACCAGAAAAAAAAACGACAGTGTTACCCCTTACGTTTTTTTTGGGGGGGGGGCGAAAAATTAAGTATCCCCAATCTTCTCAAAACTCTGGATTCTGATAGAGGGCCATGAGACTTAGACCTGAGTGCAAAAATGGAGGCTCTAGACCCTTCCAGAACTGAGATATCGAAACTCAAAATTTCGACCAGAAAAAAAAAACGACAGTGTTACCCCTTACATTTTTTTTTTTGGGCGAAAAATTAAGTATCCCCAATCTTCTCAAAACTCTGGATTCTGATAGAGGGCCATGAGACTTAGACCTGAGTGCAAAAATGGAGGCTCTAGACCCTTCTAGAACTGAGATATCGAAACTCAAAATTTCGACCAGAAAAAAAAAACGACAGTGTTACCCCTTACGTTTTTTTTTTGGGGCGAAAAATTAAGTATCCCCAATCTTCTCAAAACTCTGGATTCTGATATAGGGCCACGAGACTTAGACCTGAGTGCAAAAATGGAGGCTCTAAACCCTTCCAGAGCTGAGATATCGAAACTCAAAATTTCAACCAGAAAAAAAAACGACAGTGTTACCCCTTACGTTTTTTTGGGGGGGGGGCGAAAAATTAAGTATCCCCAATCTTCTCAAAACTCTGGATTCTGATAGAGGGCCATGAGACTTAGACCTGAGTGCAAAAATGGAGGCTCTAGACCCTTCCAGAACTGAGATATCGAAACTCAAAATTTCGACCAGAAAAAAAACGACAGTGTTACCCCTTACGTTTTTTTTTTTTGGGGCGAAAAATTAAGTATCCCCAATCTTCACAAAACTCTGGATTCTGATAGAGGGCCATGAGACTTAGACCTGAGTGCAAAAATGGAGGCTCTAAACCCTTCCAGAGCTGAGATATCGAAACTCAAAATTTCAACCAGAAAAAAAAACGACAGTGTTACCCCTTACGTTTTTTTTGGGGGGGTGAAAAATTAAGTATCCCCAATCTTCTCAAAACTCTGGATTCTGATAGAGGGCAATGAGACTTAGACCTGAGTGCAAAAATGGAGGCTCTAGACCCTTCCAGAGCTGAGATATCGAAACTCAAAATTTCGACCAGAAAAAAACAACAACAGTGTTACCCCTTATGTTTTTTTTTTTTGGGCGAAAAATTAAGTATCCCCAATCTTCTCAAAACTCTGGATTCTGATAGAGGGCCACGAGACTTAGACCTGAGTGCAAAAATGGAGGCTCTAAACCCTTCTAGAACTGAGATATCGAAACTCAAAATTTCGACCAGAAAAAAAAAACGACAGTGTTACCCCTTACATTTTTTTTTTTGGGCGAAAAATTAAGTATCCCCAATCTTCTCAAAACTCTGGATTCTGATAGAGGGCCATGAGACTTAGACCTGAGTGCAAAAATGGAGGCTCTAGACCCTTCTAGAACTGAGATATCGAAACTCAAAATTTCGACCAGAAAAAAAAAAACGACAGTGTTACCCCTTACGTTTTTTTTTTTTTGGGCGAAAAATTAAGTATCCCCAATCTTCTCAAAACTCTGGATTCTGATAGAGGGCCATGAGACTTAGACCTGAGTGCAAAAATGGAGGCTCTAGACCCTTCCAGAACTGAGATATCGAAACTCAAAATTTCGACCAGAAAAAAAACGACAGTGTTACCCCTTACGTTTTTTTTTTTTGGGGCGAAAAATTAAGTATCCCCAATCTTCACAAAACTCTGGATTCTGATAGAGGGCCATGAGACTTAGACCTGAGTGCAAAAATGGAGGCTCTAAACCCTTCCAGAGCTGAGATATCGAAACTCAAAATTTCAACCAGAAAAAAAAACGACAGTGTTACCCCTTACGTTTTTTTTGGGGGGGTGAAAAATTAAGTATCCCCAATCTTCTCAAAACTCTGGATTCTGATAGAGGGCAATGAGACTTAGACCTGAGTGCAAAAATGGAGGCTCTAGACCCTTCCAGAGCTGAGATATCGAAACTCAAAATTTCGACCAGAAAAAAACAACAACAGTGTTACCCCTTATGTTTTTTTTTTTTGGGCGAAAAATTAAGTATCCCCAATCTTCTCAAAACTCTGGATTCTGATAGAGGGCCACGAGACTTAGACCTGAGTGCAAAAATGGAGGCTCTAAACCCTTCTAGAACTGAGATATCGAAACTCAAAATTTCGACCAGAAAAAAAAAACGACAGTGTTACCCCTTACATTTTTTTTTTTGGGCGAAAAATTAAGTATCCCCAATCTTCTCAAAACTCTGGATTCTGATAGAGGGCCATGAGACTTAGACCTGAGTGCAAAAATGGAGGCTCTAGACCCTTCTAGAACTGAGATATCGAAACTCAAAATTTCGACCAGAAAAAAAAAAACGACAGTGTTACCCCTTACGTTTTTTTTTTTTTGGGCGAAAAATTAAGTATCCCCAATCTTCTCAAAACTCTGGATTCTGATAGAGGGCCACGAGACTCAGACCTGAGTGCAAAAATGGAGGCTCTAAACCCTTCCAGAGCTGAGATATCGAAACTCAAAATTTCAACCAGAAAAAAAAACGACAGTGTTACCCCTTACGTTTTTTTTGGGGGGGGCGAAAAATTAAGTATCCCCAATCTTCTCAAAACTCTGGATTCTGATAGAGGGCCATGATACTTAGACCTGAGTGCAAAAATGGAGGCTCTAGACCCTTCCAGAACTGAGATATCGAAACTCAAAATTTCGACCAGAAAAAAAACGACAGTGTTACCCCTTACATTTTTTTTTGGGTGAAAATTTAAGTATGCCTAATCTTCTCAAAACTCTGGATTCTGATAGAGGGCCATGAGACTTAGACCTGAGTGCAAAAATGGAGGCTCTAAACCCTTCTAGAACTGAGATATCGAAACTCAAAATTTCGACCAGAAAAAAAAAAACGACAGTGTTACCCCTTACATTTTTTTTTTTGGGCGAAAAATTAAGTATCCCCAATCTTCTCAAAACTCTGGATTCTGATAGAGGGCCATGAGACTTAGACCTGAGTGCAAAAATGGAGGCTCTAGACCCTTCTAGAACTGAGATATCGAAACTCAAAATTTCGACCAGAAAAAAAAAACGACAGTGTTACCCCTTACGTTTTTTTTTTTGGGCGAAAAATTAAGTATCCCCAATCTTCTCAAAACTCTGGATTCTGATAGAGGGCCACGAGACTTAGACCTGAGTGCAAAAATGGAGGCTCTAAACCCTTCCAGAGCTGAGATATCGAAACTCAAAATTTCAACCAGAAAAAAAAACGACAGTGTTACCCCTTACGTTTTTTTTGGGGGGGTGAAAAATTAAGTATCCCCAATCTTTTCAAAACTCTGGATTCTGATAGAGGACAATGAGACTTAGACCTGAGTGCAAAAATGGAGGCTCTAGACCCTTCCAGAGCTGAGATATCGAAACTCAAAATTTCGACCAGAAAAAAAACAACAGTGTTACCCTTTACGTTTTTTTTTTTGGGCGAAAAATTAAGTATCCCCAATCTTCTCAAAACTCTGGATTCTGATAGAGGGCCACGAGACTTAGACCTGAGTGCAAAAATGGAGGCTCTAAACCCTTCTAGAACTGAGATATCGAAACTCAAAATTTCGACCAGAAAAAAAAAAACGACAGTGTTACCCCTTACATTTTTTTTTTTGGGCGAAAAATTAAGTATCCCCAATCTTCTCAAAACTCTGGATTCTGATAGAGGGCCATGAGACTTAGACCTGAGTGCAAAAATGGAGGCTCTAGACCCTTCTAGAACTGAGATATCGAAACTCAAAATTTCGACCAGAAAAAAAAACGACAGTGTTACCCCTTACGTTTTTTTTTTTTGGGCGAAAAATTAAGTATCCCCAATCTTCTCAAAACTCTGGATTCTGATAGAGGGCCACGAGACTTAGACCTGAGTGCAAAAATGGAGGCTCTAAACCCTTCCAGAGCTGAGATATCGAAACTCAAAATTTCAACCAGAAAAAAAAACGACAGTGTTACCCCTTACGTTTTTTTTGGGGGGGGGCGAAAAATTAAGTATCCCCAATCTTCTCAAAACTCTGGATTCTGATAGAGGGCCATGAGACTTAGACCTGAGTGCAAAAATGGAGGCTCTAGACCCTTCCAGAACTGAGATATCGAAACTCAAAATTTCGACCAGAAAAAAAAACGACAGTGTTACCCCTTACATTTTTTTTTGGGCGAAAAATTAAGTATGCCTAATCTTCTCAAAACTCTGGATTCTGATAGAGGGCCACGAGACTTAGACCTGAGTGCAAAAATGGAGGCTCTAAACCCTTCTAGAACTGAGATATCGAAACTCAAAATTTCGACCAGAAAAAAAAAAACGACAGTGTTACCCCTTACATTTTTTTTTTGGGCGAAAAATTAAGTATCCCCAATCTTCTCAAAACTCTGGATTCTGATAGAGGGCCATGAGACTTAGACCTGAGTGCAAAAATGGAGGCTCTAGACCCTTCTAGAACTGAGATATCGAAACTCAAAATTTCGACCAGAAAAAAAAAACGACAGTGTTACCCCTTACGTTTTTTTTTTGGGGGCGAAAAATTAAGTATCCCCAATCTTCTCAAAACTCTGGATTCTGATAGAGGGCCACGAGACTTAGACCTGAGTGCAAAAATGGAGGCTCTAAACCCTTCCAGAGCTGAGATATCGAAACTCAAAATTTCAACCAGAAAAAAAAACGACAGTGTTACCCCTTACGTTTTTTTTGGGGGGGGCGAAAAATTAAGTATCCCCAATCTTCTCAAAACTCTGGATTCTGATAGAGGGCCATGAGACTTAGACCTGAGTGCAAAAATGGAGGCTCTAGACCCTTCCAGAACTGAGATATCGAAACTCAAAATTTCGACCAGAAAAAAAAACGACAGTGTTACCCCTTACATTTTTTTTTGGGCGAAAAATTAAGTATGCCTAATCTTCTCAAAACTCTGGATTCTGATAGAGGGCCACGAGACTTAGACCTGAGTGCAAAAATGGAGGCTCTAAACCCTTCTAGAACTGAGATATCGAAACTCAAAATTTCGACCAGAAAAAAAAAACGACAGTGTTACCCCTTACATTTTTTTTTTGGGCGAAAAATTAAGTATCCCCAATCTTCTCAAAACTCTGGATTCTGATAGAGGGCCATGAGACTTAGACCTGAGTGCAAAAATGGAGGCTCTAGACCCTTCTAGAACTGAGATATCGAAACTCAAAATTTCGACCAGAAAAAAAAAACGACAGTGTTACCCCTTACGTTTTTTTTTTTTGGGCGAAAAATTAAGTATCCCCAATCTTCTCAAAACTCTGGATTCTGATAGAGGGCCACGAGACTTAGACCTGAGTGCAAAAATGGAGGCTCTAAACCCTTCCAGAGCTGAGATATCGAAACTCAAAATTTCAACCAGAAAAAAAAACGACAGTGTTACCCCTTACGTTTTTTTTGGGGGGGGCGAAAAATTAAGTATCCCCAATCTTCTCAAAACTCTGGATTCTGATAGAGGGCCATGAGACTTAGACCTGAGTGCAAAAATGGAGGCTCTAGACCCTTCCAGAACTGAGATATCGAAACTCAAAATTTCGACCAGAAAAAAAACGACAGTGTTACCCCTTACGTTTTTTTTTTTTGGGGCGAAAAATTAAGTATCCCCAATCTTCACAAAACTCTGGATTCTGATAGAGGGCCATCAGACTTAGACCTGAGTGCAAAAATGGAGGCTCTAGACCCTTCCAGAGCTGAGATATCGAAACTCAAAATTTCGACCAGAAAAAAACAACAACAGTGTTACCCCTTATGTTTTTTTTTTTTGGGCGAAAAATTAAGTATCCCCAATCTTCTCAAAACTCTGGATTCTGATAGAGGGCCACGAGACTTAGACCTGAGTGCAAAAATGGAGGCTCTAAACCCTTCTAGAACTGAGATATCGAAACTCAAAATTTCGACCAGAAAAAAAAAACGACAGTGTTACCCCTTACATTTTTTTTTTTGGGCGAAAAATTAAGTATCCCCAATCTTCTCAAAACTCTGGATTCTGATAGAGGGCCATGAGACTTAGACCTGAGTGCAAAAATGGAGGCTCTAGACCCTTCTAGAACTGAGATATCGAAACTCAAAATTTCGACCAGAAAAAAAAAACGACAGTGTTACCCCTTACGTTTTTTTTTTTTGGGCGAAAAATTAAGTATCCCCAATCTTCTCAAAACTCTGGATTCTGATAGAGGGCCACGAGACTCAGACCTGAGTGCAAAAATGGAGGCTCTAAACCCTTCCAGAGCTGAGATATCGAAACTCAAAATTTCAACCAGAAAAAAAAACGACAGTGTTACCCCTTACGTTTTTTTGGGGGGGGGCGAAAAATTAAGTATCCCCAATCTTCTCAAAACTCTGGATTCTGATAGAGGGCCATGATACTTAGACCTGAGTGCAAAAATGGAGGCTCTAGACCCTTCCAGAACTGAGATATCGAAACTCAAAATTTCGACCAGAAAAAAAAACGACAGTGTTACCCCTTACATTTTTTTTTTGGGCGAAAATTTAAGTATGCCTAATCTTCTCAAAACTCTGGATTCTGATAGAGGGCCATGAGACTTAGACCTGAGTGCAAAAATGGAGGCTCTAAACCCTTCTAGAACTGAGATATCGAAACTCAAAATTTCGACCAGAAAAAAAAAAACGACAGTGTTACCCCTTACATTTTTTTTTTTGGGCGAAAAATTAAGTATCCCCAATCTTCTCAAAACTCTGGATTCTGATAGAGGGCCATGAGACTTAGACCTGAGTGCAAAAATGGAGGCTCTAGACCCTTCTAGAACTGAGATATCGAAACTCAAAATTTCGACCAGAAAAAAAAAACGACAGTGTTACCCCTTACGTTTTTTTTTTTGGGCGAAAAATTAAGTATCCCCAATCTTCTCAAAACTCTGGATTCTGATAGAGGGCCACGAGACTTAGACCTGAGTGCAAAAATGGAGGCTCTAAACCCTTCCAGAGCTGAGATATCGAAACTCAAAATTTCAACCAGAAAAAAAAACGACAGTGTTACCCCTTACGTTTTTTTTGGGGGGGTGAAAAATTAAGTATCCCCAATCTTCTCAAAACTCTGGATTCTGATAGAGGACAATGAGACTTAGACCTGAGTGCAAAAATGGAGGCTCTAGACCCTTCCAGAGCTGAGATATCGAAACTCAAAATTTCGACCAGAAAAAAAAACAACAGTGTTACCCTTTACGTTTTTTTTTTTGGGCGAAAAATTAAGTATCCCCAATCTTCTCAAAACTCTGGATTCTGATAGAGGGCCACGAGACTTAGACCTGAGTGCAAAAATGGAGGCTCTAAACCCTTCTAGAACTGAGATATCGAAACTCAAAATTTCGACCAGAAAAAAAAAAACGACAGTGTTACCCCTTACATTTTTTTTTTTGGGCGAAAAATTAAGTATCCCCAATCTTCTCAAAACTCTGGATTCTGATAGAGGGCCATGAGACTTAGACCTGAGTGCAAAAATGGAGGCTCTAGACCCTTCTAGAACTGAGATATCGAAACTCAAAATTTCGACCAGAAAAAAAAACGACAGTGTTACCCCTTACGTTTTTTTTTTTTGGGCGAAAAATTAAGTATCCCCAATCTTCTCAAAACTCTGGATTCTGATAGAGGGCCACGAGACTTAGACCCGAGTGCAAAAATGGAGGCTCTAAACCCTTCCAGAGCTGAGATATCGAAACTCAAAATTTCAACCAGAAAAAAAAACGACAGTGTTACCCCTTACGTTTTTTTTGGGGGGGGCGAAAAATTAAGTATCCCCAATCTTCTCAAAACTCTGGATTCTGATAGAGGGCCATGAGACTTAGACCTGAGTGCAAAAATGGAGGCTCTAGACCCTTCCAGAACTGAGATATCGAAACTCAAAATTTCGACCAGAAAAAAAAACGACAGTGTTACCCCTTACATTTTTTTTTGGGCGAAAAATTAAGTATGCCTAATCTTCTCAAAACTCTGGATTCTGATAGAGGGCCACGAGACTTAGACCTGAGTGCAAAAATGGAGGCTCTAAACCCTTCTAGAACTGAGATATCGAAACTCAAAATTTCGACCAGAAAAAAAAAAACGACAGTGTTACCCCTTACATTTTTTTTTTGGGCGAAAAATTAAGTATCCCCAATCTTCTCAAAACTCTGGATTCTGATAGAGGGCCATGAGACTTAGACCTGAGTGCAAAAATGGAGGCTCTAGACCCTTCTAGAACTGAGATATCGAAACTCAAAATTTCGACCAGAAAAAAAAACGACAGTGTTACCCCTTACGTTTTTTTTCTGGGGCGAAAAATTAAGTATCCCCAATCTTCTCAAAACTCTGGATTCTGATAGAGGGCCACGAGACTTAGACCTGAGTGCAAAAATGGAGGCTCTAAACCCTTCCAGAGCTGAGATATCGAAACTCAAAATTTCAACCAGAAAAAAAAACGACAGTGTTACCCCTTACGTTTTTTTTGGGGGGGGCGAAAAATTAAGTATCCCCAATCTTCTCAAAACTCTGGATTCTGATAGAGGGCCATGAGACTTAGACCTGAGTGCAAAAATGGAGGCTCTAGACCCTTCCAGAACTGAGATATCGAAACTCAAAATTTCGACCAGAAAAAAAAACGACAGTGTTACCCCTTACATTTTTTTTTGGGCGAAAAATTAAGTATGCCTAATCTTCTCAAAACTCTGGATTCTGATAGAGGGCCACGAGACTTAGACCTGAGTGCAAAAATGGAGGCTCTAAACCCTTCTAGAACTGAGATATCGAAACTCAAAATTTCGACCAGAAAAAAAAAACGACAGTGTTACCCCTTACATTTTTTTTTTGGGCGAAAAATTAAGTATCCCCAATCTTCTCAAAACTCTGGATTCTGATAGAGGGCCATGAGACTTAGACCTGAGTGCAAAAATGGAGGCTCTAGACCCTTCTAGAACTGAGATATCGAAACTCAAAATTTCGACCAGAAAAAAAAAACGACAGTGTTACCCCTTACGTTTTTTTTTTTGGGGCGAAAAATTAAGTATCCCCAATCTTCTCAAAACTCTGGATTCTGATAGAGGGCCACGAGACTTAGACCTGAGTGCAAAAATGGAGGCTCTAAACCCTTCCAGAGCTGAGATATCGAAACTCAAAATTTCAACCAGAAAAAAAAACGACAGTGTTACCCCTTACGTTTTTTTGGGGGGGGGCGAAAAATTAAGTATCCCCAATCTTCTCAAAACTCTGGATTCTGATAGAGGGCCATGAGACTTAGACCTGAGTGCAAAAATGGAGGCTCTAGACCCTTCCAGAACTGAGATATCGAAACTCAAAATTTCGACCAGAAAAAAACGACAGTGTTACCCCTTACGTTTTTTTTTTTGGGGCGAAAAATTAAGTATCCCCAATCTTCACAAAACTCTGGATTCTGATAGAGGGCCATGAGACTTAGACCTGAGTGCAAAAATGGAGGCTCTAAACCCTTCCAGAGCTGAGATATCGAAACTCAAAATTTCAACCAGAAAAAAAAACGACAGTGTTACCCCTTACGTTTTTTTTGGGGGGGTGAAAAATTAAGTATCCCCAATCTTCTCAAAACTCTGGATTCTGATAGAGGGCAATGAGACTTAGACCTGAGTGCAAAAATGGAGGCTCTAGACTCTTCCAGAGCTGAGATATCGAAACTCAAAATTTCGACCAGAAAAAAACAACAACAGTGTTACCCCTTATGTTTTTTTTTTTTGGGCGAAAAATTAAGTATCCCCAATCTTCTCAAAACTCTGGATTCTGATAGAGGGCCACGAGACTTAGACCTGAGTGCAAAAATGGAGGCTCTAAACCCTTCTAGAACTGAGATATCGAAACTCAAAATTTCGACCAGAAAAAAAAAACGACAGTGTTACCCCTTACATTTTTTTTTTTGGGCGAAAAATTAAGTATCCCCAATCTTCTCAAAACTCTGGATTCTGATAGAGGGCCATGAGACTTAGACCTGAGTGCAAAAATGGAGGCTCTAGACCCTTCTAGAACTGAGATATCGAAACTCAAAATTTCGACCAGAAAAAAAAAACGACAGTGTTACCCCTTACGTTTTTTTTTTTTTGGGCGAAAAATTAAGTATCCCCAATCTTCTCAAAACTCTGGATTCTGATAAAGGGCCACGAGACTCAGACCTGAGTGCAAAAATGGAGGCTCTAAACCCTTCCAGAGCTGAGATATCGAAACTCAAAATTTCAACCAGAAAAAAAAACGACAGTGTTACCCCTTACGTTTTTTTTGGGGGGGGCGAAAAATTAAGTATCCCCAATCTTCTCAAAACTCTGGATTCTGATAGAGGGCCATGATACTTAGACCTGAGTGCAAAAATGGAGGCTCTAGACCCTTCCAGAACTGAGATATCGAAACTCAAAATTTCGACCAGAAAAAAAAACGACAGTGTTACCCCTTACATTTTTTTTTTGGGCGAAAATTTAAGTATGCCTAATCTTCTCAAAACTCTGGATTCTGATAGAGGGCCATGAGACTTAGACCTGAGTGCAAAAATGGAGGCTCTAAACCCTTCTAGAACTGAGATATCGAAACTCAAAATTTCGACCAGAAAAAAAAAAACGACAGTGTTACCCCTTACATTTTTTTTTTTGGGCGAAAAATTAAGTATCCCCAATCTTCTCAAAACTCTGGATTCTGATAGAGGGCCATGAGACTTAGACCTGAGTGCAAAAATGGAGGCTCTAGACCCTTCTAGAACTGAGATATCGAAACTCAAAATTTCGACCAGAAAAAAAAAACGACAGTGTTACCCCTTACGTTTTTTTTTTTGGGCGAAAAATTAAGTATCCCCAATCTTCTCAAAACTCTGGATTCTGATAGAGGGCCACGAGACTTAGACCTGAGTGCAAAAATGGAGGCTCTAAACCCTTCCAGAGCTGAGATATCGAAACTCAAAATTTCAACCAGAAAAAAAAACGACAGTGTTACCCCTTACGTTTTTTTTGGGGGGGTGAAAAATTAAGTATCCCCAATCTTCTCAAAACTCTGGATTCTGATAGAGGACAATGAGACTTAGACCTGAGTGCAAAAATGGAGGCTCTAGACCCTTCCAGAGCTGAGATATCGAAACTCAAAATTTCGACCAGAAAAAAAAACAACAGTGTTACCCTTTACGTTTTTTTTTTTGGGCGAAAAATTAAGTATCCCCAATCTTCTCAAAACTCTGGATTCTGATAGAGGGCCACGAGACTTAGACCTGAGTGCAAAAATGGAGGCTCTAAACCCTTCTAGAACTGAGATATCGAAACTCAAAATTTCGACCAGAAAAAAAAAAACGACAGTGTTACCCCTTACATTTTTTTTTTTTTGACGAAAAATTAAGTATCCCCAATCTTCTCAAAACTCTGGATTCTGATAGAGGGCCATCAGACTTAGACCTGAGTGCAAAAATGGAGGCTCTAGACCCTTCTAGAACTGAGATATCGAAACTCAAAATTTCGACCAGAAAAAAAAACGACAGTGTTACCCCTTACGTTTTTTTTTTTTGGGCGAAAAATTAAGTATCCCCAATCTTCTCAAAACTCTGGATTCTGATAGAGGGCCACGAGACTTAGACCCGAGTGCAAAAATGGAGGCTCTAAACCCTTCCAGAGCTGAGATATCGAAACTCAAAATTTCAACCAGAAAAAAAAACGACAGTGTTACCCCTTACGTTTTTTTTGGGGGGGGCGAAAAATTAAGTATCCCCAATCTTCTCAAAACTCTGGATTCTGATAGAGGGCCATGAGACTTAGACCTGAGTGCAAAAATGGAGGCTCTAGACCCTTCCAGAACTGAGATATCGAAACTCAAAATTTCGACCAGAAAAAAAAACGACAGTGTTACCCCTTACATTTTTTTTTGGGCGAAAAATTAAGTATGCCTAATCTTCTCAAAACTCTGGATTCTGATAGAGGGCCACGAGACTTAGACCTGAGTGCAAAAATGGAGGCTCTAAACCCTTCTAGAACTGAGATATCGAAACTCAAAATTTCGACCAGAAAAAAAAAAACGACAGTGTTACCCCTTACATTTTTTTTTTGGGCGAAAAATTAAGTATCCCCAATCTTCTCAAAACTCTGGATTCTGATAGAGGGCCATGAGACTTAGACCTGAGTGCAAAAATGGAGGCTCTAGACCCTTCTAGAACTGAGATATCGAAACTCAAAATTTCGACCAGAAAAAAAAACGACAGTGTTACCCCTTACGTTTTTTTTTTTGGGGCGAAAAATTAAGTATCCCCAATCTTCTCAAAACTCTGGATTCTGATAGAGGGCCACGAGACTTAGACCTGAGTGCAAAAATGGAGGCTCTAAACCCTTCCAGAGCTGAGATATCGAAACTCAAAATTTCAACCAGAAAAAAAAACGACAGTGTTACCCCTTACGTTTTTTTTGGGGGGGGCGAAAAATTAAGTATCCCCAATCTTCTCAAAACTCTGGATTCTGATAGAGGGCCATGAGACTTAGACCTGAGTGCAAAAATGGAGGCTCTAGACCCTTCCAGAACTGAGATATCGAAACTCAAAATTTCGACCAGAAAAAAACGACAGTGTTACCCCTTACATTTTTTTTTGGGCGAAAAATTAAGTATGCCTAATCTTCTCAAAACTCTGGATTCTGATAGAGGGCCACGAGACTTAGACCTGAGTGCAAAAATGGAGGCTCTAAACCCTTCTAGAACTGAGATATCGAAACTCAAAATTTCGACCAGAAAAAAAAAACGACAGTGTTACCCCTTACATTTTTTTTTTTGGGCGAAAAATTAAGTATCCCCAATCTTCTCAAAACTCTGGATTCTGATAGAGGGCCATGAGACTTAGACCTGAGTGCAAAAATGGAGGCTCTAGACCCTTCTAGAACTGAGATATCGAAACTCAAAATTTCGACCAGAAAAAAAAAACGACAGTGTTACCCCTTACGTTTTTTTTTTTGGGGCGAAAAATTAAGTATCCCCAATCTTCTCAAAACTCTGGATTCTGATAGAGGGCCACGAGACTTAGACCTGAGTGCAAAAATGGAGGCTCTAAACCCTTCCAGAGCTGAGATATCGAAACTCAAAATTTCAACCAGAAAAAAAAACGACAGTGTTACCCCTTACGTTTTTTTGGGGGGGGGCGAAAAATTAAGTATCCCCAATCTTCTCAAAACTCTGGATTCTGATAGAGGGCCATGAGACTTAGACCTGAGTGCAAAAATGGAGGCTCTAGACCCTTCCAGAACTGAGATATCGAAACTCAAAATTTCGACCAGAAAAAAAACGACAGTGTTACCCCTTACGTTTTTTTTTTTGGGGCGAAAAATTAAGTATCCCCAATCTTCACAAAACTCTGGATTCTGATAGAGGGCCATGAGACTTAGACCTGAGTGCAAAAATGGAGGCTCTAAACCCTTCCAGAGCTGAGATATCGAAACTCAAAATTTCAACCAGAAAAAAAAACGACAGTGTTACCCCTTACGTTTTTTTTGGGGGGGTGAAAAATTAAGTATCCCCAATCTTCTCAAAACTCTGGATTCTGATAGAGGGCAATGAGACTTAGACCTGAGTGCAAAAATGGAGGCTCTAGACTCTTCCAGAGCTGAGATATCGAAACTCAAAATTTCGACCAGAAAAAAACAACAACAGTGTTACCCCTTATGTTTTTTTTTTTTGGGCGAAAAATTAAGTATCCCCAATCTTCTCAAAACTCTGGATTCTGATAGAGGGCCACGAGACTTAGACCTGAGTGCAAAAATGGAGGCTCTAAACCCTTCTAGAACTGAGATATCGAAACTCAAAATTTCGACCAGAAAAAAAAAACGACAGTGTTACCCCTTACATTTTTTTTTTTGGGCGAAAAATTAAGTATCCCCAATCTTCTCAAAACTCTGGATTCTGATAGAGGGCCATGAGACTTAGACCTGAGTGCAAAAATGGAGGCTCTAGACCCTTCTAGAACTGAGATATCGAAACTCAAAATTTCGACCAGAAAAAAAAAACGACAGTGTTACCCCTTACGTTTTTTTTTTTTTGGGCGAAAAATTAAGTATCCCCAATCTTCTCAAAACTCTGGATTCTGATAGAGGGCCACGAGACTCAGACCTGAGTGCAAAAATGGAGGCTCTAAACCCTTCCAGAGCTGAGATATCGAAACTCAAAATTTCAACCAGAAAAAAAAACGACAGTGTTACCCCTTACGTTTTTTTTGGGGGGGGCGAAAAATTAAGTATCCCCAATCTTCTCAAAACTCTGGATTCTGATAGAGGGCCATGATACTTAGACCTGAGTGCAAAAATGGAGGCTCTAGACCCTTCCAGAACTGAGATATCGAAACTCAAAATTTCGACCAGAAAAAAAAACGACAGTGTTACCCCTTACATTTTTTTTTGGGCGAAAATTTAAGTATGCCTAATCTTCTCAAAACTCTGGATTCTGATAGAGGGCCATGAGACTTAGACCTGAGTGCAAAAATGGAGGCTCTAAACCCTTCTAGAACTGAGATATCGAAACTCAAAATTTCGACCAGAAAAAAAAAAACGACAGTGTTACCCCTTACATTTTTTTTTTTGGGCGAAAAATTAAGTATCCCCAATCTTCTCAAAACTCTGGATTCTGATAGAGGGCCATGAGACTTAGACCTGAGTGCAAAAATGGAGGCTCTAGACCCTTCTAGAACTGAGATATCGAAACTCAAAATTTCGACCAGAAAAAAAAAACGACAGTGTTACCCCTTACGTTTTTTTTTTTGGGCGAAAAATTAAGTATCCCCAATCTTCTCAAAACTCTGGATTCTGATAGAGGGCCACGAGACTTAGACCTGAGTGCAAAAATGGAGGCTCTAAACCCTTCCAGAGCTGAGATATCGAAACTCAAAATTTCAACCAGAAAAAAAAACGACAGTGTTACCCCTTACGTTTTTTTTGGGGGGGTGAAAAATTAAGTATCCCCAATCTTCTCAAAACTCTGGATTCTGATAGAGGACAATGAGACTTAGACCTGAGTGCAAAAATGGAGGCTCTAGACCCTTCCAGAGCTGAGATATCGAAACTCAAAATTTCGACCAGAAAAAAAAACAACAGTGTTACCCTTTACGTTTTTTTTTTTGGGCGAAAAATTAAGTATCCCCAATCTTCTCAAAACTCTGGATTCTGATAGAGGGCCACGAGACTTAGACCTGAGTGCAAAAATGGAGGCTCTAAACCCTTCTAGAACTGAGATATCGAAACTCAAAATTTCGACCAGAAAAAAAAAAACGACAGTGTTACCCCTTACATTTTTTTTTTTGGGCGAAAAATTAAGTATCCCCAATCTTCTCAAAACTCTGGATTCTGATAGAGGGCCATGAGACTTAGACCTGAGTGCAAAAATGGAGGCTCTAGACCCTTCTAGAACTGAGATATCGAAACTCAAAATTTCGACTAGAAAAAAAACGACAGTGTTACCCCTTACGTTTTTTTTTTTGGGCGAAAAATTAAGTATCCCTAATCTTCTCAAAACTCTGGATTCTGATAGAGGGCCACGAGACTTAGACCTGAGTGCAAAAATGGAGGCTCTAAACCCTTCCAGAGCTGAGATATCGAAACTCAAAATTTCAACCAGAAAAAAAAACGACAGTGTTACCCCTTACGTTTTTTTTGGGGGGGGCGAAAAATTAAGTATCCCCAATCTTCTCAAAACTCTGGATTCTGATAGAGGGCCATGAGACTTAGACCTGAGTGCAAAAATGAAGGCTCTAGACCCTTCCAGAACTGAGATATCGAAACTCAAAATTTCGACCAGAAAAAAAAACGACAGTGTTACCCCTTACATTTTTTTTTGGGCAAAAAATTAAGTATGCCTAATCTTCTCAAAACTCTGGATTCTGATAGAGGGCCACGAGACTTAGACCTGAGTGCAAAAATGGAGGCTCTAAACCCTTCTAGAACTGAGATATCGAAACTCAAAATTTCGACCAGAAAAAAAAAACGACAGTGTTACCCCTTACATTTTTTTTTTGGGCGAAAAATTAAGTATCCCCAATCTTCTCAAAACTCTGGATTCTGATAGAGGGCCATGAGACTTAGACCTGAGTGCAAAAATGGAGGCTCTAGACCCTTCTAGAACTGAGATATCGAAACTCAAAATTTCGACCAGAAAAAAAAAACGACAGTGTTACCCCTTACGTTTTTTTTTTTGGGGCGAAAAATTAAGTATCCCCAATCTTCTCAAAACTCTGGATTCTGATAGAGGGCCACGAGACTTAGACCTGAGTGCAAAAATGGAGGCTCTAAACCCTTCCAGAGCTGAGATATCGAAACTCAAAATTTCAACCAGAAAAAAAAACGACAGTGTTACCCCTTACGTTTTTTTTGGGGGGGGCGAAAAATTAAGTATCCCCAATCTTCTCAAAACTCTGGATTCTGATAGAGGGCCATGAGACTTAGACCTGAGTGCAAAAATGGAGGCTCTAGACCCTTCCAGAACTGAGATATCGAAACTCAAAATTTCGACCAGAAAAAAAACGACAGTGTTACCCCTTACGTTTTTTTTTTTTGGGGCGAAAAATTAAGTATCCCCAATCTTCACAAAACTCTGGATTCTGATAGAGGGCCATGAGACTTAGACCTGAGTGCAAAAATGGAGGCTCTAAACCCTTCCAGAGCTGAGATATCGAAACTCAAAATTTCAACCAGAAAAAAAAACGACAGTGTTACCCCTTACGTTTTTTTTGGGGGGGTGAAAAATTAAGTATCCCCAATCTTCTCAAAACTCTGGATTCTGATAGAGGGCAATGAGACTTAGACCTGAGTGCAAAAATGGAGGCTCTAGACCCTTCCAGAGCTGAGATATCGAAACTCAAAATTTCGACCAGAAAAAAACAACAACAGTGTTACCCCTTATGTTTTTTTTTTTTGGGCGAAAAATTAAGTATCCCCAATCTTCTCAAAACTCTGGATTCTGATAGAGGGCCACGAGACTTAGACCTGAGTGCAAAAATGGAGGCTCTAAACCCTTCTAGAACTGAGATATCGAAACTCAAAATTTTGACCAGAAAAAAAAAAACGACAGTGTTACCCCTTACATTTTTTTTTTGGGCGAAAAATTAAGTATCCCCAATCTTCTCAAAACTCTGGATTCTGATAGAGGGCCATGAGACTTAGACCTGAGTGCAAAAATGGAGGCTCTAGACCCTTCTAGAACTGAGATATCGAAACTCAAAATTTCGACCAGAAAAAAAAAACGACAGTGTTACCCCTTACGTTTTTTTTTTTTTTGGGCGAAAAATTAAGTATCCCCAATCTTCTCAAAACTCTGGATTCTGATAGAGGGCCACGAGACTTAGACCTGAGTGCAAAAATGGAGGCTCTAAACCCTTCCAGAGCTGAGATATCGAAACTCAAAATTTCAACCAGAAAAAAAAACGACAGTGTTACCCCTTACGTTTTTTTTTGGGGGGGGCGAAAAATTAAGTATCCCCAATCTTCTCAAAACTCTGGATTCTGATAGAGGGCCATGATACTTAGACCTGAGTGCAAAAATGGAGGCTCTAGACCCTTCCAGAACTGAGATATCGAAACTCAAAATTTCGACCAGAAAAAAAAAACGACAGTGTTACCCCTTACATTTTTTTTTGGGCGAAAATTTAAGTATGCCTAATCTTCTCAAAACTCTGGATTCTGATAGAGGGCCATGAGACTTAGACCTGAGTGCAAAAATGGAGGCTCTAAACCCTTCTAGAACTGAGATATCGAAACTCAAAATTTCGACCAGAAAAAAAAAAACGACAGTGTTACCCCTTACATTTTTTTTTTTGGGCGAAAAATTAAGTATCCCCAATCTTCTCAAAACTCTGGATTCTGATAGAGGGCCATGAGACTTAGACCTGAGTGCAAAAATGGAGGCTGTAGACCCTTCTAGAACTGAGATATCGAAACTCAAAATTTCGACCAGAAAAAAAAAACGACAGTGTTACCCCTTACGTTTTTTTTTTTGGGCGAAAAATTAAGTATCCCCAATCTTCTCAAAACTCTGGATTCTGATAGAGGGCCACGAGACTTAGACCTGAGTGCAAAAATGGAGGCTCTAAACCCTTCCAGAGCTGAGATATCGAAACTCAAAATTTCAACCAGAAAAAAAAACGACAGTGTTACCCCTTACTTTTTTTTGGGGGGGGGGCGAAAAATTAAGTATCCCCAATCTTCTCAAAACTCTGGATTCTGATAGAGGGCCATGAGACTTAGACCTGAGTGCAAAAATGGAGGCTCTAGACTCTTCCAGAACTGAGATATCGAAACTCAAAATTTCGACCAGAAAAAAAACGACAGTGTTACCCCTTGCATTTTTTTTGGGGCGAAAAATTAAGTATGCCTAATCTTCTCAAAACTCTGGATTCTGATAGAGGGCCATGAGACTTAGACCTGAGTGTAAAATGGAGGCTCTAGACCCTTCCAGAGCTGAGATATCAAAAATCAAAATTTTGACTAGAAAAAAAACGACAGTGTTACCCCTTATGTTTTTTTTTTTGGGGCGAAAAATTAAGTATCCCCAATCTTCTTAAAACTCTGGATTCTGATAGAGGGCCATGAGACTTAGACCTGAGTGCAAAAATGGAGGCTCTAGACCCTTCCAGAGCTGAGATATCGAAACTCAAAATTTCGACCAAAAAAAAAAAACGACAGTGTTACCCCTTACGTTTTTTTTTTTTTGGGCAAAAAATTAAGTATCCCCAATCTTCTCAAAACTCTGGATTCTGATAGAGGGCCACGAGACTTAGACCTGAGTGCAAAAATGGATGCTCTAAACCCTTCCAGAGCTGAGATATCGAAACTCAAAATTTCAACCAGAAAAAAAAACGACAGTGTTACCCCTTACGTTTTTTTTTTGGGAGCGAAAAATTAAGTATCCCCAATCTTCACAAAACTCTGGATTCTGATAGAGGGCCATGAGACTTAGACCTGAGTGCAAAAATGGAGGCTCTAGACCCTTCTAGAACTGAGATATCGAAACTCAAAATTTCGACCAGAAAAAAAAAACGACAGTGTTACC
Organism: Pimephales promelas; assembly: GCF_988280905.1. NCBI lineage: Eukaryota > Metazoa > Chordata > Actinopteri > Cypriniformes > Leuciscidae > Pimephales > Pimephales promelas. The sequence continues at coordinate 43,461,865 of NC_142772.1, forward strand.
CCTTACGTTTTTTTTTTTGGGCGAAAAATTAAGTATCCCCAATCTTCTCAAAACTCTGGATTCTGATAGAGGGCCACGAGACTTAGACCTGAGTGCAAAAATGGAGGCTCTAAACCCTTCCAGAGCTGAGATATCGAAACTCAAAATTTCAACCAGAAAAAAAAACGACAGTGTTACCCCTTACGTTTTTTTGGGGGGGGGGGGGGGGCGAAAAATTAAGTATCCCCAATCTTCTCAAAACTCTGGATTCTGATAGAGGGCCATGAGACTTAGACCTGAGTGCAAAAATGGAGGCTCTAGACCCTTCCAGAACTGAGATATCGAAACTCAAAATTTCGACCAGAAAAAAAACGACAGTGTTACCCCTTACATTTTTTTTTTGGGCGAAAAATTAAGTATGCCTAATCTTCTCAAAACTCTGGATTCTGATAGAGGGCCATGAGACTTAGACCTGAGTGTAAAATGGAGGCTCTAGACCCTTCCAGAGCTGAGATATCAAAAATCAAAATTTTGACTAGAAAAAAAACGACAGTGTTACCCCTTATGTTTTTTTTTTTTGGGCGAAAAATTAAGTATCCCCAATCTTCTTAAAACTCTGGATTCTGATAGAGGGCCATGAGACTTAGACCTGAGTGCAAAAATGGAGGCTCTAGACCCTTCCAGAGCTGAGATATCGAAACTCAATATTTCGACCAAAAAAAAAAAAACGACAGTGTTACCCCTTACGTTTTTTTTTTTTTGGGCAAAAAATTAAGTATCCCCAATCTTCTCAAAACTCTGGATTCTGATAGAGGGCCACGAGACTTAGACCTGAGTGCAAAAATGGATGCTCTAAACCCTTCCAGAGCTGAGATATCGAAACTCAAAATTTCAACCAGAAAAAAAAACGACAGTGTTACCCCTTACGTTTTTTTTTTTGGGGCGAAAAATTAAGTATCCCCAATCTTCACAAAACTCTGGATTCTGATAGAGGGCCATGAGACTTAGACCTGAGTGCAAAAATGGAGGCTCTAAACCCTTCCAGAGCTGAGATATCGAAACTCAAAATTTCAACCAGAAAAAAAAACGACAGTGTTACCCCTTAGGTTTTTTTTTGGGGGGCGAAAAATTAAGTATCCCTAATCTTCTCAAAACTCTGGATTCTGATAGAGGGCCACGAGACTTAGTCCTGAGTGCAAAAATGGAGGCTCTAAACCCTTCCAGAGCTGAGATATCGAAACTCAAAATTTCAACCAGAAAAAAAAACGACAGTGTTACCCCTTACGTTTTTTTTGGGGGGGTGAAAAATTAAGTATCCCCAATCTTCTCAAAACTCTGGATTCTGATAGAGGGCAATGAGACTTAGACCTGAGTGCAAAAATGGAGGCTCTAGACCCTTCCAGAGCTGAGATATCGAAACTCAAAATTTCGACCAGAAAAAAAAAACGACAGTGTTACCCCTTACGTTTTTTTTTTTGGGGCGAAAAATTAAGTATCCCCAATCTTCTCAAAACTCTGGATTCTGAAAGAGGGCCACGAGACTTAGACCTGAGTGCAAAAATGGAGGCTCTAAACCCTTCCAGAGCTGAGATATCGAAACTCAAAATTTCAACCAGAAAAAAAAACGACAGTGTTACCCCTTACGTTTTTTTTGGGGGGCGAAAAATTAAGTATCCCCAATCTTCACAAAACTCTGGATTCTGATAGAGGGCCATGAGACTTAGACCTGAGTGCAAAAATGGAGGCTCTAGACCCTTCTAGAACTGAGATATCGAAACTCAAAATTTCGACCAGAAAAAAAAAACGACAGTGTTACCCCTTACGTTTTTTTTTTTTGGGCGAAAAATTAAGTATCCCCAATCTTCTCAAAACTCTGGATTCTGATAGAGGGCCACGAGACTTAGACCTGAGTGCAAAAATGGAGGCTCTAAACCCTTCCAGAGCTGAGATATCGAAACTCAAAATTTCAACCAGAAAAAAAAACGACAGTGTTACCCCTTACGTTTTTTTTGGGGGGGGGGGGGGGGCGAAAAATTAAGTATCCCCAATCTTCTCAAAACTCTGGATTCTGATAGAGGGCCATGAGACTTAGACCTGAGTGCAAAAATGGAGGCTCTAGACCCTTCCAGAACTGAGATATCGAAACTAAAAATTTCGACCAGAAAAAAAAACGACAGTGTTACCCCTTACATTTTTTTTTTGGGCGAAAAATTAAGTATGCCTAATCTTCTCAAAACTCTGGATTCTGATAGAGGGCCATGAGACTTAGACCTGAGTGTAAAATGGAGGCTCTAGACCCTTCCAGAGCTGAGATATCAAAAATCAAAATTTTGACTAGAAAAAAAACGACAGTGTTACCCCTTATGTTTTTTTTTTTTTGGGCGAAAAATTAAGTATCCCCAATCTTCTTAAAACTCTGGATTCTGATAGAGTGCCATGAGACTTAGACCTGAGTGCAAAAATGGAGGCTCTAGACCCTTCCAGAGCTGAGATATCGAAACTCAAAATTTCGACCAAAAAAAAAAAAAACGACAGTGTTACCCCTTACGTTTTTTTTTTTTTTTGGGCAAAAAATTAAGTATTCCCAATCTTCTCAAAACTCTGGATTCTGATAGAGGGCCACAAGACTTAGACCTGAGTGCAAAAATGGATGCTCTAAACCCTTCCAGAGCTGAGATATCGAAACTCAAAATTTCAACCAGAAAAAAAAACGACAGTGTTACCCCTTACGTTTTTTTTTTTTTGGGGCGAAAAAATAAGTATCCCCAATCTTCACAAAACTCTGGATTCTGATAGAGGGCCATGAGACTTAGACCTGAGTGCAAAAATGGAGGCTCTAAACCCTTCCAGAGCTGAGATATCGAAAATAAAAATTTCAACCAGAAAAAAAAACGACAGTGTTACCCCTTAGGTTTTTTTTGGGGGGCGAAAAATTAAGTATCCCTAATCTTCTCAAAACTCTGGATTCTGATAGAGGGCCACGAGACTTAGTCCTGAGTGCAAAATGGAGGCTCTAAACCCTTCCAGAGCTGAGATATCGAAACTCAAAATTTCAACCAGAAAAAAAAAACGACAGTGTTACCCCTTACGTTTTTTTTGGGGGGGCGAAAAATTAAGTATCCCCAATCTTCTCAAAACTCTGGATTCTGATAGAGGGCAATGAGACTTAGACCTGAGTGCAAAAATGGAGGCTCTAGACCCTTCCAGAGCTGAGATATCGAAACTCAAAATTTCGACCAGAAAAAAAAAACGACAGTGTTACCCCTTACGTTTTTTTTTTGGGCGAAAAATTAAGTATCCCCAATCTTCTCAAAACTCTGGATTCTGATAGAGGGCCACGAGACTTAGACCTGAGTGCAAAAATGGAGGCTCTAAACCCTTCCAGAGCTGAGATATCGAAACTCAAAATTTCAACCAGAAAAAAAAACGACAGTGTTACCCCTTACGTTTTTTTGGGGGGGCGAAAAATTAAGTATCCCCAATCTTCTCAAAACTCTGGATTCTGATAGAGGGCCATGAGACTTAGACCTGAGTGCAAAAATGGAGGCTCTAGACCCTTCCAGAACTGAGATATCGAAACTCAAAATTTCGACCAGAAAAAAAAAACGACAGTGTTACCCCTTACATTTTTTTTTTTTGGGCGAAAAATTAAGTATGCCTAATCTTCTTAAAACTCTGGATTCTGATAGAGGGCCGTGAGACTTAGACCTGAGTGCAAAAATGGAGGCTCTAGACCCTTCCAGAGCTGAGATAGCGAAACTCAAAATTTCAACCAGAAAAAAAAAAACGACAGTGTTACCCCTTACATTTTTTTTTTTTGGGCGAAAAATTAAGTATTCATAATCTTCTCAAAACTCTGGATTCTGATAGAGGGCCATGAGACTTAGACCTGAGTGCAAAATGGAGGCTCTAGACCCTTCCAGAGCTGAGATATCGAAACTCAAAATTTCAACCAGAAAAAAAAAAACGACAGTGTTACCCCTTACGTTTTTTTGGGGGGGGGCGAAAAATTAAGTATCCCCAATCTTCTCAAAACTCTGGATTCTGATAGAGGGCAATGAGACTTAGACCTGAGTGCAAAAATGGAGGCTCTAGACCCTTCCAGAGCTGAGATATCGAAACTCAAAATTTCAACCAGAAAAAAAAAACGACAGTGTTACCCCTTACGTTTTTTTGGGGGGGCGAAAAATTAAGTATCCCCAATCTTCTCAAAACTCTGGATTCTGATAGAGGGCCATGAGACTTAGACCTGAGTGCAAAAATGGAGGCTCTAGACCCTTCCAGAACTGAGATATCGAAACTCAAAATTTCGACCAGAAAAAAAAAACGACAGTGTTACCCCTTACATTTTTTTTTTTTGGGCGAAAAATTAAGTATGCCTAATCTTCTTAAAACTCTGGATTCTGATAGAGGGCCGTGAGACTTAGACCTGAGTGCAAAAATGGAGGCTCTAGACCCTTCCAGAGCTGAGATATCGAAACTCAAAATTTCAACCAGAAAAAAAAAACGACAGTGTTACCCCTTACGTTTTTTTTTTTGGGGCGAAAAAATAAGTATCCCCAATCTTCACAAAACTCTGGATTCTGATAGAGGGCCATGAGACTTAGACCTGAGTGCAAAAATGGAGGCTCTAAACCCTTCCAGAGCTGAGATATCGAAACTCAAAATTTCAACCAGAAAAAAAACGACAGTGTTACCCCTTACGTTTTTTTTGGGGGGGGCGAAAAATTAAGTATCCCCAATCTTCTCAAAACTCTGGATTCTGATAGAGGGCCATGAGACTTAGACCTGAGTGCAAAAATGGAGGCTCTAGACCCTTCCAGAACTGAGATATCGAAACTCAAAATTTCGACCAGAAAAAAAAACGACAGTGTTACCCCTTACGTTTTTTTTTTTGGGGCGAAAAATTAAGTATCCCCAATCTTCACAAAACTCTGGATTCTGATAGAGGGCCATGAGACTTAGACCTGAGTGCAAAAATGGAGGCTCTAAACCCTTCCAGAGCTGAGATATCGAAACTCAAAATTTCAACCAGAAAAAAAACGACAGTGTTACCCCTTACGTTTTTTTTGGGGGGGTGAAAAATTAAGTATCCCCAATCTTCTCAAAACTCTGGATTCTGATAGAGGGCAATGAGACTTAGACCTGAGTGCAAAAATGGAGGCTCTAGACCCTTCCAGAGCTGAGATATCGAAACTCAAAATTTCGACCAGAAAAAAACAACAACAGTGTTACCCCTTATGTTTTTTTTTTTGGGGCGAAAAATTAAGTATCCCCAATCTTCTCAAAACTCTGGATTCTGATAGAGGGCCACGAGACTTAGACCTGAGTGCAAAAATGGAGGCTCTAAACCCTTCTAGAACTGAGATATCGAAACTCAAAATTTCGACCAGAAAAAAAAAAACGACAGTGTTACCCCTTACATTTTTTTTTTTGGGCGAAAAATTAAGTATCCCCAATCTTCTCAAAACTCTGGATTCTGATAGAGGGCCATGAGACTTAGACCTGAGTGCAAAAATGGAGGCTCTAGACCCTTCTAGAACTGAGATATCGAAACTCAAAATTTCGACCAGAAAAAAAAAACGACAGTGTTACCCCTTACGTTTTTTTTTTTTTGGGCGAAAAATTAAGTATCCCCAATCTTCTCAAAACTCTGGATTCTGATAGAGGGCCACGAGACTTAGACCTGAGTGCAAAAATGGAGGCTCTAAACCCTTCCAGAGCTGAGATATCGAAACTCAAAATTTCAACCAGAAAAAAAAACGACAGTGTTACCCCTTACGTTTTTTTTGGGGGGGGCGAAAAATTAAGTATCCCCAATCTTCTCAAAACTCTGGATTCTGATAGAGGGCCATGATACTTAGACCTGAGTGCAAAAATGGAGGCTCTAGACCCTTCCAGAACTGAGATATCGAAACTCAAAATTTCGACCAGAAAAAAAAACGACAGTGTTACCCCTTACATTTTTTTTTTGGGCGAAAATTTAAGTATGCCTAATCTTCTCAAAACTCTGGATTCTGATAGAGGGCCATGAGACTTAGACCTGAGTGCAAAAATGGAGGCTCTAAACCCTTCTAGAACTGAGATATCGAAACTCAAAATTTCGACCAGAAAAAAAAAAACGACAGTGTTACCCCTTACATTTTTTTTTTTGGGCGAAAAATTAAGTATCCCCAATCTTCTCAAAACTCTGGATTATGATAGAGGGCCATGAGACTTAGACCGGAGTGCAAAAATGGAGGCTCTAGACCCTTCTAGAACTGAGATATCGAAACTCAAAATTTCGACCAGAAAAAAAAAACGACAGTGTTACCCCTTACGTTTTTTTTTTTGGGCGAAAAATTAAGTATCCCCAATCTTCTCAAAACTCTGGATTCTGATAGAGGGCCACGAGACTTAGACCTGAGTGCAAAAATGGAGGCTCTAGACCCTTCCAGAACTGAGATATCGAAACTCAAAATTTCGACCAAAAAAAAAAAAACAACAGTGTTACCCCTTACGTTTTTTTTTTTTTTGGGCAAAAAATTAAGTATCCCCAATCTTCTCAAAACTCTGGATTCTGATAGAGGGCCACGTGACTTAGACCTGAGTGCAAAAATGGATGCTCTAAACCCTTCCAGAGCTGAGATATCGAAACTCAAAATTTCAACCAGAAAAAAAAAACGACAGTGTTACCCCTTAGGTTTTTTTTTGGGGGGCGAAAAATTAAGTATCCCTAATCTTCTCAAAACTCTGGATTCTGATAGAGGGCCACGAGACTTAGTCCTGAGTGCAAAAATGGAGGCTCTAAACCCTTCCAGAGCTGAGATATCGAAACTCAAAATTTCAACCAGAAAAAAAAACGACAGTGTTACCCCTTACGTTTTTTTTGGGGGGGTGAAAAATTAAGTATCCCCAATCTTCTCAAAACTCTGGATTCTGATAGAGGGCAATGAGACTTAGACCTGAGTGCAAAAATGGAGGCTCTAGACCCTTCCAGAGCTGAGATATCGAAACTCAAAATTTCGACCAGAAAAAAAAAACGACAGTGTTACCCCTTACGTTTTTTTTTTTTGGGGCGAAAAATTAAGTATCCCCAATCTTCTCAAAACTCTGGATTCTGAAAGAGGGCCACGAGACTTAGACCTGAGTGCAAAAATGGAGGCTCTAAACCCTTCCAGAGCTGAGATATCGAAACTCAAAATTTCAACCAGAAAAAAAAACGACAGTGTTACCCCTTACGTTTTTTTTGGGGGGCGAAAAATTAAGTATCCCCAATCTTCACAAAACTCTGGATTCTGATAGAGGGCCATGAGACTTAGACCTGAGTGCAAAAATGGAGGCTCTAGACCCTTCTAGAACTGAGATATCGAAACTCAAAATTTCGACCAGAAAAAAAAAACGACAGTGTTACCCCTTACGTTTTTTTTTTTTGGGCGAAAAATTAAGTATCCCCAATCTTCTCAAAACTCTGGATTCTGATAGAGGGCCACGAGACTTAGACCTGAGTGCAAAAATGGAGGCTCTAAACCCTTCCAGAGCTGAGATATCGAAACTCAAAATTTCAACCAGAAAAAAAAACGACAGTGTTACCCCTTACGTTTTTTTTTGGGGGGGGGGGGGGGCGAAAAATTAAGTATCCCCAATCTTCTCAAAACTCTGGATTCTGATAGAGGGCCATGAGACTTAGACCTGAGTGCAAAAATGGAGGCTCTAGACCCTTCCAGAACTGAGATATCGAAACTCAAAATTTCGACCAGAAAAAAAAACGACAGTATTACCCCTTACATTTTTTTTTTGGGCGAAAAATTAAGTATGCCTAATCTTCTCAAAACTCTGGATTCTGATAGAGGGCCATGAGACTTAGACCTGAGTGTAAAATGGAGGCTCTAGACCCTTCCAGAGCTGAGATATCAAAAATCAAAATTTTGACTAGAAAAAAAACGACAGTGTTACCCCTTATGTTTTTTTTTTTTGGGGCGAAAAATTAAGTATCCCCAATCTTCTCAAAACTCTGGATTCTGATAGAGGGCAATGAGACTTAGACCTGAGTGCAAAAATGGAGGCTCTAGACCCTTCCAGAGCTGAGATATCGAAACTCAAAATTTCGACCAGAAAAAAACAACAACAGTGTTACCCCTTATGTTTTTTTTTTTGGGGCGAAAAATTAAGTATCCCCAATCTTCTCAAAACTCTGGATTCTGATAGAGGGCCACGAGACTTAGACCTGAGTGCAAAAATGGAGGCTCTAAACCCTTCTAGAACTGAGATATCGAAACTCAAAATTTCGACCAGAAAAAAAAAAACGACAGTGTTACCCCTTACATTTTTTTTTTTGGGCGAAAAATTAAGTATCCCCAATCTTCTCAAAACTCTGGATTCTGATAGAGGGCCATGAGACTTAGACCTGAGTGCAAAAATGGAGGCTCTAGACCCTTCTAGAACTGAGATATCGAAACTCAAAATTTCGACCAGAAAAAAAAAACGACAGTGTTACCCCTTACGTTTTTTTTTTTTGGGGCGAAAAATTAAGTATCCCCAATCTTCTCAAAACTCTGGATTCTGATAGAGGGCCACGAGACTTAGACCTGAGTGCAAAAATGGAGGCTCTAAACCCTTCCAGAGCTGAGATATCGAAACTCAAAATTTCAACCAGAAAAAAAAACGACAGTGTTACCCCTTACGTTTTTTTTGGGGGGGGCGAAAAATTAAGTATCCCCAATCTTCTCAAAACTCTGGATTCTGATAGAGGGCCATGATACTTAGACCTGAGTGCAAAAATGGAGGCTCTAGACCCTTCCAGAACTGAGATATCGAAACTCAAAATTTCGACCAGAAAAAAAAACGACAGTGTTACCCCTTACATTTTTTTTTTGGGCGAAAATTTAAGTATGCCTAATCTTCTCAAAACTCTGGATTCTGATAGAGGGCCATGAGACTTAGACCTGAGTGCAAAAATGGAGGCTCTAAACCCTTCTAGAACTGAGATATCGAAACTCAAAATTTCGACCAGAAAAAAAAAAACGACAGTGTTACCCCTTACATTTTTTTTTTTGGGCGAAAAATTAAGTATCCCCAATCTTCTCAAAACTCTGGATTATGATAGAGGGCCATGAGACTTAGACCGGAGTGCAAAAATGGAGGCTCTAGACCCTTCTAGAACTGAGATATCGAAACTCAAAATTTCGACCAGAAAAAAAAAACGACAGTGTTACCCCTTACGTTTTTTTTTTTGGGCGAAAAATTAAGTATCCCCAATCTTCTCAAAACTCTGGATTCTGATAGAGGGCCACGAGACTTAGACCTGAGTGCAAAAATGGAGGCTCTAGACCCTTCCAGAACTGAGATATCGAAACTCAAAATTTCGACCAAAAAAAAAAAAACAACAGTGTTACCCCTTACGTTTTTTTTTTTTTTGGGCAAAAAATTAAGTATCCCCAATCTTCTCAAAACTCTGGATTCTGATAGAGGGCCACGTGACTTAGACCTGAGTGCAAAAATGGATGCTCTAAACCCTTCCAGAGCTGAGATATCGAAACTCAAAATTTCAACCAGAAAAAAAAAACGACAGTGTTACCCCTTAGGTTTTTTTTTGGGGGGCGAAAAATTAAGTATCCCTAATCTTCTCAAAACTCTGGATTCTGATAGAGGGCCACGAGACTTAGTCCTGAGTGCAAAAATGGAGGCTCTAAACCCTTCCAGAGCTGAGATATCGAAACTCAAAATTTCAACCAGAAAAAAAAACGACAGTGTTACCCCTTACGTTTTTTTTGGGGGGGTGAAAAATTAAGTATCCCCAATCTTCTCAAAACTCTGGATTCTGATAGAGGGCAATGAGACTTAGACCTGAGTGCAAAAATGGAGGCTCTAGACCCTTCCAGAGCTGAGATATCGAAACTCAAAATTTCGACCAGAAAAAAAAAACGACAGTGTTACCCCTTACGTTTTTTTTTTTTGGGGCGAAAAATTAAGTATCCCCAATCTTCTCAAAACTCTGGATTCTGAAAGAGGGCCACGAGACTTAGACCTGAGTGCAAAAATGGAGGCTCTAAACCCTTCCAGAGCTGAGATATCGAAACTCAAAATTTCAACCAGAAAAAAAAACGACAGTGTTACCCCTTACGTTTTTTTTGGGGGGCGAAAAATTAAGTATCCCCAATCTTCACAAAACTCTGGATTCTGATAGAGGGCCATGAGACTTAGACCTGAGTGCAAAAATGGAGGCTCTAGACCCTTCTAGAACTGAGATATCGAAACTCAAAATTTCGACCAGAAAAAAAAAACGACAGTGTTACCCCTTACGTTTTTTTTTTTTGGGCGAAAAATTAAGTATCCCCAATCTTCTCAAAACTCTGGATTCTGATAGAGGGCCACGAGACTTAGACCTGAGTGCAAAAATGGAGGCTCTAAACCCTTCCAGAGCTGAGATATCGAAACTCAAAATTTCAACCAGAAAAAAAAACGACAGTGTTACCCCTTACGTTTTTTTTTGGGGGGGGGGGGGGGCGAAAAATTAAGTATCCCCAATCTTCTCAAAACTCTGGATTCTGATAGAGGGCCATGAGACTTAGACCTGAGTGCAAAAATGGAGGCTCTAGACCCTTCCAGAACTGAGATATCGAAACTCAAAATTTCGACCAGAAAAAAAAACGACAGTATTACCCCTTACATTTTTTTTTTGGGCGAAAAATTAAGTATGCCTAATCTTCTCAAAACTCTGGATTCTGATAGAGGGCCATGAGACTTAGACCTGAGTGTAAAATGGAGGCTCTAGACCCTTCCAGAGCTGAGATATCAAAAATCAAAATTTTGACTAGAAAAAAAACGACAGTGTTACCCCTTATGTTTTTTTTTTTTGGGGCGAAAAATTAAGTATCCCCAATCTTCTTAAAACTCTGGATTCTGATAGAGGGCCATGAGACTTAGACCTGAGTGCAAAAATGGAGGCTCTAGACCCTTCCAGAGCTGAGATATCGAAACTCAAAATTTCGACCAAAAAAAAAAAAAAACGACAGTGTTACCCCTTACGTTTTTTTTTTTTTTTTTGGGCAAAAAATTAAGTATTCCCAATCTTCTCAAAACTCTGGATTCTGATAGAGGGCCACAAGACTTAGACCTGAGTGCAAAAATGGATGCTCTAAACCCTTCCAGAGCTGAGATATCGAAACTCAAAATTTCAACCAGAAAAAAAAAACGACAGTGTTACCCCTTACGTTTTTTTTTTTTGGGGCGAAAAAAGAAGTATCCCCAATCTTCACAAAACTCTGGATTCTGATAGAGGGCCATGAGACTTAGACCTGAGTGCAAAAATGGAGGCTATAAACCCTTCCAGAGCTGAGATATCGAAACTAAAAATTTCAACCAGAAAAAAAAACGACAGTGTTACCCCTTAGGTTTTTTTTGGGGGGGCGAAAAATTAAGTATCCCTAATCTTCTCAAAACTCTGGATTCTGATAGAGGGCCACGAGACTTAGTCCTGAGTGCAAAATGGAGGCTCTAAACCCTTCCAGAGCTGAGATATCGAAACTCAAAATTTCAACCAGAAAAAAAAAACGACAGTGTTACCCCTTACGTTTTTTTTGGGGGGGCGAAAAATTAAGTATCCCCAATCTTCTCAAAACTCTGGATTCTGATAGAGGGCAATGAGACTTAGACCTGAGTGCAAAAATGGAGGCTCTAGACCCTTCCAGAGCTGAGATATCGAAACTCAAAATTTCGACCAGAAAAAAAAAACGACAGTGTTACCCCTTACGTTTTTTTTTTGGGCGAAAAATTAAGTATCCCCAATCTTCTCAAAACTCTGGATTTTGATAGAGGGCCACGAGACTTAGACCTGAGTGCAAAAATGGAGGCTCTAAACCCTTCCAGAGCTGAGATATCGAAACTCAAAATTTCAACCAGAAAAAAAAACGACAGTGTTACCCCTTACGTTTTTTTGGGGGGGCGAAAAATTAAGTATCCCCAATCTTCTCAAAACTCTGGATTCTGATAGAGGGCCATGAGACTTAGACCTGAGTGCAAAAATGGAGGCTCTAGACCCTTCCAGAACTGAGATATCGAAACTCAAAATTTCGACCAGAAAAAAAAAACGACAGTGTTACCCCTTACATTTTTTTTTTTTGGGCGAAAAATTAAGTATGCCTAATCTTCTTAAAACTCTGGATTCTGATAGAGGGCCGTGAGACTTAGACCTGAGTGCAAAAATGGAGGCTCTAGACCCTTCCAGAGCTGAGATAGCGAAACTCAAAATTTCAACCAGAAAAAAAAAAACGACAGTGTTACCCCTTACATTTTTTTTTTTTTGGGCGAAAAATTAAGTATTCATAATCTTCTCAAAACTCTGGATTCTGATAGAGGGCCATGAGACTTAGACCTGAGTGCAAAATGGAGGCTCTAGACCCTTCCAGAGCTGAGATATCGAAACTCAAAATTTCAACCAGAAAAAAAAAACGACAGTGTTACCCCTTACGTTTTTTTTGGGGGGGCGAAAAATTAAGTATCCCCAATCTTCTCAAAACTCTGGATTCTGATAGAGGGCAATGAGACTTAGACCTGAGTGCAAAAATGGAGGCTCTAGACCCTTCCAGAGCTGAGATATCGAAACTCAAAATTTCAACCAGAAAAAAAAAACGACAGTGTTACCCCTTACGTTTTTTTGGGGGGGCGAAAAATTAAGTATCCCCAATCTTCTCAAAACTCTGGATTCTGATAGAGGGCCATGAGACTTAGACCTGAGTGCAAAAATGGAGGCTCTAGACCCTTCCAGAACTGAGATATCGAAACTCAAAATTTCGACCAGAAAAAAAAAACGACAGTGTTACCCCTTACATTTTTTTTTTTCGGGCGAAAAATTAAGTATGCCTAATCTTCTTAAAACTCTGGATTCTGATAGAGGGCCGTGAGACTTAGACCTGAGTGCAAAAATGGAGGCTCTAGACCCTTCCAGAGCTGAGATATCGAAACTCAAAATTTCAACCAGAAAAAAAAAACGACAGTGTTACCCCTTACGTTTTTTTTTTTTGGGGCGAAAAAATAAGTATCCCCAATCTTCACAAAACTCTGGATTCTGATAGAGGGCCATGAGACTTAGACCTGAGTGCAAAAATGGAGGCTCTAAACCCTTCCAGAGCTGAGATATCGAAACTCAAAATTTCAACCAGAAAAAAAAACGACAGTGTTACCCCTTACGTTTTTTTGGGGGGGGGGGCGAAAAATTAAGTATCCCCAATCTTCTCAAAACTCTGGATTCTGATAGAGGGCCATGAGACTTAGACCTGAGTGCAAAAATGGAGGCTCTAGACCCTTCCAGAGCTGAGATATCGAAACTCAAAATTTCGACCAGAAAAAAAAACGACAGTGTTACCCCTTACGTTTTTTTTTTTTTTGGGCGAAAAATTAAGTATCCCCAATCTTCTCAAAACTCTGGATTCTGATAGAGGGCCACGAGACTTAGACCTGAGTGCAAAAATGGAGGCTCTAAACCCTTCCAGAGCTGAGATATCGAAACTCAAAATTTCAACCAGAAAAAAAAACGACAGTGTTACCCCTTACGTTTTTTTTGGGGGGGGCGAAAAATTAAGTATCCCCAATCTTCTCAAAACTCTGGATTCTGATAGAGGGCCATGATACTTAGACCTGAGTGCAAAAATGGAGGCTCTAGACCCTTCCAGAACTGAGATATCGAAACTCAAAATTTCGACCAGAAAAAAAAACGACAGTGTTACCCCTTACATTTTTTTTTTGGGCGAAAATTTAAGTATGCCTAATCTTCTCAAAACTCTGGATTCTGATAGAGGGCCATGAGACTTAGACCTGAGTGCAAAAATGGAGGCTCTAAACCCTTCTAGAACTGAGATATCGAAACTCAAAATTTCGACCAGAAAAAAAAAAACGACAGTGTTACCCCTTACATTTTTTTTTTGGGCGAAAAATTAAGTATCCCCAATCTTCTCAAAACTCTGGATTATGATAGAGGGCCATGAGACTTAGACCTGAGTGCAAAAATGGAGGCTCTAGACCCTTCCAGAGCTGAGATATCGAAACTCAAAATTTCGACCAGAAAAAAAAACGACAGTGTTACCCCTTACGTTTTTTTTTTTTTGGGCGAAAAATTAAGTATCCCCAATCTTCTCAAAACTCTGGATTCTGATAGAGGGCCACGAGACTTAGACCTGAGTGCAAAAATGGAGGCTCTAAACCCTTCCAGAGCTGAGATATCGAAACTCAAAATTTCAACCAGAAAAAAAAACGACAGTGTTACCCCTTACGTTTTTTTTGGGGGGGGCGAAAAATTAAGTATCCCCAATCTTCTCAAAACTCTGGATTCTGATAGAGGGCCATGATACTTAGACCTGAGTGCAAAAATGGAGGCTCTAGACCCTTCCAGAACTGAGATATCGAAACTCAAAATTTCGACCAGAAAAAAAAACGACAGTGTTACCCCTTACATTTTTTTTTTGGGCGAAAATTTAAGTATGCCTAATCTTCTCAAAACTCTGGATTCTGATAGAGGGCCATGAGACTTAGACCTGAGTGCAAAAATGGAGGCTCTAAACCCTTCTAGAACTGAGATATCGAAACTCAAAATTTCGACCAGAAAAAAAAAAACGACAGTGTTACCCCTTACATTTTTTTTTTGGGCGAAAAATTAAGTATCCCCAATCTTCTCAAAACTCTGGATTATGATAGAGGGCCATGAGACTTAGACCTGAGTGCAAAAATGGAGGCTCTAGACCCTTCTAGAACTGAGATATCGAAACTCAAAATTTCGACCAGAAAAAAAAAACGACAGTGTTACCCCTTACGTTTTTTTTTTTGGGCGAAAAATTAAGTATCCCCAATCTTCTCAAAACTCTGGATTCTGATAGAGGGCCACGAGACTTAGACCTGAGTGCAAAAATGGAAGTTCTAAACCCTTCCAGAGCTGAGATATCGAAACTCAAAATTTCAACCAGAAAAAAAAAACGACAGTGTTACCCCTTACGTTTTTTTGGGGGGGGGCGAAAAATTAAGTATCCCCAATCTTCTCAAAACTCTGGATTCTGATAGAGGGCCATGAGACTTAGACCTGAGTGCAAAAATGGAGGCTCTAGACCCTTCCAGAACTGAGATATCGAAACTCAAAATTTCGACCAGAAAAAAAACGACAGTGTTACCCCTTACATTTTTTTTTTGGGCGAAAAATTAAGTATGCCTAATCTTCTCAAAACTCTGGATTCTGATAGAGGGCCATGAGACTTAGACCTGAGTGTAAAATGGAGGCTCTAGACCCTTCCAGAGCTGAGATATCAAAAATCAAAATTTTGACTAGAAAAAAAATGACAGTGTTACCCCTTATGTTTTTTTTTTTTTGGGCGAAAAATTAAGTATCCCCAATCTTCTTAAAACTCTGGATTCTGATAGAGGGCCATGAGACTTAGACCTGAGTGCAAAAATGGAGGCTCTAGACCCTTCCAGAGCTGAGATATCGAAACTCAAAATTTCGACCAAAAAAAAAAAAACGACAGTGTTACCCCTTACGTTTTTTTTTTTTTTTGGGCAAAAAATTAAGTATCCCCAATCTTCTCAAAACTCTGGATTCTGATAGAGGGCCACGAGACTTAGACCTGAGTGCAAAAATGGATGCTCTAAACCCTTCCAGAGCTGAGATATCGAAACTCAAAATTTCAACCAGAAAAAAAAACGACAGTGTTACCCCTTACGTTTTTTTTTTTGGGGCGAAAAATTAAGTATCCCCAATCTTCACAAAACTCTGGATTCTGATAGAGGGCCATGAGACTTAGACCTGAGTGCAAAAATGGAGGCTCTAAACCCTTCCAGAGCTGAGATATCGAAACTCAAAATTTCAACCAGAAAAAAAAACGACAGTGTTACCCCTTAGGTTTTTTTTTGGGGGGCGAAAAATTAAGTATCCCTAATCTTTTCAAAACTCTGGATTCTGATAGAGGGCCACGAGACTTAGTCCTGAGTGCAAAAATGGAGGCTCTAAACCCTTCCAGAGCTGAGATATCGAAACTCAAAATTTCAACCAGAAAAAAAAAAACGACAGTGTTACCCCTTACGTTTTTTTTGGGGGGGCGAAAAATTAAGTATCCCCAATCTTCTCAAAACTCTGGATTCTGATAGAGGGCAATGAGACTTAGACCTGAGTGCAAAAATGGAGGCTCTAGACCCTTCCAGAGCTGAGATATCGAAACTCAAAATTTCGACCAGAAAAAAAAAACGACAGTGTTACCCCTTACGTTTTTTTTTTTGGGCGAAAAATTAAGTATCCCCAATCTTCTCAAAACTCTGGATTCTGAAAGAGGGCCACGAGACTTAGACCTGAGTGCAAAAATGGAGGCTCTAAACCCTTCCAGAGCTGAGATATCGAAACTCAAAATTTCAACCAGAAAAAAAAACGACAGTGTTACCCCTTACGTTTTTTTTGGGGGGCGAAAAATTAAGTATCCCCAATCTTCACAAAACTCTGGATTCTGATAGAGGGCCATGAGACTTAGACCTGAGTGCAAAAATGGAGGCTCTAGACCCTTCTAGAACTGAGATATCGAAACTCAAAATTTCGACCAGAAAAAAAAAACGACAGTGTTACCCCTTACGTTTTTTTGGGGGGGCGAAAAATTAAGTATCCCCAATCTTCTCAAAACTCTGGATTCTGATAGAGGGCCATGAGACTTAGACCTGAGTGCAAAAATGGAGGCTCTAGACCCTTCCAGAACTGAGATATCGAAACTCAAAATTTCGACCAGAAAAAAAAAACGACAGTGTTACCCCTTACATTTTTTTTTTTTGGGCGAAAAATTAAGTATGCCTAATCTTCTTAAAACTCTGGATTCTGATAGAGGGCCGTGAGACTTAGACCTGAGTGCAAAAATGGAGGCTCTAGACCCTTCCAGAGCTGAGATATCGAAACTCAAAATTTCAACCAGAAAAAAAAAACGACAGTGTTACCCCTTACGTTTTTTTTTTTTGGGGCGAAAAAATAAGTATCCCCAATCTTCACAAAACTCTGGATTCTGATAGAGGGCCATGAGACTTAGACCTGAGTGCAAAAATGGAGGCTCTAAACCCTTCCAGAGCTGAGATATCGAAACTCAAAATTTCAACCAGAAAAAAAACGACAGTGTTACCCCTTACGTTTTTTTTGGGGGGGGGCGAAAAATTAAGTATCCCCAATCTTCTCAAAACTCTGGATTCTGATAGAGGGCCATGAGACTTAGACCTGAGTGCAAAAATGGAGGCTCTAGACCCTTCCAGAACTGAGATATCGAAACTCAAAATTTCGACCAGAAAAAAAAACGACAGTGTTACCCCTTACGTTTTTTTTTTTGGGGCGAAAAATTAAGTATCCCCAATCTTCACAAAACTCTGGATTCTGATAGAGGGCCATGAGACTTAGACCTGAGTGCAAAAATGGAGGCTCTAAACCCTTCCAGAGCTGAGATATCGAAACTCAAAATTTCAACCAGAAAAAAAACGACAGTGTTACCCCTTACGTTTTTTTTGGGGGGGTGAAAAATTAAGTATCCCCAATCTTCTCAAAACTCTGGATTCTGATAGAGGGCAATGAGACTTAGACCTGAGTGCAAAAATGGAGGCTCTAGACCCTTCCAGAGCTGAGATATCGAAACTCAAAATTTCGACCAGAAAAAAACAACAACAGTGTTACCCCTTATGTTTTTTTTTTTTTGGGCGAAAAATTAAGTATCCCCAATCTTCTCAAAACTCTGGATTCTGATAGAGGGCCACGAGACTTAGACCTGAGTGCAAAAATGGAGGCTCTAAACCCTTCTAGAACTGAGATATCGAAACTCAAAATTTCGACCAGAAAAAAAAAACGACAGTGTTACCCCTTACATTTTTTTTTTGGGCGAAAAATTAAGTATCCCCAATCTTCTCAAAACTCTGGATTCTGATAGAGGGCCATGAGACTTAGACCTGAGTGCAAAAATGGAGGCTCTAGACCCTTCTAGAACTGAGATATCGAAACTCAAAATTTCGACCAGAAAAAAAAACGACAGTGTTACCCCTTACGTTTTTTTTTTTTTGGGCGAAAAATTAAGTATCCCCAATCTTCTCAAAACTCTGGATTCTGATAGAGGGCCACGAGACTTAGACCTGAGTGCAAAAATGGAGGCTCTAAACCCTTCCAGAGCTGAGATATCGAAACTCAAAATTTCAACCAGAAAAAAAAACGACAGTGTTACCCCTTACGTTTTTTTTGGGGGGGGCGAAAAATTAAGTATCCCCAATCTTCTCAAAACTCTGGATTCTGATAGAGGGCCATGATACTTAGACCTGAGTGCAAAAATGGAGGCTCTAGACCCTTCCAGAACTGAGATATCGAAACTGAAAATTTCGACCAGAAAAAAAAACGACAGTGTTACCCCTTACATTTTTTTTTTGGGCGAAAATTTAAGTATGCCTAATCTTCTCAAAACTCTGGATTCTGATAGAGGGCCATGAGACTTAGACCTGAGTGCAAAAATGGAGGCTCTAAACCCTTCTAGAACTGAGATATCGAAACTCAAAATTTCGACCAGAAAAAAAAAACGACAGTGTTACCCCTTACATTTTTTTTTGGGCGAAAAATTAAGTATCCCCAATCTTCTCAAAACTCTGGATTATGATAGAGGGCCATGAGACTTAGACCTGAGTGCAAAAATGGAGGCTCTAGACCCTTCTAGAACTGAGATATCGAAACTCAAAATTTCGACCAGAAAAAAAAAACGACAGTGTTACCCCTTACGTTTTTTTTTTTGGGCGAAAAATTAAGTATCCCCAATCTTCTCAAAACTCTGGATTCTGATAGAGGGCCACGAGACTTAGACCTGAGTGCAAAAATGGAGGCTCTAGACCCTTCCAGAACTGAGATATCGAAACTCAAAATTTCGACCAAAAAAAAAAAAACGACAGTGTTACCCCTTACGTTTTTTTTTTTTGGGCAAAAAATTAAGTATCCCCAATCTTCTCAAAACTCTGGATTCTGATAGAGGGCCACGTGACTTAGACCTGAGTGCAAAAATGGATGCTCTAAACCCTTCCAGAGCTGAGATATCGAAACTCAAAATTTCAACCAGAAAAAAAAACGACAGTGTTACCCCTTAGGTTTTTTTTTGTGGGGCGAAAAATTAAGTATCCCTAATCTTCTCAAAACTCTGGATTCTGATAGAGGGCCACGAGACTTAGTCCTGAGTGCAAAAATGGAGGCTCTAAACCCTTCCAGAGCTGAGATATCGAAACTCAAAATTTCAACCAGAAAAAAAAACGACAGTGTTACCCCTTACGTTTTTTTTTGGGGGGTGAAAAATTAAGTATCCCCAATCTTCTCAAAACTCTGGATTCTGATAGAGGGCAATGAGACTTAGACCTGAGTGCAAAAATGGAGGCTCTAGACCCTTCCAGAGCTGAGATATCGAAACTCAAAATTTCGACCAGAAAAAAAAAACGACAGTGTTACCCCTTACGTTTTTTTTTTTTGGGGTGAAAAATTAAGTATCCCCAATCTTCTCAAAACTCTGGATTCTGAAAGAGGGCCACGAGACTTAGACCTGAGTGCAAAAATGGAGGCTCTAAACCCTTCCAGAGCTGAGATATCGAAACTCAAAATTTCAACCAGAAAAAAAAACGACAGTGTTACCCCTTACGTTTTTTTTGGGGGGCGAAAAATTAAGTATCCCCAATCTTCACAAAACTCTGGATTCTGATAGAGGGCCATGAGACTTAGACCTGAGTGCAAAAATGGAGGCTCTAGACCCTTCTAGAACTGAGATATCGAAACTCAAAATTTCGACCAGAAAAAAAAAACGACAGTGTTACCCCTTACGTTTTTTTTTTTGGGCGAAAAATTAAGTATCCCCAATCTTCTCAAAACTCTGGATTCTGATAGAGGGCCACGAGACTTAGACCTGAGTGCAAAAATGGAGGCTCTAAACCCTTCCAGAGCTGAGATATCGAAACTCAAAATTTCAACCAGAAAAAAAAACGACAGTGTTACCCCTTACGTTTTTTTTGGGGGGGGGGGGGGGCGAAAAATTAAGTATCCCCAATCTTCTCAAAACTCTGGATTCTGATAGAGGGCCATGAGACTTAGACCTGAGTGCAAAAATGGAGGCTCTAGACCCTTCCAGAACTGAGATATCGAAACTCAAAATTTCGACCAGAAAAAAAAACGACAGTGTTACCCCTTACATTTTTTTTTTGGGCGAAAAATTAAGTATGCCTAATCTTCTCAAAACTCTGGATTCTGATAGAGGGCCATGAGACTTAGACCTGAGTGTAAAATGGAGGCTCTAGACCCTTCCAGAGCTGAGATATCAAAAATCAAAATTTTGACTAGAAAAAAAACGACAGTGTTACCCCTTATGTTTTTTTTTTTTTGGGCGAAAAATTAAGTATCCCCAATCTTCTTAAAACTCTGGATTCTGATAGAGGGCCATGAGACTTAGACCTGAGTGCAAAAATGGAGGCTCTAGACCCTTCCAGAGCTGAGATATCGAAACTCAAAATTTCGACCAAAAAAAAAAAAAAACGACAGTGTTACCCCTTACGTTTTTTTTTTTTTTTGGGCAAAAAATTAAGTATTCCCAATCTTCTCAAAACTCTGGATTCTGATAGAGGGCCACAAGACTTAGACCTGAGTGCAAAAATGGATGCTCTAAACCCTTCCAGAGCTGAGATATCGAAACTCAAAATTTCAACCAGAAAAAAAAACGACAGTGTTACCCCTTACGTTTTTTTTTTTTGGGGCGAAAAAATAAGTATCCCCAATCTTCACAAAACTCTGGATTCTGATAGAGGGCCATGAGACTTAGACCTGAGTGCAAAAATGGAGGCTCTAAACCCTTCCAGAGCTGAGATATCGAAACTAAAAATTTCAACCAGAAAAAAAAACGACAGTGTTACCCCTTAGGTTTTTTTTGGGGGGGCGAAAAATTAAGTATCCCTAATCTTCTCAAAACTCTGGATTCTGATAGAGGGCCACGAGACTTAGTCCTGAGTGCAAAATGGAGGCTCTAAACCCTTCCAGAGCTGAGATATCGAAACTCAAAATTTCAACCAGAAAAAAAAAACGACAGTGTTACCCCTTACGTTTTTTTGGGGGGGGCGAAAAATTAAGTATCCCCAATCTTCTCAAAACTCTGGATTCTGATAGAGGGCAATGAGACTTAGACCTGAGTGCAAAAATGGAGGCTCTAGACCCTTCCAGAGCTGAGATATCGAAACTCAAAATTTCGACCAGAAAAAAAAAACGACAGTGTTACCCCTTACGTTTTTTTTTTGGGCGAAAAATTAAGTATCCCCAATCTTCTCAAAACTCTGGATTCTGATAGAGGGCCACGAGACTTAGACCTGAGTGCAAAAATGGAGGCTCTAAACCCTTCCAGAGCTGAGATATCGAAACTCAAAATTTCAACCAGAAAAAAAAACGACAGTGTTACCCCTTACGTTTTTTTGGGGGGGCGAAAAATTAAGTATCCCCAATCTTCTCAAAACTCTGGATTCTGATAGAGGGCCATGAGACTTAGACCTGAGTGCAAAAATGGAGGCTCTAGACCCTTCCAGAACTGAGATATCGAAACTCAAAATTTCGACCAGAAAAAAAAAACGACAGTGTTACCCCTTACATTTTTTTTTTTTGGGCGAAAAATTAAGTATGCCTAATCTTCTTAAAACTCTGGATTCTGATAGAGGGCCGTGAGACTTAGACCTGAGTGCAAAAATGGAGGCTCTAGACCCTTCCAGAGCTGAGATAGCGAAACTCAAAATTTCAACCAGAAAAAAAAAAACGACAGTGTTACCCCTTACATTTTTTTTTTTTGGGCGAAAAATTAAGTATTCATAATCTTCTCAAAACTCTGGATTCTGATAGAGGGCCATGAGACTTAGACCTGAGTGCAAAATGGAGGCTCTAGACCCTTCCAGAGCTGAGATATCGAAACTCAAAATTTCAACCAGAAAAAAAAAAACGACAGTGTTACCCCTTACGTTTTTTTTGGGGGGGCGAAAAATTAAGTATCCCCAATCTTCTCAAAACTCTGGATTCTGATAGAGGGCAATGAGACTTAGACCTGAGTGCAAAAATGGAGGCTCTAGACCCTTCCAGAGCTGAGATATCGAAACTCAAAATTTCAACCAGAAAAAAAAAAAACAACAGTGGTACCCCTTACGTTTTTTTGGGGGGGCGAAAAATTAAGTATCCCCAATCTTCTCAAAACTCTGGATTCTGATAGAGGGCCATGAGACTTAGACCTGAGTGCAAAAATGGAGGCTCTAGACCCTTCCAGAACTGAGATATGGAAACTCAAAATTTCGACCAGAAAAAAAAACGACAGTGTTACCCCTTACATTTTTTTTTTTCGGGCGAAAAATTAAGTATGCCTAATCTTCTTAAAACTCTGGATTCTGATAGAGGGCCGTGAGACTTAGACCTGAGTGCAAAAATGGAGGCTCTAGACCCTTCCAGAGCTGAGATATCGAAACTCAAAATTTCAACCAGAAAAAAAAAACGACAGTGTTACCCCTTACGTTTTTTTTTTTTGGGGCGAAAAAATAAGTATCCCCAATCTTCACAAAACTCTGGATTCTGATAGAGGGCCATGAGACTTAGACCTGAGTGCAAAAATGGAGGCTCTAAACCCTTCCAGAGCTGAGATATCGAAACTCAAAATTTCAACCAGAAAAAAAAACGACAGTGTTACCCCTTACGTTTTTTTTGGGGGGGGCGAAAAATTAAGTATCCCCAATCTTCTCAAAACTCTGGATTCTGATAGAGGGCCATGAGACTTAGACCTGAGTGCAAAAATGGAGGCTCTAGACCCTTCCAGAACTGAGATATCGAAACTCAAAATTTCGACCAGAAAAAAAAAAACGACAGTGTTACCCCTTACGTTTTTTTTTTTGGGGCGAAAAATTAAGTATCCCCAATCTTCACAAAACTCTGGATTCTGATAGAGGGCCATGAGACTTAGACCTGAGTGCAAAAATGGAGGCTCTAAACCCTTCCAGAGCTGAGATATCGAAACTCAAAATTTCAACCAGAAAAAAAACGACAGTGTTACCCCTTACGTTTTTTTTGGGGGGGTGAAAAATTAAGTATCCCCAATCTTCTCAAAACTCTGGATTCTGATAGAGGGCAATGAGACTTAGACCTGAGTGCAAAAATGGAGGCTCTAGACCCTTCCAGAGCTGAGATATCGAAACTCAAAATTTCGACCAGAAAAAAACAACAACAGTGTTACCCCTTATGTTTTTTTTTTTTTGGGCGAAAAATTAAGTATCCCCAATCTTCTCAAAACTCTGGATTCTGATAGAGGGCCACAAGACTTAGACCTGAGTGCAAAAATGGAGGCTCTAAACCCTTCTAGAACTGAGATATCGAAACTCAAAATTTCGACCAGAAAAAAAAAAACGACAGTGTTACCCCTTACATTTTTTTTTTTGGGCGAAAAATTAAGTATCCCCAATCTTCTCAAAACTCTGGATTCTGATAGAGGGCCATGAGACTTAGACCTGAGTGCAAAAATGGAGGCTCTAGACCCTTCTAGAACTGAGATATCGAAACTCAAAATTTCGACCAGAAAAAAAAAACGACAGTGTTACCCCTTACGTTTTTTTTGGGGGGGGCGAAAAATTAAGTATCCCCAATCTTCTCAAAACTCTGGATTCTGATAGAGGGCCATGATACTTAGACCTGAGTGCAAAAATGGAGGCTCTAGACCCTTCCAGAACTGAGATATCGAAACTCAAAATTTCGACCAGAAAAAAAAACTACAGTGTTACCCCTTACATTTTTTTTTTGGGCGAAAATTTAAGTATGCCTAATCTTCTCAAAACTCTGGATTCTGATAGAGGGCCATGAGACTTAGACCTGAGTGCAAAAATGGAGGCTCTAAACCCTTCTAGAACTGAGATATCGAAACTCAAAATTTCGACCAGAAAAAAAAAAACGACAGTGTTACCCCTTACATTTTTTTTTTTGGGCGAAAAATTAAGTATCCCCAATCTTCTCAAAACTCTGGATTATGATAGAGGGCCATGAGACTTAGACCTGAGTGCAAAAATGGAGGCTCTAGACCCTTCTAGAACTGAGATATCGAAACTCAAAATTTCGACCAGAAAAAAAAACGACAGTGTTACCCCTTACATTTTTTTTTTTCGGGCGAAAAATTAAGTATGCCTAATCTTCTTAAAACTCTGGATTCTGATAGAGGGCCACAAGACTTAGACCTGAGTGCAAAAATGGAGGCTCTAAACCCTTCTAGAACTGAGATATCGAAACTCAAAATTTCGACCAGAAAAAAAAAACGACAGTGTTACCCCTTACATTTTTTTTTTTGGGCGAAAAATTAAGTATCCCCAATCTTCTCAAAACTCTGGATTCTGATAGAGGGCCATGAGACTTAGACCTGAGTGCAAAAATGGAGGCTCTAGACCCTTCTAGAACTGAGATATCGAAACTCAAAATTTCGACCAGAAAAAAAAAACGACAGTGTTACCCCTTACGTTTTTTTTGGGGGGGGCGAAAAATTAAGTATCCCCAATCTTCTCAAAACTCTGGATTCTGATAGAGGGCCATGATACTTAGACCTGAGTGCAAAAATGGAGGCTCTAGACCCTTCCAGAACTGAGATATCGAAACTCAAAATTTCGACCAGAAAAAAAAACTACAGTGTTACCCCTTACATTTTTTTTTTGGGCGAAAATTTAAGTATGCCTAATCTTCTCAAAACTCTGGATTCTGATAGAGGGCCATGAGACTTAGACCTGAGTGCAAAAATGGAGGCTCTAAACCCTTCTAGAACTGAGATATCGAAACTCAAAATTTCGACCAGAAAAAAAAAAACGACAGTGTTACCCCTTACATTTTTTTTTTTGGGCGAAAAATTAAGTATCCCCAATCTTCTCAAAACTCTGGATTATGATAGAGGGCCATGAGACTTAGACCTGAGTGCAAAAATGGAGGCTCTAGACCCTTCTAGAACTGAGATATCGAAACTCAAAATTTCGACCAGAAAAAAAAACGACAGTGTTACCCCTTACATTTTTTTTTTTCGGGCGAAAAATTAAGTATGCCTAATCTTCTTAAAACTCTGGATTCTGATAGAGGGCCATGATACTTAGACCTGAGTGCAAAAATGGAGGCTCTAGACCCTTCCAGAACTGAGATATCGAAACTCAAAATTTCGACCAGAAAAAAAAACTACAGTGTTACCCCTTACATTTTTTTTTTGGGCGAAAATTTAAGTATGCCTAATCTTCTCAAAACTCTGGATTCTGATAGAGGGCCATGAGACTTAGACCTGAGTGCAAAAATGGAGGCTCTAAACCCTTCTAGAACTGAGATATCGAAACTCAAAATTTCGACCAGAAAAAAAAAAACGACAGTGTTACCCCTTACATTTTTTTTTTTGGGCGAAAAATTAAGTATCCCCAATCTTCTCAAAACTCTGGATTATGATAGAGGGCCATGAGACTTAGACCTGAGTGCAAAAATGGAGGCTCTAGACCCTTCTAGAACTGAGATATCGAAACTCAAAATTTCGACCAGAAAAAAAAACGACAGTGTTACCCCTTACATTTTTTTTTTCGGGCGAAAAATTAAGTATGCCTAATCTTCTTAAAACTCTGGATTCTGATAGAGGGCCGTGAGACTTAGACCTGAGTGCAAAAATGGAGGCTCTAGACCCTTCCAGAGCTGAGATATCGAAACTCAAAATTTCAACCAGAAAAAAAAAACGACAGTGTTACCCCTTACGTTTTTTTTTTTTGGGGCGAAAAAATAAGTATCCCCAATCTTCACAAAACTCTGGATTCTGATAGAGGGCCATGAGACTTAGACCTGAGTGCAAAAATGGAGGCTCTAAACCCTTCCAGAGCTGAGATATCGAAACTCAAAATTTCAACCAGAAAAAAAAACGACAGTGTTACCCCTTACGTTTTTTTTGGGGGGGGCGAAAAATTAAGTATCCCCAATCTTCTCAAAACTCTGGATTCTGATAGAGGGCCATGAGACTTAGACCTGAGTGCAAAAATGGAGGCTCTAGACCCTTCCAGAACTGAGATATCGAAACTCAAAATTTCGACCAGAAAAAAAAAAACGACAGTGTTACCCCTTACGTTTTTTTTTTTGGGGCGAAAAATTAAGTATCCCCAATCTTCACAAAACTCTGGATTCTGATAGAGGGCCATGAGACTTAGACCTGAGTGCAAAAATGGAGGCTCTAAACCCTTCCAGAGCTGAGATATCGAAACTCAAAATTTCAACCAGAAAAAAAACGACAGTGTTACCCCTTACGTTTTTTTTGGGGGGGTGAAAAATTAAGTATCCCCAATCTTCTCAAAACTCTGGATTCTGATAGAGGGCAATGAGACTTAGACCTGAGTGCAAAAATGGAGGCTCTAGACCCTTCCAGAGCTGAGATATCGAAACTCAAAATTTCGACCAGAAAAAAACAACAACAGTGTTACCCCTTATGTTTTTTTTTTTTTGGGCGAAAAATTAAGTATCCCCAATCTTCTCAAAACTCTGGATTCTGATAGAGGGCCACAAGACTTAGACCTGAGTGCAAAAATGGAGGCTCTAAACCCTTCTAGAACTGAGATATCGAAACTCAAAATTTCGACCAGAAAAAAAAAACGACAGTGTTACCCCTTACATTTTTTTTTTTGGGCGAAAAATTAAGTATCCCCAATCTTCTCAAAACTCTGGATTCTGATAGAGGGCCATGAGACTTAGACCTGAGTGCAAAAATGGAGGCTCTAGACCCTTCTAGAACTGAGATATCGAAACTCAAAATTTCGACCAGAAAAAAAAAACGACAGTGTTACCCCTTACGTTTTTTTTGGGGGGGGCGAAAAATTAAGTATCCCCAATCTTCTCAAAACTCTGGATTCTGATAGAGGGCCATGATACTTAGACCTGAGTGCAAAAATGGAGGCTCTAGACCCTTCCAGAACTGAGATATCGAAACTCAAAATTTCGACCAGAAAAAAAAACTACAGTGTTATCCCTTACATTTTTTTTTTGGGCGAAAATTTAAGTATGCCTAATCTTCTCAAAACTCTGGATTCTGATAGAGGGCCATGAGACTTAGACCTGAGTGCAAAAATGGAGGCTCTAAACCCTTCTAGAACTGAGATATCGAAACTCAAAATTTCGAACCAGAAAAAAAAAAACGACAGTGTTACCCCTTACATTTTTTTTTTTGGGCGAAAAATTAAGTATCCCCAATCTTCTCAAAACTCTGGATTATGATAGAGGGCCATGAGACTTAGACCTGAGTGCAAAAATGGAGGCTCTAGACCCTTCTAGAACTGAGATATCGAAACTCAAAATTTCGACCAGAAAAAAAAAACGACAGTGTTACCCCTTACGTTTTTTTTTTTGGGCGAAAAATTAAGTATCCCCAATCTTCTCAAAACTCTGGATTCTGATAGAGGGCCACGAGACTTAGACCTGAGTGCAAAAATGGAAGTTCTAAACCCTTCCAGAGCTGAGATATCGAAACTCAAAATTTCAACCAGAAAAAAAAAACGACAGTGTTACCCCTTACGTTTTTTTTGGGGGGGGCGAAAAATTAAGTATCCCCAATCTTCTCAAAACTCTGGATTCTGATAGAGGGCCATGAGACTTAGACCTGAGTGCAAAAATGGAGGCTCTAGACCCTTCCAGAACTGAGATATCGAAACTCAAAATTTCGACCAGAAAAAAAACGACAGTGTTACCCCTTACATTTTTTTTTTGGGCGAAAAATTAAGTATGCCTAATCTTCTCAAAACTCTGGATTCTGATAGAGGGCCATGAGACTTAGACCTGAGTGTAAAATGGAGGCTCTAGACCCTTCCAGAGCTGAGATATCAAAAATCAAAATTTTGACTAGAAAAAAAACGACAGTGTTACCCCTTATGTTTTTTTTTTTTGGGCGAAAAATTAAGTATCCCAAATCTTCTTAAAACTCTGGATTCTGATAGAGGGCCATGAGACTTAGACCTGAGTGCAAAAATGGAGGCTCTAGACACTTCCAGAGCTGAGATATCGAAACTCAAAATTTCGACCAAAAAAAAAAAAACGACAGTGTTACCCCTTACGTTTTTTTTTTTTTGGGCAAAAAATTAAGTATCCCCAATCTTCTCAAAACTCTGGATTCTGATAGAGGGCCACGAGACTTAGACCTGAGTGCAAAAATGGATGCTCTAAACCCTTCCAGAGCTGAGATATCGAAACTCAAAATTTCAACCAGAAAAAAAAACGACAGTGTTACCCCTTACGTTTTTTTTTTGGGGCGAAAAATTAAGTATCCCCAATCTTCACAAAACTCTGGATTCTGATAGAGGGCCATGAGACTTAGACCTGAGTGCAAAAATGGAGGCTCTAAACCCTTCCAGAGCTGAGATATCGAAACTCAAAATTTCAACCAGAAAAAAAAACGACAGTGTTACCCCTTAGGTTTTTTTTTGGGGGGCGAAAAATTAAGTATCCCTAATCTTTTCAAAACTCTGGATTCTGATAGAGGGCCACGAGACTTAGTCCTGAGTGCAAAAATGGAGGCTCTAAACCCTTCCAGAGCTGAGATATCGAAACTCAAAATTTCAACCAGAAAAAAAAAAACGACAGTGTTACCCCTTACGTTTTTTTTGGGGGGGCGAAAAATTAAGTATCCCCAATCTTCTCAAAACTCTGGATTCTGATAGAGGGCAATGAGACTTAGACCTGAGTGCAAAAATGGAGGCTCTAGACCCTTCCAGAGCTGAGATATCGAAACTCAAAATTTCGACCAGAAAAAAAAAACGACAGTGTTACCCCTTACGTTTTTTTTTTTGGGCGAAAAATTAAGTATCCCCAATCTTCTCAAAACTCTGGATTCTGAAAGAGGGCCACGAGACTTAGACCTGAGTGCAAAAATGGAGGCTCTAAACCCTTCCAGAGCTGAGATATCGAAACTCAAAATTTCAACCAGAAAAAAAAACGACAGTGTTACCCCTTACGTTTTTTTTGGGGGGTGAAAAATTAAGTATCCCCAATCTTCACAAAACTCTGGATTCTGATAGAGGGCCATGAGACTTAGACCTGAGTGCAAAAATGGAGGCTCTAGACCCTTCTAGAACTGAGATATCGAAACTCAAAATTTCGACCAGAAAAAAAAAACGACAGTGTTACCCCTTACGTTTTTTTTGGGGGGGGCGAAAAATTAAGTATCCCCAATCTTCTCAAAACTCTGGATTCTGATAGAGGGCCATGAGACTTAGACCTGAGTGCAAAAATGGAGGCTCTAGACCCTTCCAGAACTGAGATATCGAAACTCAAAATTTCGACCAGAAAAAAAAAACGACAGTGTTACCCCTTACATTTTTTTTTTTGGGCGAAAAATTAAGTATGCCTAATCTTCTTAAAACTCTGGATTCTGATAGAGGGCCGTGAGACTTAGACCTGAGTGCAAAAATGGAGGCTCTAGACCCTTCCAGAGCTGAGATATCGAAACTCAAAATTTCAACCAGAAAAAAAAAACGACAGTGTTACCCCTTACGTTTTTTTTTTTGGGGGCGAAAAAATAAGTATCCCCAATCTTCACAAAACTCTGGATTCTGATAGAGGGCCATGAGACTTAGACCTGAGTGCAAAAATGGAGGCTCTAAACCCTTCCAGAGCTGAGATATCGAAACTCAAAATTTCAACCAGAAAAAAAACGACAGTGTTACCCCTGACGTTTTTTTTGGGGGGGGCGAAAAATTAAGTATCCCCAATCTTCTCAAAACTCTGGATTCTGATAGAGGGCCATGAGACTTAGACCTGAGTGCAAAAATGGAGGCTCTAGACCCTTCCAGAACTGAGATATCGAAACTCAAAATTTCGACCAGAAAAAAAAACGACAGTGTTACCCCTTACGTTTTTTTTTTTGGGGCGAAAAATTAAGTATCCCCAATCTTCACAAAACTCTGGATTCTGATAGAGGGCCATGAGACTTAGACCTGAGTGCAAAAATGGAGGCTCTAAACCCTTCCAGAGCTGAGATATCGAAACTCAAAATTTCAACCAGAAAAAAAACGACAGTGTTACCCCTTACGTTTTTTTTGGGGGGGTGAAAAATTAAGTATCCCCAATCTTCTCAAAACTCTGGATTCTGATAGAGGGCAATGAGACTTAGACCTGAGTGCAAAAATGGAGGCTCTAGACCCTTCCAGAGCTGAGATATCGAAACTCAAAATTTCGACCAGAAAAAAACAACAACAGTGTTACCCCTTATGTTTTTTTTTTTTGGGCGAAAAATTAAGTATCCCCAATCTTCTCAAAACTCTGGATTCTGATAGAGGGCCACGAGACTTAGACCTGAGTGCAAAAATGGAGGCTCTAAACCCTTCTAGAACTGAGATATCGAAACTCAAAATTTCGACCAGAAAAAAAAAAACGACAGTGTTACCCCTTACATTTTTTTTTTTGGGCGAAAAATTAAGTATCCCCAATCTTCTCAAAACTCTGGATTCTGATAGAGGGCCATGAGACTTAGACCTGAGTGCAAAAATGGAGGCTCTAGACCCTTCTAGAACTGAGATATCGAAACTCAAAATTTCAACCAGAAAAAAAAACGACAGTGTTACCCCTTACGTTTTTTTTTTTTTGGGCGAAAAATTAAGTATCCCCAATCTTCTCAAAACTCTGGATTCTGATAGAGGGCCACGAGACTTAGACCTGAGTGCAAAAATGGAGGCTCTAAACCCTTCCAGAGCTGAGATATCGAAACTCAAAATTTCAACCAGAAAAAAAAACGACAGTGTTACCCCTTACGTTTTTTTTGGGGGGGGCGAAAAATTAAGTATCCCCAATCTTCTCAAAACTCTGGATTCTGATAGAGGGCCATGATACTTAGACCTGAGTGCAAAAATGGAGGCTCTAGACCCTTCCAGAACTGAGATATCGAAACTCAAAATTTCGACCAGAAAAAAAAACGACAGTGTTACCCCTTACATTTTTTTTTTGGGCGAAAATTTAAGTATGCCTAATCTTCTCAAAACTCTGGATTCTGATAGAGGGCCATGAGACTTAGACCTGAGTGCAAAAATGGAGGCTCTAAACCCTTCTAGAACTGAGATATCGAAACTCAAAATTTCGACCAGAAAAAAAAAAACGACAGTGTTACCCCTTACATTTTTTTTTTTGGGCGAAAAATTAAGTATCCCCAATCTTCTCAAAACTCTGGATTATGATAGAGGGCCATGAGACTTAGACCTGAGTGCAAAAATGGAGG
Source organism: Pimephales promelas (assembly GCF_988280905.1). Lineage (NCBI taxonomy): Eukaryota > Metazoa > Chordata > Actinopteri > Cypriniformes > Leuciscidae > Pimephales > Pimephales promelas. Next base: position 43,493,064 of record NC_142772.1, read on the forward strand.
CTCTAGACCCTTCTAGAACTGAGATATCGAAACTCAAAATTTCGACCAGAAAAAAAAAACGACAGTGTTACCCCTTACGTTTTTTTTTTTGGGCGAAAAATTAAGTATCCCCAATCTTCTCAAAACTCTGGATTCTGATAGAGGGCCACGAGACTTAGACCTGAGTGCAAAAATGGAGGCTCTAGACCCTTCCAGAACTGAGATATCGAAACTCAAAATTTCGACCAAAAAAAAAAAAACTACAGTGTTACCCCTTACGTTTTTTTTTTTTTTTGGGCAAAAAATTAAGTATCCCCAATCTTCTCAAAACTCTGGATTCTGATAGAGGGCCACGTGACTTAGACCTGAGTGCAAAAATGGATGCTCTAAACCCTTCCAGAGCTGAGATATCGAAACTCAAAATTTCAACCAGAAAAAAAAACGACAGTGTTACCCCTTAGGTTTTTTTTTGGGGGGCGAAAAATTAAGTATCCCTAATCTTCTCAAAACTCTGGATTCTGATAGAGGGCCACGAGACTTAGTCCTGAGTGCAAAAATGGAGGCTCTAAACCCTTCCAGAGCTGAGATATCGAAACTCAAAATTTCAACCAGAAAAAAAAACGACAGTGTTACCCCTTACGTTTTTTTTGGGGGGGTGAAAAATTAAGTATCCCCAATCTTCTCAAAACTCTGGATTCTGATAGAGGGCAATGAGACTTAGACCTGAGTGCAAAAATGGAGGCTCTAGACCCTTCCAGAGCTGAGATATCGAAACTCAAAATTTCGACCAGAAAAAAAAAACGACAGTGTTACCCCTTACGTTTTTTTTTTTTGGGGCGAAAAATTAAGTATCCCCAATCTTCTCAAAACTCTGGATTCTGAAAGAGGGCCACGAGACTTAGTCCTGAGTGCAAAAATGGAGGCTCTAAACCCTTCCAGAGCTGAGATATCGAAACTCAAAATTTCAACCAGAAAAAAAAACGACAGTGTTACCCCTTACGTTTTTTTTGGGGGGCGAAAAATTAAGTATCCCCAATCTTCACAAAACTCTGGATTCTGATAGAGGGCCATGAGACTTAGACCTGAGTGCAAAAATGGAGGCTCTAGACCCTTCTAGAACTGAGATATCGAAACTCAAAATTTCGACCAGAAAAAAAAAACGACAGTGTTACCCCTTACGTTTTTTTTTTTGGGCGAAAAATTAAGTATTCCCAATCTTCTCAAAACTCTGGATTCTGATAGAGGGCCACGAGACTTAGACCTGAGTGCAAAAATGGAGGCTCTAAACCCTTCCAGAGCTGAGATATCGAAACTCAAAATTTCAACCAGAAAAAAAAACGACAGTGTTACCCCTTACGTTTTTTTTTGGGGGGGGGGGGGGGGCGAAAAATTAAGTATCCCCAATCTTCTCAAAACTCTGGATTCTGATAGAGGGCCATGAGACTTAGACCTGAGTGCAAAAATGGAGGCTCTAGACCCTTCCAGAACTGAGATATCGAAACTCAAAATTTCGACCAGAAAAAAAAAACGACAGTGTTACCCCTTACATTTTTTTTTTGGGCGAAAAATTAAGTATGCCTAATCTTCTCAAAACTCTGGATTCTGATAGAGGGCCATGAGACTTAGACCTGAGTGTAAAATGGAGGCTCTAGACCCTTCCAGAGCTGAGATATCAAAAATCAAAATTTTGACTAGAAAAAAAACGACAGTGTTACCCCTTATGTTTTTTTTTTTGGGCGAAAAATTAAGTATCCCCAATCTTCTCAAAACTCTGGATTCTGATAGAGGGCCACGAGACTTAGACCTGAGTGCAAAAATGGAGGCTCTAAACCCTTCCAGAGCTGAGATATCGAAACTCAAAATTTCAACCAGAAAAAAAAACGACAGTGTTACCCCTTACGTTTTTTTTTGGGGGGGGGGGCGAAAAATTAAGTATCCCCAATCTTCTCAAAACTCTGGATTCTGATAGAGGGCCATGAGACTTAGACCTGAGTGCAAAAATGGAGGCTCTAGACCCTTCCAGAACTGAGATATCGAAACTCAAAATTTCGACCAGAAAAAAAAAACGACAGTGTTACCCCTTACATTTTTTTTTTGGGCGAAAAATTAAGTATGCCTAATCTTCTCAAAACTCTGGATTCTGATAGAGGGCCATGAGACTTAGACCTGAGTGTAAAATGGAGGCTCTAGACCCTTCCAGAGCTGAGATATCAAAAATAAAAATTTTGACTAGAAAAAAAACGACAGTGTTACCCCTTATGTTTTTTTTTTTTGGGCGAAAAATTAAGTATCCCCAATCTTCTTAAAACTCTGGATTCTGATAGAGGGCCATGAGACTTAGACCTGAGTGCAAAAATGGAAGCTCTAAACCCTTCCAGAGCTGAGATATCGAAACTCAAAATTTCAACCAGAAAAAAAACGACAGTGTTACCCCTTACGTTTTTTTTGGGGGGGTGAAAAATTAAGTATCCCCAATCTTCTCAAAACTCTGGATTCTGATAGAGGGCAATGAGACTTAGACCTGAGTGCAAAAATGGAGGCTCTAGACCCTTCCAGAGCTGAGATATCGAAACTCAAAATTTCGACCAGAAAAAAACAACAACAGTGTTACCCCTTATGTTTTTTTTTTTTGGGCGAAAAATTAAGTATCCTCAATCTTCTCAAAACTCTGGATTCTGATAGAGGGCCACGAGACTTAGACCTGAGTGCAAAAATGGAGGCTCTAAACCCTTCTAGAACTGAGATATCGAAACTCAAAATTTCGACCAGAAAAAAAAAACGACAGTGTTACCCCTTACATTTTTTTTTTTGGGCGAAAAATTAAGTATCCCCAATCTTCTCAAAACTCTGGATTCTGATAGAGGGCCATGAGACTTAGACCTGAGTGCAAAAATGGAGGCTCTAGACCCTTCTAGAACTGAGATATCGAAACTCAAAATTTCGACCAGAAAAAAAAAACGACAGTGTTACCCCTTACGTTTTTTTTTTTTTGGGCGAAAAATTAAGTATCCCCAATCTTCTCAAAACTCTGGATTCTGATAGAGGGCCACGAGACTTAGACCTGAGTGCAAAAATGGAGGCTCTAAACCCTTCCAGAGCTGAGATATCGAAACTCAAAATTTCAACCAGAAAAAAAAACGACAGTGTTACCCCTTACGTTTTTTTGGGGGGGGGGCGAAAAATTAAGTATCCCCAATCTTCTCAAAACTCTGGATTCTGATAGAGGGCCATGATACTTAGACCTGAGTGCAAAAATGGAGGCTCTAGACCCTTCCAGAACTGAGATATCGAAACTCAAAATTTCGACCAGAAAAAAAAACGACAGTGTTACCCCTTACATTTTTTTTTTGGGCGAAAATTTAAGTATGCCTAATCTTCTCAAAACTCTGGATTCTGATAGAGGGCCATGAGACTTAGACCTGAGTGCAAAAATGGAGGCTCTAAACCCTTCTAGAACTGAGATATCGAAACTCAAAATTTCGACCAGAAAAAAAAAAAACGACAGTGTTACCCCTTACATTTTTTTTTTTGGGCGAAAAATTAAGTATCCCCAATCTTCTCAAAACTCTGGATTATGATAGAGGGCCATGAGACTTAGACCTGAGTGCAAAAATGGAGGCTCTAGACCCTTCTAGAACTGAGATATCGAAACTCAAAATTTCGACCAGAAAAAAAAAACGACAGTGTTACCCCTTACGTTTTTTTTTTTGGGCGAAAAATTAAGTATCCCCAATCTTCTCAAAACTCTGGATTCTGATAGAGGGCCATGAGACTTAGACCTGAGTGCAAAAATGGAGGCTCTAGACCCTTCCAGAACTGAGATATCGAAACTCAAAATTTCGACCAGAAAAAAAACGACAGTGTTACCCCTTACATTTTTTTTTTGGGCGAAAAATTAAGTATGCCTAATCTTCTCAAAACTCTGGATTCTGATAGAGGGCCATGAGACTTAGACCTGAGTGTAAAATGGAGGCTCTAGACCCTTCCAGAGCTGAGATATCAAAAATCAAAATTTTGACTAGAAAAAAAACGACAGTGTTACCCCTTATGTTTTTTTTTTTTTGGGCGAAAAATTAAGTATCCCCAATCTTCTTAAAACTCTGGATTCTGATAGAGGGCCATGAGACTTAGACCTGAGTGCAAAAATGGAGGCTCTAGACCCTTCCAGAGCTGAGATATCGAAACTCAAAATTTCGACCAAAAAAAAAAACGACAGTGTTACCCCTTACGTTTTTTTTTTTTGGGCAAAAAATTAAGTATCCCCAATCTTCTCAAAACTCTGGATTCTGATAGAGGGCCACGAGACTTAGACCTGAGTGCAAAAATGGATGCTCTAAACCCTTCCAGAGCTGAGATATCGAAACTCAAAATTTCAACCAGAAAAAAAAACGACAGTGTTACCCCTTACGTTTTTTTTTTTGGGGCGAAAAATTAAGTATCCCCAATCTTCACAAAACTCTGGATTCTGATAGAGGGCCATGAGACTTAGACCTGAGTGCAAAAATGGAGGCTCTAAACCCTTCCAGAGCTGAGATATCGAAACTCAAAATTTCAACCAGAAAAAAAAACGACAGTGTTACCCCTTAGGTTTTTTTGGGGGGGCGAAAAATTAAGTATCCCCAATCTTCTCAAAACTCTGGATTCTGATAGAGGGCAATGAGACTTAGACCTGAGTGCAAAAATGGAGGCTCTAGACCCTTCTAGAACTGAGATATCGAAACTCAAAATTTCGACCAGAAAAAAAAAACGACAGTGTTACCCCTTACGTTTTTTTTTTTTGGGCGAAAAATTAAGTATCCCCAATCTTCTCAAAACTCTGGATTCTGATAGAGGGCCACGAGACTTAGACCTGAGTGCAAAAATGGAGGCTCTAAACCCTTCCAGAGCTGAGATATCGAAACTCAAAATTTCAACCAGAAAAAAAAACGACAGTGTTACCCCTTACGTTTTTTTTTGGGGGGGGGGGCGAAAAATTAAGTATCCCCAATCTTCTCAAAACTCTGGATTCTGATAGAGGGCCATGAGACTTAGACCTGAGTGCAAAAATGGAGGCTCTAGACCCTTCCAGAACTGAGATATCGAAACTCAAAATTTCGACCAGAAAAAAAAAACGACAGTGTTACCCCTTACATTTTTTTTTTGGGCGAAAAATTAAGTATGCCTAATCTTCTCAAAACTCTGGATTCTGATAGAGGGCCATGAGACTTAGACCTGAGTGTAAAATGGAGGCTCTAGACCCTTCCAGAGCTGAGATATCAAAAATAAAAATTTTGACTAGAAAAAAAACGACAGTGTTACCCCTTATGTTTTTTTTTTTTTGGGCGAAAAATTAAGTATCCCCAATCTTCTTAAAACTCTGGATTCTGATAGAGGGCCATGAGACTTAGACCTGAGTGCAAAAATGGAGGCTCTAAACCCTTCCAGAGCTGAGATATCGAAACTCAAAATTTCGACCAAAAAAAAAAAAACGACAGTGTTACCCCTTACGTTTTTTTTTTTTTGGGCAAAAAATTAAGTATCCCCAATCTTCTCAAAACTCTGGATTCTGATAGAGGGCCACGAGACTTAGACCTGAGTGCAAAAATGGATGCTCTAAACCCTTCCAGAGCTGAGATATCGAAACTCAAAATTTCAACCAGAAAAAAAAAACGACAGTGTTACCCCTTACGTTTTTTTTTTTTGGGGCGAAAAAATAAGTATCCCCAATCTTCACAAAACTCTGGATTCTGATAGAGGGCCATGAGACTTAGACCTGAGTGCAAAAATGGAGGCTCTAAACCCTTCCAGAGCTGAGATATCGAAACTCAAAATTTCAACCAGAAAAAAAAAACGACAGTGTTACCCCTTACGTTTTTTTTGGGGGGGCGAAAAATTAAGTATCCCCAATCTTCTCAAAACTCTGGATTCTGATAGAGGGCAATGAGACTTAGACCTGAGTGCAAAAATGGAGGCTCTAGACCCTTCCAGAGCTGAGATATCGAAACTCAAAATTTCGACCAGAAAAAAACAACAACAGTGTTACCCCTTATGTTTTTTTTTTTTGGGCGAAAAATTAAGTATCCCCAATCTTCTCAAAACTCTGGATTCTGATAGAGGGCCACGAGACTTAGACCTGAGTGCAAAAATGGAGGCTCTAAACCCTTCTAGAACTGAGATATCGAAACTCAAAATTTCGACCAGAAAAAAAAAAACGACAGTGTTACCCCTTACATTTTTTTTTTTGGGCGAAAAATTAAGTATCCCCAATCTTCTCAAAACTCTGGATTCTGATAGAGGGCCATGAGACTTAGACCTGAGTGCAAAAATGGAGGCTCTAGACCCTTCTAGAACTGAGATATCGAAACTCAAAATTTCGACCAGAAAAAAAAAACGACAGTGTTACCCCTTACGTTTTTTTTTTTTTGGGCGAAAAATTAAGTATCCCCAATCTTCTCAGAACTCTGGATTCTGATAGAGGGCCACGAGACTTAGACCTGAGTGCAAAAATGGAGGCTCTAAACCCTTCCAGAGCTGAGATATCGAAACTCAAAATTTCAACCAGAAAAAAAAACGACAGTGTTACCCCTTACGTTTTTTTTGGGGGGGGCGAAAAATTAAGTATCCCCAATCTTCTCAAAACTCTGGATTCTGATAGAGGGCCATGATACTTAGACCTGAGTGCAAAAATGGAGGCTCTAGACCCTTCCAGAACTGAGATATCGAAACTCAAAATTTCGACCAGAAAAAAAAACGACAGTGTTACCCCTTACATTTTTTTTTTGGGCGAAAATTTAAGTATGCCTAATCTTCTCAAAACTCTGGATTCTGATAGAGGGCCATGAGACTTAGACCTGAGTGCAAAAATGGAGGCTCTAAACCCTTCTAGAACTGAGATATCGAAACTCAAAATTTCGACCAGAAAAAAAAAAACGACAGTGTTACCCCTTACATTTTTTTTTTGGGCGAAAAATTAAGTATCCCCAATCTTCTCAAAACTCTGGATTCTGAAAGAGGGCCACGAGACTTAGACCTGAGTGCAAAAATGGAGGCTCTAAACCCTTCCAGAGCTGAGATATCGAAACTCAAAATTTCAACCAGAAAAAAAAACGACAGTGTTACCCCTTACGTTTTTTTTGGGGGGTGAAAAATTAAGTATCCCCAATCTTCACAAAACTCTGGATTCTGATAGAGGGCCATGAGACTTAGACCTGAGTGCAAAAATGGAGGCTCTAGACCCTTCTAGAACTGAGATATCGAAACTCAAAATTTCGACCAGAAAAAAAAAACGACAGTGTTACCCCTTACGTTTTTTTTGGGGGGGGCGAAAAATTAAGTATCCCCAATCTTCTCAAAACTCTGGATTCTGATAGAGGGCCATGAGACTTAGACCTGAGTGCAAAAATGGAGGCTCTAGACCCTTCCAGAACTGAGATATCGAAACTCAAAATTTCGACCAGAAAAAAAAAACGACAGTGTTACCCCTTACATTTTTTTTTTTGGGCGAAAAATTAAGTATGCCTAATCTTCTTAAAACTCTGGATTCTGATAGAGGGCCGTGAGACTTAGACCTGAGTGCAAAAATGGAGGCTCTAGACCCTTCCAGAGCTGAGATATCGAAACTCAAAATTTCAACCAGAAAAAAAAAACGACAGTGTTACCCCTTACGTTTTTTTTTTTGGGGGCGAAAAAATAAGTATCCCCAATCTTCACAAAACTCTGGATTCTGATAGAGGGCCATGAGACTTAGACCTGAGTGCAAAAATGGAGGCTCTAAACCCTTCCAGAGCTGAGATATCGAAACTCAAAATTTCAACCAGAAAAAAAACGACAGTGTTACCCCTGACGTTTTTTTTGGGGGGGGCGAAAAATTAAGTATCCCCAATCTTCTCAAAACTCTGGATTCTGATAGAGGGCCATGAGACTTAGACCTGAGTGCAAAAATGGAGGCTCTAGACCCTTCCAGAACTGAGATATCGAAACTCAAAATTTCGACCAGAAAAAAAAACGACAGTGTTACCCCTTACGTTTTTTTTTTTGGGGCGAAAAATTAAGTATCCCCAATCTTCACAAAACTCTGGATTCTGATAGAGGGCCATGAGACTTAGACCTGAGTGCAAAAATGGAGGCTCTAAACCCTTCCAGAGCTGAGATATCGAAACTCAAAATTTCAACCAGAAAAAAAACGACAGTGTTACCCCTTACGTTTTTTTTGGGGGGGTGAAAAATTAAGTATCCCCAATCTTCTCAAAACTCTGGATTCTGATAGAGGGCAATGAGACTTAGACCTGAGTGCAAAAATGGAGGCTCTAGACCCTTCCAGAGCTGAGATATCGAAACTCAAAATTTCGACCAGAAAAAAACAACAACAGTGTTACCCCTTATGTTTTTTTTTTTTGGGCGAAAAATTAAGTATCCCCAATCTTCTCAAAACTCTGGATTCTGATAGAGGGCCACGAGACTTAGACCTGAGTGCAAAAATGGAGGCTCTAAACCCTTCTAGAACTGAGATATCGAAACTCAAAATTTCGACCAGAAAAAAAAAAACGACAGTGTTACCCCTTACATTTTTTTTTTTGGGCGAAAAATTAAGTATCCCCAATCTTCTCAAAACTCTGGATTCTGATAGAGGGCCATGAGACTTAGACCTGAGTGCAAAAATGGAGGCTCTAGACCCTTCTAGAACTGAGATATCGAAACTCAAAATTTCGACCAGAAAAAAAAACGACAGTGTTACCCCTTACGTTTTTTTTTTTTGGGCGAAAAATTAAGTATCCCCAATCTTCTCAAAACTCTGGATTCTGATAGAGGGCCACGAGACTTAGACCTGAGTGCAAAAATGGAGGCTCTAAACCCTTCCAGAGCTGAGATATCGAAACTCAAAATTTCAACCAGAAAAAAAAACGACAGTGTTACCCCTTACGTTTTTTTTGGGGGGGGCGAAAAATTAAGTATCCCCAATCTTCTCAAAACTCTGGATTCTGATAGAGGGCCATGATACTTAGACCTGAGTGCAAAAATGGAGGCTCTAGACCCTTCCAGAACTGAGATATCGAAACTCAAAATTTCGACCAGAAAAAAAAACGACAGTGTTACCCCTTACATTTTTTTTTTGGGCGAAAATTTAAGTATGCCTAATCTTCTCAAAACTCTGGATTCTGATAGAGGGCCATGAGACTTAGACCTGAGTGCAAAAATGGAGGCTCTAAACCCTTCTAGAACTGAGATATCGAAACTCAAAATTTCGACCAGAAAAAAAAAAACGACAGTGTTACCCCTTACATTTTTTTTTTTGGGCGAAAAATTAAGTATCCCCAATCTTCTCAAAACTCTGGATTATGATAGAGGGCCATGAGACTTAGACCTGAGTGCAAAAATGGAGGCTCTAGACCCTTCTAGAACTGAGATATCGAAACTCAAAATTTCGACCAGAAAAAAAAAACGACAGTGTTACCCCTTACGTTTTTTTTTTTGGGCGAAAAATTAAGTATCCCCAATCTTCTCAAAACTCTGGATTCTGATAGAGGGCCACGAGACTTAGACCTGAGTGCAAAAATGGAGGCTCTAGGCCCTTCCAGAACTGAGATATCGAAACTCAAAATTTCGACCAAAAAAAAAAAAACTACAGTGTTACCCCTTACGTTTTTTTTTTTTTTTTGGGCAAAAAATTAAGTATCCCCAATCTTCTCAAAACTCTGGATTCTGATAGAGGGCCACGTGACTTAGACCTGAGTGCAAAAATGGATGCTCTAAACCCTTCCAGAGCTGAGATATCGAAACTCAAAATTTCAACCAGAAAAAAAAACGACAGTGTTACCCCTTAGGTTTTTTTTTGGGGGGCGAAAAATTAAGTATCCCTAATCTTCTCAAAACTCTGGATTCTGATAGAGGGCCACGAGACTTAGTCCTGAGTGCAAAAATGGAGGCTCTAAACCCTTCCAGAGCTGAGATATCGAAACTCAAAATTTCAACCAGAAAAAAAAACGACAGTGTTACCCCTTACGTTTTTTTTGGGGGGGTGAAAAATTAAGTATCCCCAATCTTCTCAAAACTCTGGATTCTGATAGAGGGCAATGAGACTTAGACCTGAGTGCAAAAATGGAGGCTCTAGACCCTTCCAGAGCTGAGATATCGAAACTCAAAATTTCGACCAGAAAAAAAAAACGACAGTGTTACCCCTTACGTTTTTTTTTTTTGGGGCGAAAAATTAAGTATCCCCAATCTTCTCAAAACTCTGGATTCTGAAAGAGGGCCACGAGACTTAGTCCTGAGTGCAAAAATGGAGGCTCTAAACCCTTCCAGAGCTGAGATATCGAAACTCAAAATTTCAACCAGAAAAAAAAACGACAGTGTTACCCCTTACGTTTTTTTTGGGGGGCGAAAAATTAAGTATCCCCAATCTTCACAAAACTCTGGATTCTGATAGAGGGCCATGAGACTTAGACCTGAGTGCAAAAATGGAGGCTCTAGACCCTTCTAGAACTGAGATATCGAAACTCAAAATTTCGACCAGAAAAAAAAAACGACAGTGTTACCCCTTACGTTTTTTTTTTTGGGCGAAAAATTAAGTATTCCCAATCTTCTCAAAACTCTGGATTCTGATAGAGGGCCACGAGACTTAGACCTGAGTGCAAAAATGGAGGCTCTAAACCCTTCCAGAGCTGAGATATCGAAACTCAAAATTTCAACCAGAAAAAAAAACGACAGTGTTACCCCTTACGTTTTTTTTTGGGGGGGGGGGGGGGGCGAAAAATTAAGTATCCCCAATCTTCTCAAAACTCTGGATTCTGATAGAGGGCCATGAGACTTAGACCTGAGTGCAAAAATGGAGGCTCTAGACCCTTCCAGAACTGAGATATCGAAACTCAAAATTTCGACCAGAAAAAAAAAACGACAGTGTTACCCCTTACATTTTTTTTTTGGGCGAAAAATTAAGTATGCCTAATCTTCTCAAAACTCTGGATTCTGATAGAGGGCCATGAGACTTAGACCTGAGTGTAAAATGGAGGCTCTAGACCCTTCCAGAGCTGAGATATCAAAAATCAAAATTTTGACTAGAAAAAAAACGACAGTGTTACCCCTTATGTTTTTTTTTTTGGGCGAAAAATTAAGTATCCCCAATCTTCTCAAAACTCTGGATTCTGATAGAGGGCCACGAGACTTAGACCTGAGTGCAAAAATGGAGGCTCTAAACCCTTCCAGAGCTGAGATATCGAAACTCAAAATTTCAACCAGAAAAAAAAACGACAGTGTTACCCCTTACGTTTTTTTTTGGGGGGGGGGGCGAAAAATTAAGTATCCCCAATCTTCTCAAAACTCTGGATTCTGATAGAGGGCCATGAGACTTAGACCTGAGTGCAAAAATGGAGGCTCTAGACCCTTCCAGAACTGAGATATCGAAACTCAAAATTTCGACCAGAAAAAAAAAACGACAGTGTTACCCCTTACATTTTTTTTTTGGGCGAAAAATTAAGTATGCCTAATCTTCTCAAAACTCTGGATTCTGATAGAGGGCCATGAGACTTAGACCTGAGTGTAAAATGGAGGCTCTAGACCCTTCCAGAGCTGAGATATCAAAAATAAAAATTTTGACTAGAAAAAAAACGACAGTGTTACCCCTTATGTTTTTTTTTTTTGGGCGAAAAATTAAGTATCCCCAATCTTCTTAAAACTCTGGATTCTGATAGAGGGCCATGAGACTTAGACCTGAGTGCAAAAATGGAAGCTCTAAACCCTTCCAGAGCTGAGATATCGAAACTCAAAATTTCAACCAGAAAAAAAACGACAGTGTTACCCCTTACGTTTTTTTTGGGGGGGTGAAAAATTAAGTATCCCCAATCTTCTCAAAACTCTGGATTCTGATAGAGGGCAATGAGACTTAGACCTGAGTGCAAAAATGGAGGCTCTAGACCCTTCCAGAGCTGAGATATCGAAACTCAAAATTTCGACCAGAAAAAAACAACAACAGTGTTACCCCTTATGTTTTTTTTTTTTGGGCGAAAAATTAAGTATCCTCAATCTTCTCAAAACTCTGGATTCTGATAGAGGGCCACGAGACTTAGACCTGAATGCAAAAATGGAGGCTCTAAACCCTTCTAGAACTGAGATATCGAAACTCAAAATTTCGACCAGAAAAAAAAAACGACAGTGTTACCCCTTACATTTTTTTTTTTGGGCGAAAAATTAAGTATCCCCAATCTTCTCAAAACTCTGGATTCTGATAGAGGGCCATGAGACTTAGACCTGAGTGCAAAAATGGAGGCTCTAGACCCTTCTAGAACTGAGATATCGAAACTCAAAATTTCGACCAGAAAAAAAAAACGACAGTGTTACCCCTTACGTTTTTTTTTTTTGGGCGAAAAATTAAGTATCCCCAATCTTCTCAAAACTCTGGATTCTGATAGAGGGCCACGAGACTTAGACCTGAGTGCAAAAATGGAGGCTCTAAACCCTTCCAGAGCTGAGATATCGAAACTCAAAATTTCAACCAGAAAAAAAAACGACAGTGTTACCCCTTACGTTTTTTTGGGGGGGGGGCGAAAAATTAAGTATCCCCAATCTTCTCAAAACTCTGGATTCTGATAGAGGGCCATGATACTTAGACCTGAGTGCAAAAATGGAGGCTCTAGACCCTTCCAGAACTGAGATATCGAAACTCAAAATTTCGACCAGAAAAAAAAACGACAGTGTTACCCCTTACATTTTTTTTTTGGGCGAAAATTTAAGTATGCCTAATCTTCTCAAAACTCTGGATTCTGATAGAGGGCCATGAGACTTAGACCTGAGTGCAAAAATGGAGGCTCTAAACCCTTCTAGAACTGAGATATCGAAACTCAAAATTTCGACCAGAAAAAAAAAAAACGACAGTGTTACCCCTTACATTTTTTTTTTTGGGCGAAAAATTAAGTATCCCCAATCTTCTCAAAACTCTGGATTATGATAGAGGGCCATGAGACTTAGACCTGAGTGCAAAAATGGAGGCTCTAGACCCTTCTAGAACTGAGATATCGAAACTCAAAATTTCGACCAGAAAAAAAAAACGACAGTGTTACCCCTTACGTTTTTTTTTTTGGGCGAAAAATTAAGTATCCCCAATCTTCTCAAAACTCTGGATTCTGATAGAGGGCCATGAGACTTAGACCTGAGTGCAAAAATGGAGGCTCTAGACCCTTCCAGAACTGAGATATCGAAACTCAAAATTTCGACCAGAAAAAAAACGACAGTGTTACCCCTTACATTTTTTTTTTGGGCGAAAAATTAAGTATGCCTAATCTTCTCAAAACTCTGGATTCTGATAGAGGGCCATGAGACTTAGACCTGAGTGTAAAATGGAGGCTCTAGACCCTTCCAGAGCTGAGATATCAAAAATCAAAATTTTGACTAGAAAAAAAACGACAGTGTTACCCCTTATGTTTTTTTTTTTTTGGGCGAAAAATTAAGTATCCCCAATCTTCTTAAAACTCTGGATTCTGATAGAGGGCCATGAGACTTAGACCTGAGTGCAAAAATGGAGGCTCTAGACCCTTCCAGAGCTGAGATATCGAAACTCAAAATTTCGACCAAAAAAAAAAACGACAGTGTTACCCCTTACGTTTTTTTTTTTTGGGCAAAAAATTAAGTATCCCCAATCTTCTCAAAACTCTGGATTCTGATAGAGGGCCACGAGACTTAGACCTGAGTGCAAAAATGGATGCTCTAAACCCTTCCAGAGCTGAGATATCGAAACTCAAAATTTCAACCAGAAAAAAAAACGACAGTGTTACCCCTTACGTTTTTTTTTTTGGGGCGAAAAATTAAGTATCCCCAATCTTCACAAAACTCTGGATTCTGATAGAGGGCCATGAGACTTAGACCTGAGTGCAAAAATGGAGGCTCTAAACCCTTCCAGAGCTGAGATATCGAAACTCAAAATTTCAACCAGAAAAAAAAACGACAGTGTTACCCCTTAGGTTTTTTTGGGGGGGCGAAAAATTAAGTATCCCCAATCTTCTCAAAACTCTGGATTCTGATAGAGGGCAATGAGACTTAGACCTGAGTGCAAAAATGGAGGCTCTAGACCCTTCTAGAACTGAGATATCGAAACTCAAAATTTCGACCAGAAAAAAAAAACGACAGTGTTACCCCTTACGTTTTTTTTTTTTGGGCGAAAAATTAAGTATCCCCAATCTTCTCAAAACTCTGGATTCTGATAGAGGGCCACGAGACTTAGACCTGAGTGCAAAAATGGAGGCTCTAAACCCTTCCAGAGCTGAGATATCGAAACTCAAAATTTCAACCAGAAAAAAAAACGACAGTGTTACCCCTTACGTTTTTTTTTGGGGGGGGGGGCGAAAAATTAAGTATCCCCAATCTTCTCAAAACTCTGGATTCTGATAGAGGGCCATGAGACTTAGACCTGAGTGCAAAAATGGAGGCTCTAGACCCTTCCAGAACTGAGATATCGAAACTCAAAATTTCGACCAGAAAAAAAAAACGACAGTGTTACCCCTTACATTTTTTTTTTGGGCGAAAAATTAAGTATGCCTAATCTTCTCAAAACTCTGGATTCTGATAGAGGGCCATGAGACTTAGACCTGAGTGTAAAATGGAGGCTCTAGACCCTTCCAGAGCTGAGATATCAAAAATAAAAATTTTGACTAGAAAAAAAACGACAGTGTTACCCCTTATGTTTTTTTTTTTTTGGGCGAAAAATTAAGTATCCCCAATCTTCTTAAAACTCTGGATTCTGATAGAGGGCCATGAGACTTAGACCTGAGTGCAAAAATGGAGGCTCTAAACCCTTCCAGAGCTGAGATATCGAAACTCAAAATTTCGACCAAAAAAAAAAAAACGACAGTGTTACCCCTTACGTTTTTTTTTTTTTGGGCAAAAAATTAAGTATCCCCAATCTTCTCAAAACTCTGGATTCTGATAGAGGGCCACGAGACTTAGACCTGAGTGCAAAAATGGATGCTCTAAACCCTTCCAGAGCTGAGATATCGAAACTCAAAATTTCAACCAGAAAAAAAAAACGACAGTGTTACCCCTTACGTTTTTTTTTTTTGGGGCGAAAAAATAAGTATCCCCAATCTTCACAAAACTCTGGATTCTGATAGAGGGCCATGAGACTTAGACCTGAGTGCAAAAATGGAGGCTCTAAACCCTTCCAGAGCTGAGATATCGAAACTCAAAATTTCAACCAGAAAAAAAAAACGACAGTGTTACCCCTTACGTTTTTTTTGGGGGGGCGAAAAATTAAGTATCCCCAATCTTCTCAAAACTCTGGATTCTGATAGAGGGCAATGAGACTTAGACCTGAGTGCAAAAATGGAGGCTCTAGACCCTTCCAGAGCTGAGATATCGAAACTCAAAATTTCGACCAGAAAAAAACAACAACAGTGTTACCCCTTATGTTTTTTTTTTTTGGGCGAAAAATTAAGTATCCCCAATCTTCTCAAAACTCTGGATTCTGATAGAGGGCCACGAGACTTAGACCTGAGTGCAAAAATGGAGGCTCTAAACCCTTCTAGAACTGAGATATCGAAACTCAAAATTTCGACCAGAAAAAAAAAAACGACAGTGTTACCCCTTACATTTTTTTTTTTGGGCGAAAAATTAAGTATCCCCAATCTTCTCAAAACTCTGGATTCTGATAGAGGGCCATGAGACTTAGACCTGAGTGCAAAAATGGAGGCTCTAGACCCTTCTAGAACTGAGATATCGAAACTCAAAATTTCGACCAGAAAAAAAAAACGACAGTGTTACCCCTTACGTTTTTTTTTTTTTGGGCGAAAAATTAAGTATCCCCAATCTTCTCAAAACTCTGGATTCTGATAGAGGGCCACGAGACTTAGACCTGAGTGCAAAAATGGAGGCTCTAAACCCTTCCAGAGCTGAGATATCGAAACTCAAAATTTCAACCAGAAAAAAAAACGACAGTGTTACCCCTTACGTTTTTTTTGGGGGGGGCGAAAAATTAAGTATCCCCAATCTTCTCAAAACTCTGGATTCTGATAGAGGGCCATGATACTTAGACCTGAGTGCAAAAATGGAGGCTCTAGACCCTTCCAGAACTGAGATATCGAAACTCAAAATTTCGACCAGAAAAAAAAACGACAGTGTTACCCCTTACATTTTTTTTTTGGGCGAAAATTTAAGTATGCCTAATCTTCTCAAAACTCTGGATTCTGATAGAGGGCCATGAGACTTAGACCTGAGTGCAAAAATGGAGGCTCTAAACCCTTCTAGAACTGAGATATCGAAACTCAAAATTTCGACCAGAAAAAAAAAAACGACAGTGTTACCCCTTACATTTTTTTTTTTGGGCGAAAAATTAAGTATCCCCAATCTTCTCAAAACTCTGGATTATGATAGAGGGCCATGAGACTTAGACCTGAGTGCAAAAATGGAGGCTCTAGACCCTTCTAGAACTGAGATATCGAAACTCAAAATTTCGACCAGAAAAAAAAAAACGACAGTGTTACCCCTTACGTTTTTTTTTTTGGGCGAAAAATTAAGTATCCCCAATCTTCTCAAAACTCTGGATTCTGATAGAGGGCCACGAGACTTAGACCTGAGTGCAAAAATGGAAGTTCTAAACCCTTCCAGAGCTGAGATATCGAAACTCAAAATTTCAACCAGAAAAAAAAAACGACAGTGTTACCCCTTACGTTTTTTTGGGGGGGGGGGCGAAAAATTAAGTATCCCCAATCTTCTCAAAACTCTGGATTCTGATAGAGGGCCATGAGACTTAGACCTGAGTGCAAAAATGGAGGCTCTAGACCCTTCCAGAACTGAGATATCGAAACTCAAAATTTCGACCAGAAAAAAAACGACAGTGTTACCCCTTACATTTTTTTTTTGGGCGAAAAATTAAGTATGCCTAATCTTCTCAAAACTCTGGATTCTGATAGAGGGCCATGAGACTTAGACCTGAGTGTAAAATGGAGGCTCTAGACCCTTCCAGAGCTGAGATATCAAAAATCTAAATTTTGACTAGAAAAAAAACGACAGTGTTACCCCTTATGTTTTTTTTTTTTTGGGCGAAAAATTAAGTATCCCCAATCTTCTTAAAACTCTGGATTCTGATAGAGGGCCATGAGACTTAGACCTGAGTGCAAAAATGGAGGCTCTAGACCCTTCCAGAGCTGAGATATCGAAACTCAAAATTTCGACCAAAAAAAAAAAAAACGACAGTGTTACCCCTTACGTTTTTTTTTTTTTTGGGCAAAAAATTAAGTATCCCCAATCTTCTCAAAACTCTGGATTCTGATAGAGGGCCACGAGACTTAGACCTGAGTGCAAAAATGGATGCTCTAAACCCTTCCAGAGCTGAGATATCGAAACTCAAAATTTCAACCAGAAAAAAAAACGACAGTGTTACCCCTTACGTTTTTTTTTTTGGGGCGAAAAATTAAGTATCCCCAATCTTCACAAAACTCTGGATTCTGATAGAGGGCCATGAGACTTAGACCTGAGTGCAAAAATGGAGGCTCTAAACCCTTCCAGAGCTGAGATATCGAAACTCAAAATTTCAACCAGAAAAAAAAACGACAGTGTTACCCCTTAGGTTTTTTTTTGGGGGGCGAAAAATTAAGTATCCCTAATCTTTTCAAAACTCTGGATTCTGATAGAGGGCCACGAGACTTAGTCCTGAGTGCAAAAATGGAGGCTCTAAACCCTTCCAGAGCTGAGATATCGAAACTCAAAATTTCAACCAGAAAAAAAAAAACGACAGTGTTACCCCTTACGTTTTTTTTGGGGGGGCGAAAAATTAAGTATCCCCAATCTTCTCAAAACTCTGGATTCTGATAGAGGGCAATGAGACTTAGACCTGAGTGCAAAAATGGAGGCTCTAGACCCTTCCAGAGCTGAGATATCGAAACTCAAAATTTCGACCAGAAAAAAAAAACGACAGTGTTACCCCTTACGTTTTTTTTTTTTGGGCGAAAAATTAAGTATCCCCAATCTTCTCAAAACTCTGGATTCTGAAAGAGGGCCACGAGACTTAGACCTGAGTGCAAAAATGGAGGCTCTAAACCCTTCCAGAGCTGAGATATCGAAACTCAAAATTTCAACCAGAAAAAAAAACGACAGTGTTACCCCTTACGTTTTTTTTGGGGGGCGAAAAATTAAGTATCCCCAATCTTCACAAAACTCTGGATTCTGATAGAGGGCCATGAGACTTAGACCTGAGTGCAAAAATGGAGGCTCTAGACCCTTCTAGAACTGAGATATCGAAACTCAAAATTTCGACCAGAAAAAAAAAACGACAGTGTTACCCCTTACGTTTTTTTTTTTTGGGCGAAAAATTAAGTATCCCCAATCTTCTCAAAACTCTGGATTCTGAAAGAGGGCCACGAGACTTAGACCTGAGTGCAAAAATGGAGGCTCTAAACCCTTCCAGAGCTGAGATATCGAAACTCAAAATTTCAACCAGAAAAAAAAACGACAGTGTTACCCCTTACGTTTTTTTTGGGGGGCGAAAAATTAAGTATCCCCAATCTTCTCAAAACTCTGGATTCTGATAGAGGGCAATGAGACTTAGACCTGAGTGCAAAAATGGAGGCTCTAGACCCTTCCAGAGCTGAGATATCGAAACTCAAAATTTCGACCAGAAAAAAAAAACGACAGTGTTACCCCTTACGTTTTTTTTTTTTGGGCGAAAAATTAAGTATCCCCAATCTTCTCAAAACTCTGGATTCTGAAAGAGGGCCACGAGACTTAGACCTGAGTGCAAAAATGGAGGCTCTAAACCCTTCCAGAGCTGAGATATCGAAACTCAAAATTTCAACCAGAAAAAAAAACGACAGTGTTACCCCTTACGTTTTTTTTGGGGGGCGAAAAATTAAGTATCCCCAATCTTCACAAAACTCTGGATTCTGATAGAGGGCCATGAGACTTAGACCTGAGTGCAAAAATGGAGGCTCTAGACCCTTCTAGAACTGAGATATCGAAACTCAAAATTTCGACCAGAAAAAAAAAACGACAGTGTTACCCCTTACGTTTTTTTTTTTTGGGCGAAAAATTAAGTATCCCCAATCTTCTCAAAACTCTGGATTCTGATAGAGGGCCACGAGACTTAGACCTGAGTGCAAAAATGGAGGCTCTAAACCCTTCCAGAGCTGAGATATCGAAACTCAAAATTTCAACCAGAAAAAAAAACGACAGTGTTACCCCTTACGTTTTTTTTTTGGGGGGGGGGGGGCGAAAAATTAAGTATCCCCAATCTTCACAAAACTCTGGATTCTGATAGAGGGCCATGAGACTTAGACCTGAGTGCAAAAATGGAGGCTCTAGACCCTTCCAGAACTGAGATATCGAAACTCAAAATTTCGACCAGAAAAAAAAAACGACAGTGTTACCCCTTACATTTTTTTTTTGGGCGAAAAATTAAGTATGCCTAATCTTCTCAAAACTCTGGATTCTGATAGAGGGCCATGAGACTTAGACCTGAGTGTAAAATGGAGGCTCTAGACCCTTCCAGAGCTGAGATATCAAAAATAAAAATTTTGACTAGAAAAAAAACGACAGTGTTACCCCTTATGTTTTTTTTTTTTGGGCGAAAAATTAAGTATCCCCAATCTTCTTAAAACTCTGGATTCTGATAGAGGGCCATGAGACTTAGACCTGAGTGCAAAAATGGAGGCTCTAAACCCTTCCAGAGCTGAGATATCGAAACTCAAAATTTCGACCAAAAAAAAAAAACGACAGTGTTACCCCTTACGTTTTTTTTTTTTTTTTGGGCAAAAAATTAAGTATCCCCAATCTTCTCAAAACTCTGGATTCTGATAGAGGGCCACGAGACTTAGACCTGAGTGCAAAAATGGATGCTCTAAACCCTTCCAGAGCTGAGATATCGAAACTCAAAATTTCAACCAGAAAAAAAAAACGACAGTGTTACCCCTTACGTTTTTTTTTTTTGGGGCGAAAAAATAAGTATCCCCAATCTTCACAAAACTCTGGATTCTGATAGAGGGCCATGAGACTTAGACCTGAGTGCAAAAATGGAGGCTCTAAACCCTTCCAGAGCTGAGATATCGAAACTAAAAATTTCAACCAGAAAAAAAAACGACAGTGTTACCCCTTAGGTTTTTTTTTGGGGGGCGAAAAATTAAGTATCCCTAATCTTCTCAAAACTCTGGATTCTGATAGAGGGCCATGAGACTTAGTCCTGAGTGCAAAAATGGAGGCTCTAAACCCTTCCAGAGCTGAGATATCGAAACTCAAAATTTCAACCAGAAAAAAAAAACGACAGTGTTACCCCTTACGTTTTTTTTGGGGGGGCGAAAAATTAAGTATCCCCAATCTTCTCAAAACTCTGGATTCTGATAGAGGGCAATGAGACTTAGACCTGAGTGCAAAAATGGAGGCTCTAGACCCTTCCAGAGCTGAGATATCGAAACTTAAAATTTCGACCAGAAAAAAAAAACGACAGTGTTACCCCTTACGTTTTTTTTTTTTGGGCGAAAAATTAAGTATCCCCAATCTTCTCAAAACTCTGGATTCTGATAGAGGGCCACGAGACTTAGACCTGAGTGCAAAAATGGAGGCTCTAAACCCTTCCAGAGCTGAGATATCGAAACTCAAAATTTCAACCAGAAAAAAAAACGACAGTGTTACCCCTTACGTTTTTTTGGGGGGGCGAAAAATTAAGTATCCCCAATCTTCTCAAAACTCTGGATTCTGATAGAGGGCCATGAGACTTAGACCTAAGTGTAAAAATGGAGGCTCTAGACCCTTCCAGAACTGAGATATCGAAACTCAAAATTTCGACCAGAAAAAAAAAAACGACAGTGTTACCCCTTACATTTTTTTTTTTTGGGCGAAAAATTAAGTATGCCTAATCTTCTTAAAACTCTGGATTCTGATAGAGGGTCGTGAGACTTAGACCTGAGTGCAAAAATGGAGGCTCTAGACCCTTCCAGAGCTGAGATAGCGAAACTCAAAATTTCAACCAGAAAAAAAAAATGACAGTGTTACCCCTTACATTTTTTTTTTTTGGGCGAAAAATTAAGTATTCATAATCTTCTCAAAACTCTGGATTCTGATAGAGGGCCATGAGACTTAGACCTGAGTGCAAAATGGAGGCTCTAGACCCTTCCAGAGCTGAGATATCGAAACTCAAAATTTCAACCAGAAAAAAAAAAACGACAGTGTTACCCCTTACGTTTTTTTTGGGGGGCGAAAAATTAAGTATCCCCAATCTTCTCAAAACTCTGGATTCTGATAGAGGGCCATGAGACTTAGACCTGAGTGCAAAAATGGAGGCTCTAGACCCTTCCAGAACTGAGATATCGAAACTCAAAATTTCGACCAGAAAAAAAAACGACAGTGTTACCCCTTACATTTTTTTTTTGGGCGAAAAATTAAGTATGCCTAATCTTCTTAAAACTCTGGATTCTGATAGAGGGCCGTGAGACTTAGACCTGAGTGCAAAAATGGAGGCTCTAGACCCTTCCAGAGCTGAGATATCGAAACTCAAAATTTCAACCAGAAAAAAAAAACGACAGTGTTACCCCTTACATTTTTTTTTTTTGGGCGAAAAATTAAGTATTCATAATCTTCTCAAAACTCTGGATTCTGATAGAGGGCCATGAGACTTAGACCTGAGTGCAAAATGGAGGCTCTAGACCCTTCCAGAGCTGAGATATCGAAACTCAAAATTTCGACCAGAAAAAAAAAAACGACAGTGTAACCCCTTACGTTTTTTTTTTTTTGGGCGAAAAATTAAGTATTCATAATCTTCTCAAAACTCTGGATTCTGATAGAGGGCCATGAGACTTAGACCTGAGTGCAAAAATGGAGGCTCTAGACCCTTCCAGAGCTGAGATATCGAAACTCAAAATTTCGACCAGAAAAAAAAAACGACAGTGTTACCCCTTACATTTTTTTTTTGGGGCGAAAAATTAAGTATGCCTAATCTTCTCAAAACTCTGGATTCTGATAGAGGGCCATGAGACTTAGACCTGAGTGCAAAATGGAGGCTCTAGACCCTTCCAGAGCTGAGATATCAAAAATCAAAATTTTGACTAGAAAAAAAAAACGACAGTGTTACCCCTTATGTTTTTTTTTTTTTGGGCGAAAAATTAAGTATCCCCAATCTTCTTAAAACTCTGGATTCTGATAGAGGGCCGTGAGACTTAGACCTGAGTGAAAAAATGGAGGCTCTAGACCCTTCCAGAGCTGAGATATCGAAACTCAAAATTTTGACCCAAAAAAAAAACGACAGTGTTACCCCTTACGTTTTTTTTTTTGGGCGAAAAATTAAGTATCCCCAATCTTCTCAAAACTCTGGATTCTGATAGAGGGCCACGAGACTTAGACCTGAGTGCAAAAATGGAGGCTCTAAACCCTTCCAGAGCTGAGATATCGAAACTCAAAATTTCAACCAGAAAAAAAAACGACAGTGTTACCCCTTACGTTTTTTTGGGGGGGCGAAAAATTAAGTATCCCCAATCTTCTCAAAACTCTGGATTCTGATAGAGGGCCATGAGACTTAGACCTGAGTGCAAAAATGGAGGCTCTAGACCCTTCCAGAACTGAGATATCGAAACTCAAAATTTCGACCAGAAAAAAAAAACGACAGTGTTACCCCTTACATTTTTTTTTTTGGGCGAAAAATTAAGTATGCCTAATCTTCTTAAAACTCTGGATTCTGATAGAGGGTCGTGAGACTTAGACCTGAGTGCAAAAATGGAGGCTCTAGACCCTTCCAGAGCTGAGATAGCGAAACTCAAAATTTCAACCAGAAAAAAAAAATGACAGTGTTACCCCTTACATTTTTTTTTTTTTGGGCGAAAAATTAAGTATTCATAATCTTCTCAAAACTCTGGATTCTGATAGAGGGCCATGAGACTTAGACCTGAGTGCAAAATGGAGGCTCTAGACCCTTCCAGAGCTGAGATATCGAAACTCAAAATTTCGACCAGAAAAAAAAAACGACAGTGTAACCCCTTACGTTTTTTTTTTTTGGGCGAAAAATTAAGTATTCATAATCTTCTCAAAACTCTGGATTCTGATAGAGGGCATTGAGACTTAGACCTGAGTGCAAAAATGGAGGCTCTAGACCCTTCCAGAGCTGAGATATCGAAACTCAAAATTTTGACCAAAAAAAAAAACGACAGTGTTACCCCTTACGTTTTTTTTTTTTGGGCGAAAAATTAAGTATCCCCAATCTTCTCAAAACTCTGGATTCTAATAGAGGGCCGTGAGACTTAGACCTGAGTGAAAAAATGGAGGCTCTAGACCCTTCCAGAGCTGAGATATCGAAACTCAAAATTTTGACCAAAAAAAAAAACGACAGTGTTACCCCTTACGTTTTTTTTTTTTGGGCGAAAAATTAAGTATCCCCAATCTTCTCAAAACTCTGGATTCTGATAGAGGGCCACGAGACTTAGACCTGAGTGCAAAAATGGATGCTCTAAACTCTTCCAGAGCTGAGATATCGAAACTCAAAATTTCAACCAGAAAAAAAAAACGACAGTGTTACCCCTTACATTTTTTTTTTGGGCGAAAAATTAAGTATGCCTAATCTTCTCAAAACTCTGGATTCTGATAGAGGGCCATGAGACTTAGACCTGAGTGCAAAATGGAGGCTCTAGACCCTTCCAGAGCTGAGATATCAAAAATCAAAATTTTGACAAGAAAAAAAACGACAGTGTTACCCCTTATGTTTTTTTTTTGGGCGAAAAATTAAGTATCCCCAATCTTCTTAAAACTCTGGATTCTGATAGAGGGCCACGAGACTTAGACCTGAGTGCAAAAATGGAGGCTCTAAACCCTTCTAGAACTGAGATATCGAAACTCAAAATTTCGACCAGAAAAAAAAAAACGACAGTGTTACCCCTTACATTTTTTTTTTTGGGCGAAAAATTAAGTATCCCCAATCTTCTCAAAACTCTGGATTCTGATAGAGGGCCATGAGACTTAGACCTGAGTGCAAAAATGGAGGCTCTAGACCCTTCTAGAACTGAGATATCGAAACTCAAAATTTCGACCAGAAAAAAAAAACGACAGTGTTACCCCTTACGTTTTTTTTTTTTTGGGCGAAAAATTAAGTATCCCCAATCTTCTCAAAACTCTGGATTCTGATAGAGGGCCACGAGACTTAGACCTGAGTGCAAAAATGGAGGCTCTAAACCCTTCCAGAGCTGAGATATCGAAACTCAAAATTTCAACCAGAAAAAAAAAACGACAGTGTTACCCCTTACGTTTTTTTGGGGGGGGGCGAAAAATTAAGTATCCCCAATCTTCTCAAAACTCTGGATTCTGATAGAGGGCCATGATACTTAGACCTGAGTGCAAAAATGGAGGCTCTAGACCCTTCCAGAACTGAGATATCGAAACTCAAAATTTCGACCAGAAAAAAAAACGACAGTGTTACCCCTTACATTTTTTTTTTGGGCGAAAATTTAAGTATGCCTAATCTTCTCAAAACTCTGGATTCTGATAGAGGGCCATGAGACTTAGACCTGAGTGCAAAAATGGAGGCTCTAAACCCTTCTAGAACTGAGATATCGAAACTCAAAATTTCGACCAGAAAAAAAAAAACGACAGTGTTACCCCTTACATTTTTTTTGGGGGGGGGGGGCGAAAAATTAAGTATCCCCAATCTTCTCAAAACTCTGGATTCTGATAGAGGGCCATGAGACTTAGACCTGAGTGCAAAAATGGAGGCTCTAGACCCTTCCAGAACTGAGATATCGAAACTCAAAATTTCGACCAGAAAAAAAACGACAGTGTTACCCCTTACATTTTTTTTTTGGGCGAAAAATTAAGTATGCCTAATCTTCTCAAAACTCTGGATTCTGATAGAGGGCCATGAGACTTAGACCTGAGTGTAAAATGGAGGCTCTAGACCCTTCCAGAGCTGAGATATCAAAAATCAAAATTTTGACTAGAAAAAAAACGACAGTGTTACCCCTTATGTTTTGTTTTTTTTTGGGTGAAAAATTAAGTATCCCCAATCTTCTTAAAACTCTGGATTCTGATAGAGGGCCATGAGACTTAGACCTGAGTGCAAAAATGGAGGCTCTAGACCCTTCCAGAGCTGAGATATCGAAACTCAAAATTTCGACCAAAAAAAAAAAACGACAGTGTTACCCCTTACGTTTTTTTTTTTTTGGGCAAAAAATTAAGTATCCCCAATCTTCTCAAAACTCTGGATTCTGATAGAGGGCCACGAGACTTAGACCTGAGTGCAAAAATGGATGCTCTAAACCCTTCCAGAGCTGAGATATCGAAACTCAAAATTTCAACCAGAAAAAAAAACGACAGTGTTACCCCTTACGTTTTTTTTTGGGGGGCGAAAAATTAAGTATCCCCAATCTTCACAAAACTCTGGATTCTGATAGAGGGCCATGAGACTTAGACCTGAGTGCAAAAATGGAGGCTCTAAACCCTTCCAGAGCTGAGATATCGAAACTCAAAATTTCAACCAGAAAAAAAAACGACAGTGTTACCCCTTAGGTTTTTTTTTGGGGGGCGAAAAATTAAGTATCCCTAATCTTCTCAAAACTCTGGATTCTGATGGAGGGCCACGAGACTTAGTCCTGAGTGCAAAAATGGAGGCTCTAAACCCTTCCAGAGCTGAGATATCGAAACTCAAAATTTCAACCAGAAAAAAAAAACGACAGTGTTACCCCTTACGTTTTTTTTGGGGGGGCGAAAAATTAAGTATCCCCAATCTTCTCAAAACTCTGGATTCTGATAGAGGGCAATGAGACTTAGACCTGAGTGCAAAAATGGAGGCTCTAGACCCTTCCAGAGCTGAGATATCGAAACTCAAAATTTCGACCAGAAAAAAAAAACGACAGTGTTACCCCTTACGTTTTTTTTTTTTGGGCGAAAAATTAAGTATCCCCAATCTTCTCAAAACTCTGGATTCTGAAAGAGGGCCACGAGACTTAGACCTGAGTGCAAAAATGGAGGCTCTAAACCCTTCCAGAGCTGAGATATCGAAACTCAAAATTTCAACCAGAAAAAAAACCGACAGTGTTACCCCTTACGTTTTTTTTGGGGGGCGAAAAATTAAGTATCCCCAATCTTCACAAAACTCTGGATTCTGATAGAGGGCCATGAGACTTAGACCTGAGTGCAAAAATGGAGGCTCTAGACCCTTCTAGAACTGAGATATCGAAACTCAAAATTTCGACCAGAAAAAAAAAACGACAGTGTTACCCCTTACGTTTTTTTTTTTTGGGCGAAAAATTAAGTATCCCCAATCTTCTCAAAACTCTGGATTCTGATAGAGGGCCATGAGACTTAGACCTGAGTGCAAAAATGGAGGCTCTAGACCTTTCCAGAACTGAGATATCGAAACTCAAAATTTCGACCAAAAAAAAAAACGACAGTGTTACCCCTTACGTTTTTTTTTTTTTTTGGGCAAAAAATTAAGTATCCCCAATCTTCTCAAAACTCTGGATTCTGATAGAGGGCCACGAGACTTAGACCTGAGTGCAAAAATGGATGCTCTAAACCCTTCCAGAGCTGAGATATCGAAACTCAAAATTTCAACCAGAAAAAAAAACGACAGTGTTACCCCTTACGTTTTTTTTTTTGGGGCGAAAAATTAAGTATCCCCAATCTTCACAAAACTCTGGATTCTGATAGAGGGCCATGAGACTTAGACCTGAGTGCAAAAATGGAGGCTCTAGACCCTTCCAGAACTGAGATATCGAAACTCAAAATTTCGACCAGAAAAAAAACGACAGTGTTACCCCTTACATTTTTTTTTTGGGCGAAAAATTAAGTATGCCTAATCTTCTCAAAACTCTGGATTCTGATAGAGGGCCATGAGACTTAGACCTGAGTGTAAAATGGAGGCTCTAGACCCTTCCAGAGCTGAGATATCAAAAATCAAAATTTTGACTAGAAAAAAAACGACAGTGTTACCCCTTATGTTTTTTTTTTTTTGGGCGAAAAATAAAGTATCCCCAATCTTCCTAAAACTCTGGATTCTGATAGAGGGCCATGAGACTTAGACCTGAGTGCAAAAATGGAGGCTCTAGACCCTTCCAGAGCTGAGATATCGAAACTCAAAATTTCGACCAAAAAAAAAAAAACGACAGTGTTACCCCTTACGTTTTTTTTTTTTTGGGCAAAAAATTAAGTATCCCCAATCTTCTCAAAACTCTGGATTCTGATAGAGGGCCACGAGACTTAGACCTGAGTGCAAAAATGGATGCTCTAAACCCTTCCAGAGCTGAGATATCGAAACTCAAAATTTCAACCAGAAAAAAAAACGACAGTGTTACCCCTTACGTTTTTTTTTTTGGGGCGAAAAATTAAGTATCCCCAATCTTCACAAAACTCTGGATTCTGATAGAGGGCCACGAGACTTAGTCCTGAGTGCAAAAATGGAGGCTCTAAACCCTTCCAGAGCTGAGATATCGAAACTCAAAATTTCAACCAGAAAAAAAAACGACAGTGTTACCCCTTACGTTTTTTTTTGGGGGGGCGAAAAATTAAGTATCCCCAATCTTCTCAAAACTCTGGATTCTGATAGAGGGCCACGAGACTTAGTCCTGAGTGCAAAAATGGAGGCTCTAAACCCTTCCAGAGCTGAGATATCGAAACTCAAAATTTCAACCAGAAAAAAAAAACGACAGTGTTACCCCTTACGTTTTTTTTGGGGGGGCGAAAAATTAAGTATCCCCAATCTTCTCAAAACTCTGGATTCTGATAGAGGGCAATGAGACTTAGACCTGAGTGCAAAAATGGAGGCTCTAGACCCTTCCAGAGCTGAGATATCGAAACTTAAAATTTCGACCAGAAAAGAAAAAACGACAGTGTTACCCCTTACATTTTTTTTTTGGGGCGAAAAATTAAGTATTCATAATCTTCTCAAAACTCTGGATTCTGATAGAGGGCCATGAGACTTAGACCTGAGTGCAAAATGGAGGCTCTAGACCCTTCCAGAGCTGAGATATCAAAACTCAAAATTTTGACTAGAAAAAAAAACGACAGTGTTACCCCCTTATGTTTTTTTTTTTTTTTTTGGGGGGGGGGGGGGGGGGCGAAAAATTAAGTATCCCCAATCTTCTTAAAACTCTGGATTCTGATAGAGGGCCGTGAGACTTAGACCTGAGTGCAAAAATTGAGGCTCTAGACCCTTCCAGAGCTGAGATATCGAAACTCAAAATTTCGACCAGAAAAAAAAAAAACGATAGTGTTACCCCTTATGTTTTTTTTTTTTTTTTGGCGAAAAATTAAGTATCCCCAATCTTCTCAAAACTCTAGATTCTGATAGAGGGCCACGAGACTTAGACCTGAGTGCAAAATGGAGGCTCTAAACCCTTCCAGAGCTGAGATATCAAAACTCAAAATTTCAACCAGAAAAAAAAAACGACAGTGTTACCCCTTACGTTTTTTTTTTTTTTGGGGAGAAAAATTAAGTATCCCCAATCTTCACAAAACTCTGGATTCTGATAGAGGGCCACGAGACTTAGTCCTGAGTGCAAAAATGGAGGCTCTAAACCCTTCCAGAGCTGAGATATCGAAACTCAAAATTTCAACCAGAAAAAAAAAACGACAGTGTTACCCCTTACGTTTTTTTTGGGGGGGCGAAAAATTAAGTATCCCCAATCTTCTCAAAACTCTGGATTCTGATAGAGGACAATGAGACTTAGACCTGAGTGCAAAAATGGAGGCTCTAGACCCTTCCAGAGCTGAGATATCGAAACTCAAAATTTCGACCAGAAAAAAAAAAAACGACAGTGTTACCCCTTACGTTTTTTTTGGGGGGGGCGAAAAATTAAGTATCCCCAATCTTCTCAAAACTCTGGATTCTGATAGAGGGCAATGAGACTTAGACCTGAGTGCAAAAATGGAGGCTCTAGACCCTTCCAGAGCTGAGATATCGAAACTCAAAATTTCGACCAGAAAAAAAAAACGACAGTGTTACCCCTTACGTTTTTTTTTTTTGGGCGAAAAATTAAGTATCCCCAATCTTCTCAAAACTCTGGATTCTGAAAGAGGGCCACGAGACTTAGACCTGAGTGCAAAAATGGAGGCTCTAAACCCTTCCAGAGCTGAGATATCGAAACTCAAAATTTCAACCAGAAAAAAACCCGACAGTGTTACACCTTACGTTTTTTTTGGGGGGCGAAAAATTAAGTATCCCCAATCTTCACAAAACTCTGGATTCTAATAGAGGGCCATGAGACTTAGACCTGAGTGCAAAAATGGAGGCTCTAGACCCTTCTAGAACTGAGATATCGAAACTCAAAATTTCGACCAGAAAAAAAAAACGACAGTGTTACCCCTTACGTTTTTTTTTTTTTGGGCGAAAAATTAAGTATCCCCAATCTTCTCAAAACTCTGGATTCTGATAGAGGGCCACGAGACTTAGACCTGAGTGCAAAAATGGAGGCTCTAAACCCTTCCAGAGCTGAGATATCGAAACTCAAAATTTCAACCAGAAAAAAAAACGACAGTGTAACCCCTTACTTTTTTTTGGGGGGGGGGGGGCGAAAAATTAAGTATCCCCAATCTTCTCAAAACTCTGGATTCTGATAGAGGGCCATGAGACTTAGACCTGAGTGCAAAAATGGAGGCTCTAGACCTTTCCAGAACTGAGATATCGAAACTCAAAATTTCGACCAAAAAAAAAAAAACGACAGTGTTACCCCTTACGTTTTTTTTTTTTTTGGGCAAAAAATTAAGTATCCCCAATCTTCTCAAAACTCTGGATTCTGATAGAGGGCCACGATACTTAGACCTGAGTGCAAAAATGGATGCTCTAAACCCTTCCAGAGCTGAGATATCGAAACTCAAAATTTCAACCAGAAAAAAAAACGACAGTGTTACCCCTTACGTTTTTTTTTGGGGGGCGAAAAATTAAGTATCCCCAATCTTCACAAAACTCTGGATTCTGATAGAGGGCCATGAGACTTAGACCTGAGTGCAAAAATGGAGGCTCTAGACCCTTCCAGAACTGAGATATCGAAACTCAAAATTTCGACCAGAAAAAAAACGACAGTGTTACCCCTTACATTTTTTTTTTGGGCGAAAAATTAAGTATGCCTAATCTTCTCAAAACTCTGGATTCTGATAGAGGGCCATGAGACTTAGACCTGAGTGTAAAATGGAGGCTCTAGACCCTTCCAGAGCTGAGATATCAAAAATCAAAATTTTGACTAGAAAAAAAACGACAGTGTTACCCCTTATGTTTTTTTTTTTTTGGGCGAAAAATTAAGTATCCCCAATCTTCTTAAAACTCTGGATTCTGATAGAGGGCCATGAGACTTAGACCTGAGTGCAAAAATGGAGGCTCTAGACCCTTCCAGAGCTGAGATATCGAAACTCAAAATTTCGACCAAAAAAAAAAAACGACAGTGTTACCCCTTACGTTTTTTTTTTTTTTTTGGGCAAAAAATTAAGTATCCCCAATCTTCTCAAAACTCTGGATTCTGATAGAGGGCCACGAGACTTAGACCTGAGTGCAAAAATGGATGCTCTAAACCCTTCCAGAGCTGAGATATCGAAACTCAAAATTTCAACCAGAAAAAAAAACGACAGTGTTACCCCTTACGTTTTTTTTTTTTGGGGCGAAAAATTAAGTATCCCCAATCTTCACAAAACTCTGGATTCTGATAGAGGGCCATGAGACTTAGACCTGAGTGCAAAAATGGAGGCTCTAGACCCTTCCAGAACTGAGATATCGAAACTCAAAATTTCGACCAGAAAAAAAACGACAGTGTTACCCCTTACATTTTTTTTTTGGGCGAAAAATTAAGTATGCCTAATCTTCTCAAAACTCTGGATTCTGATAGAGGGCCATGAGACTTAGACCTGAGTGTAAAATGGAGGCTCTAGACCCTTCCAGAGCTGAGATATCAAAAATCAAAATTTTGACTAGAAAAAAAACGACAGTGTTACCCCTTATGTTTTTTTTTTTTTGGGCGAAAAATTAAGTATCCCCAATCTTCTTAAAACTCTGGATTCTGATAGAGGGCCATGAGACTTAGACCTGAGTGCAAAAATGGAGGCTCTAGACCCTTCCAGAGCTGAGATATCGAAACTCAAAATTTCGACCAAAAAAAAAAAACGACAGTGTTACCCCTTACGTTTTTTTTTTTTTTTGGGCAAAAAATTAAGTATCCCCAATCTTCTCAAAACTCTGGATTCTGATAGAGGGCCACGAGACTTAGACCTGAGTGCAAAAATGGATGCTCTAAACCCTTCCAGAGCTGAGATATCGAAACTCAAAATTTCAACCAGAAAAAAAAACGACAGTGTTACCCCTTACGTTTTTTTTTTTGGGGCGAAAAATTAAGTATCCCCAATCTTCACAAAACTCTGGATTCTGATAGAGGGCCATGAGACTTAGACCTGAGTGCAAAAATGGAGGCTCTAAACCCTTCCAGAGCTGAGATATCGAAACTCAAAATTTCAACCAGAAAAAAAAACGACAGTGTTACCCCTTACGTTTTTTTTGGGGGGGCGAAAAATTAAGTATCCCCAATCTTCTCAAAACTCTGGATTCTGATAGAGGGCCATGAGACTTAGTCCTGAGTGCAAAAATGGAGGCTCTAAACCCTTCCAGATCTGAGATATCGAAACTCAAAATTTCAACCAGAAAAAAAAAACGACAGTGTTACCCCTTACGTTTTTTTTTGGGGGGCGAAAAATTAAGTATCCCCAATCTTCTCAAAACTCTGGATTCTGATAGAGGGCAATGAGACTTAGACCTGAGTGCAAAAATGGAGGCTCTAGACCCTTCCAGAGCTGAGATATCGAAACTTAAAATTTCGACCAGAAAAGAAAAAACGACAGTGTTACCCCTTACATTTTTTTTGGGGCGAAAAATTAAGTATTCATAATCTTCTCAAAACTCTGGATTCTGATAGAGGGCCATGAGACTTAGACCTGAGTGCAAAATGGAGGCTCTAGACCCTTCCAGAGCTGAGATATCAAAACTCAAAATTTTGACTAGAAAAAAAAAACGACAGTGTTACCCCCTTATGTTTTTTTTTTTTTTGGGGGGGGGGGGGGGGCGAAAAATTAAGTATCCCCAATCTTCTTAAAACTCTGGATTCTGATAGAGGGCCGTGAGACTTAGACCTGAGTGCAAAAATTGAGGCTCTAGACCCTTCCAGAGCTGAGATATCGAAACTCAAAATTTCGACCAGAAAAAAAAAAAACGATAGTGTTACCCCTTACGTTTTTTTTTTTTTTTTGGCGAAAAATTAAGTATCCCCAATCTTCTCAAAACTCTAGATTCTGATAGAGGGCCATGAGACTTAGACCTGAGTGCAAAATGGAGGCTCTAAACCCTTCCAGAGCTGAGATATCAAAACTCAAAATTTCAACCAGAAAAAAAAAACGACAGTGTTACCCCTTACGTTTTTTTTTTTTTTTGGGGAGAAAAATTAAGTATCCCCAATCTTCTTGAAACTCTGGATTCTGATAGAGGGCCATGGGACTTAAACATGAGTGCAAAAATGGAGGCTCTAGACCCTTCCAGATCTGAGATATTGAGATCCCACGTAGCATTTATGTCATTGTAAAAATAGTGGGTTCGTGGACGGTGGAGTTATGGGATGGTGCTTGTTGCTACGGACTCAGGGGCCCCAACTGAGTGCAGTAAAACAGTTTTTATCATGAAAGAAACTTTAATTAAATTGTCCAAAAATACAAATAAAAGTAACCATCACAAACAAATGCATATACAAGTTAACAACACATGAAACAAAGCTTTATTCAAAGTACAAGCATGCATTTACAGGCACTGAACACAGCATCCTACTGCAAGCTCTTCACAATCAGAGGCAATAAGGGCAGATGGAGTGATAGAGGGACTCATAAGGGCAGATGGAGAGATGGAGGGAAACATCCATGGGACCACTTCCAGGATTCAGCTCTGGGCTCCTCATTCTCAGTGCTCACACCAGTCTGCAGACATTTCAGATCCTACAAAAATGCATTTCACAAAAGCAGTCATTTTAACAGCACAATGTCATTTGATGTATTAAAAATAACCTTACTTTATATTTGAATAAATTCCCTAAAACCTTTTTTCCCCTACAAATGCTGCCACCATCTTTCCTTGCAGGTCCTGCTCCACCACAAAAGCTCTGCACTCTGCAGCAAATGCACAGAAATCAGGAATCAGAAAAGTGTTGTAATTTTTCCATTTGAAATTACAATCATTCAAATAAACTACAACTTAAGATTTAATAGATGTTGTTATCCATTTCTGTAGTACACTCACTCAAATCCTTTGATGACATGATTCAGCATCATGAGCCTCTCTCCACTGATAAACACATACATGTTCTCCTGTCCCTGTAACATACAGACAAGATTCACATTACGAGCTCAACACTGCATTTACATGCTGAGATTGATGTGTTAACTCACTTTTAATCCAACTTAAATGTTCCTTAATATATAAACACTAATAAGGGACAAATTAAATATATATCATGTTTAGTTACTTTATAGATTTGTTTATTTGCCTTATTTACAGCACATTTGTCTAATGGTAACAGTGTTGACAACGGTGAATTATCCTACATAATAGCACAGCACACATAACCTTACTCTCAGATGAATTTTTCATGTTGTGATGTGACACATTTAATTTAATTTATCGCCCCGAAAAAAACGACAGGGGTACCCCTGTCGTTTTTTTGGGTCGAAATTTTGAGTTTCTCTGATCGTCTTGAAACTCTGGATTCTGATAGAGGGCCATGAGACTTAGACCTGAGTGCAAAAATGGAGGCTCTAGACCCTCACACCCTCAGCCTGCTCCGCCATGTCCACGTCCTGCTCCGCCCTGGCCACGCCCTCAGCCTGCTCCGCCACGTCCACGTCCTGCTCCGCCCTGGCCACGCCCTCAGCCTGCTCCGCCACGTCCACGTCCTGCTCCGCCCTGGCCACGCCCTCAGCCTGCTCCGCCACGTCCACGTCCTGCTCCGCCCTGGCCACGCCCTCAGTCTGCTCCGCCCTGGTGGCTTCCTGCTCTAATTCAGCCAGCCCCCCCCCATTGATGGTCTACAGCGCGAGTTTGTGCCTTTGTAAGGGGGGCATTCTGTCAGTCTTTAGGTGTGTTCGACATCGCCTGCGGCTGGATGCAACCGATCGGCGAGAACAGCCGCGTGCAGGCGTGGAGGAGCTGCAAACGGAGACGTGAAGTCGAACAATTTCTGGTTCCCGTAGTGACGGCTCACGTGGTGTTTGCATGCTTATACCACAGCTGAAGTGAAATAAATGCAACATTTGCCAAATAAACAGATATTTCAGACACATTTTCATTCAATACTTTACTGCTTCATACAGCATCTGTTTGAACTAGAATAAAGTTCAAAATAAGCCTATAATCAATGACGTGGAATCAACGTTTTTTAATCAGTTTTATTTTGATAAACATGATAAACATGACACAATATAACATTGCGACTACATTAAAAGAGTGTTTACTGTTATAAAATACTGATTTGTGAGCTTTAGTGGAACTAAACGTGTGAGAATAAACACGAAACGCACGTGATCGTTGTCATGCGGTGAATCCGGCGAATCGTGGAACAGCTGTGACATCATCAGAGCTCGTGCAGCCGCTCTTGAGAAGCTGCGCTGGCTGAGTCCTCCGGCTACTCTCGTATCGCTCTTGCGGTACTTTGATGGCATATGTCACAGTCACGTGGAGTCAGCGCTGCATCAAGTCGGACAAAATTTCTAACCGGCATGCACTGTTTCAAGTCAGCCGCCGATCGGTCTGCGCAGAGCTGCATGAAGTCGAACAAGCCTTTTGTCTGCACCATTCTGTCTTTGTCATCTTCACTACACTTCCCAGCATCCTCGTCTCCACACCTGAACTCACTCCCTCAATCATCCACCTGTTCATCGTCCTGATCATCTGTCACCTGTCGTCACCTTGTTAGTGTTCATTTTGTATCTGTATTTATTTCTCTCTGTTTCAGTGTGTGCTTGTCGGTTCTTGATTATGTTTCATGGATAGTCGTCTTTTTGGAATTATAAGGTTTTATCTGACATTGTCAAAATTGAGTTATTCACATATTCTTATTCTGTGACAACTTATTTACGTTATGTGATGTTTTTTTTTAAGTTGTGTTCATTGTGGGAATTTTTATTGAAAAAACAAAAAGGTTCTATCTACAAAGTCAAACTCTAACTTGGCTCTATAAGGTTCTATCTACATGAGCCAATCAGCACTTCGAATGCATGGAAGAGGACCAATCAGAATAAAATTTATATTTAATATTTTAGAAAACCATTCAACATGCAAGTGTGTGTTTGTTTGAAAGTATGTGTGTGTGTGTGTGCGTGTCTGTGCTCGTGTGCGTATGTGTGAGAAAGTGTGTTGGTGCGTGTGAGAGAGAGTGTGTGTGTGTGTGTGTGATTAAAAAGGGAGTTTGACATTTTTTGTGATTTGTCACGGTGTAGTGTGAAATGAAGACAGGCTGAGGCTGACACAAAGCTCCAATACAAAACATTTGCTCAAAAACTCCAAACAGGTACAAGGAAGACTGGCAGAAGATTACACACACTATCAATGAAACATATTACAGAACTAAATAGAGATACAAAATGAACACTAACAAGGTGACGACAGGTGACACAGATGATCAGGGCGATGAACAGGTGGATGATTGTGGGCGTGAGTTCAGGTGTGGAGATAAGAGGATGCTGGGAAGTGTAGTGAAGATGACGAAGACAGAATGGTGGAGACGAATACAGAACGCCCCCCTTTACAAAGGCACGACCTCGCGCCGTAGAACATCAATGGGGTGGGGGGGTGGGTGGGCGCCCTGGAGGCTGACGAGGGCATGGCTGAATTAGAGCAGGAAGCCGGCAGGGCGGAGCAGACTGAGGGCGTGGCCAGAATGGTGAAGACCCTTCAGGCAGACGGTCTCGGGCTGGACGGTCTCGGGCGTTGGAGTGGGGCTGGTGACGTCATCGACAGTCAAGGATGATCCGCAGGATACCAGCACCCACTCCACAAATTGGGCAAAGCTTCCTTGAGGTGGTTCCCCAGACAACTGCGCTAGAGTGGTGTTGTTCAGTCCCACACATAGAAACGTGCAGAGGCAGTCATCTGGGAAACTGGTTTGAGGTACCAAATCCCATGTCCCATGGCCCTTTATATCAGAATCCCGAGTTTCAAGAAGGTTGGAGAAACTTATTTTTTCGCACCAAAAAAAAAAAAAAACGACAGGGGTAACACTGTCGTTTTTTTTTTGGGGTCGAAATTTTGAGTTTCTCCAATCTTCTCAAAACTCTGGATTCTGATATAAAGGGCCATGAGACTTAGACCTGAGTGCAAAAATAGAGTCTCTAGACCCTTCCAGAGCTGAGATATGGACATCCCACGTAGCATTTATGCCATTATAAAAATAGTGGGTTCGTGGACGGTGGAATTATGGGATGGCGCTTGGTGCTACGGACTCAGGGGCCCCAGCTGAGTGCAGTAAAATAGTTTTTATCATGACAGGAACTTTAAATAAAATGTCCTCATCAAATAAACTGTCTGAATCATCATTCAATAGATTGCCGGTGGGATTCTGTCCAATTGCAGCTTATTGCATGAAGGCCGGGGTTAGTATATTTTAAAATAGTGGGTTATTGGACAAATAGTGAGTTCACGGACAGTGGAATTTTGGGACAGCGCTTGGTGCTACGGACCCCGGGGGGCCTCCTGAGTGCAGTAAAATAGTTTTTTTCACGACAGGAACTTTAATTAAAATGTCCAAAAAATACACTACCCGAAACCTCATTCAATAGATTGCCGGTGGGACCGCGTCCAATTGCAGCATATTGAATGAACTGCGGAAAAACTTTTAAAAATATGGTGGGTTGTTGGACAAACAGTGGATTCGTGGGACGGGGGCATGGCCCGGGAGTGGTCCCGGGACATTTGGTAAATATAGTGGGTTATTGGACAAATAGTGGGTATTAGTGGGATGGGGGTGTGGCCCAGGAGTGGGCGTGGGGTGGTCCCGTGACATTTGGCAAATATAGTGGGTTATTGGCCAAATAGTTGGTTCGTGGGACAGGGGCATGCATGGGCATTCGCCGGACGCCCTGTGGAAGGGGTGGTCGGTCGAACAAATAGTGGGTTCGTGGGACGTTTCGAGGGTGGCTCCACCGAGGGGGCCTTTGCGGAACTGCCTCGGGGGTCCCGAAACTTTGGGCTCCTCCCGTCAGCCCCCCGGGGGCTCGGGGCGTGCCCGACCCGCTGCGCCACTCTCACTGTAGAACGCGGCCACGCGAGTCTCCCCTGCTCTCATCTCGAGCCTGTCACTTATCAAACAATCAAAAAAAGGAAGGGGTACACAAAGGCTAGCCAATCAGAAAATAGCACTGTAAGATTTAACGCAACAACCAATAAAAAAAAGCATTTCCTGGAATTGTTCACGTGATTCTGCAACAACATCTCTTGAAGAGATTCTCTTCCAAAAGTCAGAAACGACTTGTGCTCGGAGGACCACTTTGAGCAGAGTAAGTCATGATATCCAGTTGTTACAACAAATTTACAAATTGTTTGACACAAACAATGACAACTTGACTGCTGTTAGAGAATCATATTTTATAATTATCCTGGCCATAATCATGGCATCTATCTTTCAAAGATGTCAGGTAAAAACCAAACAAGCATCCTCTCATTCCTCTCTCATTAAAGTCCTTTTACCTGATTCATTGACCTGAAACCAAAGCCAGTCAGTGTGGACTGTCTTTATTCACACTAGACCTGTTTAGATCCCCAGGCTAAGCATGTGTAATAATTAAGCTTGAAATGTACAATCACTGAAGTAATTATTCCATAATCAAGGGAAAAATCCACCACTAATGTCAAAATTGAATCTCTACTGTATGTAAACTTTAGTAACTTGCATATACCTGCTGAAGCATTTTTTGTTCTTTTGCAACAGAAAAACAACAACAGATTCGTGCCTGTGTTGAGAGTTAATCAACATATATATATATATATATATATATATATATTGAGCCAGTATCAGTACTAAACACGCACACAACATTTGAAAGCCAGTGTGTTTTTTGATGGTTAATATCACTATCATAAGAAAACAGAACTTCTCTCTTATATGTGTTTTTTCCCTCATTTTATCATCAATAAGCATCTGCTCTGACACTTCGAGGTTGGCTGAACATCAGATTTGAACGTTCAACACAATAGTATTCATAGGCCTACTAATTTGTCCCTATGTCAAGACAAAATACAGCAAGAGTTCAGTCATTTGGCAATGGCTCCATTACGTTCCATTTACTTGTAAAAAAATTGGCCTGATCAAGGTATTCAGTTAACAGCCGAACACGACAATCAAGTGTGTAAATATGGTCAAGTGACACACTCATGAAGAGCACAGGAGTAAGAGGTCTGGTGTTGGCCTTTGTCTTCCCAACGGCTGGCATGACTCCAGATAGGGAACAAAGACCAGCGATGGCCGCTGAATAAGGTGCCTAGATAAACCAGATACTATGTGATTTGCTCTCCCTCGACACTGAGGACGTTCAACCTCTCACTCCCTTTTTGTGTGCTAAGAATATTCTGTGGTTTCCTAGCGACTGGCGCTTTATTGCCGTGTGGCTTAGAGGACGTTAAGTGTTTTTAGTTACTGACTAACAGATTTGCCAGTCTTTAAATAAAGACAGATGAGGAGTTGCATGAGTAACTTAATCAAAACAATGCCTTAATGTAGTTTGTACACTCGTTTTGTAGCTAAAACTTGAATGTTAAGTATTCATATGCATTATAATGAAAGGCCTGTTTTTACAGTCTTAATATATAAGGGTGTTTACGTTGAATTTAAAGAAGGCCATTCTTTGTGCGTGTGAGAGAGTTTCTCTCTGTACCAGGTGTGACATGATCTCCCTGTTTCCAATTTCAGCTTTGAATGATTTATTTCCAGGACCATGTGCGAACACTCACGCACACATTAACATGCACTCTAAAGCATAATTATTACGTGTCTACGAGAAAGATACTTTTCCTGTTGCCAGCAAACAGAGCACAACAGAGTGAGGGTGAGAAGGTGGATTTTTAATATATATATATATACATATATAGCAACTCTGTAAAAACATCATCAAAGATCATGATTTGATTAGTTCTAGTAGCGGTTGCATTAGCTACAATGGCTCATCATCGTGAAAAGCAACCATTTGATTGTGTTGCCTTGCTACACTGGGTGCTGTTTCCATGGTAACCACCAAATATCAAAATAATGGCCAAACTGTTTTAGGTAATCCAGAAGCGACTGTGATTTTTGGAATTCAAGGTTCACCTCTCTGCCTTTAAAACTGAGGGAGAAGTTTTTTCCGAGATAACTGCTACAAATCCTGTAAATATATAAGTGATATTAAACCCAGAATGTAATAACAGAACCAGAATACATGTAGTTTCTGTTTTGAAAGAGCAGTCCTACCAATGTCACATTGTTTACTGCTCTGACATCAGTGTTTTTTTCCGCTTTTCTTGTTCTTCCCTTTCTCACAGTGGCCATTTCATTTAAAAGCAGGTTCACTAAAAGCAACAAGAGAATCGTTTCGTTTTTAGTTTTAGTTTCACACTGCCTGGTTTATTTGGTAATGGTCTGAAAGAGTGACAAAACTTCTCATCACACGCTCTATTCTTTCAGATTTCCCTCTTTGCGTCACTAAACTGGAAAGGAAATTGTGATTTTTTTGGCACAAGCTCAATCCATTGTGATTATGTTTCTTGTAGTGCACAGCATTATATCATCAACTTTGTTGGGTAACAAGACAGAAGAAACATATGACTAGTTCCTTGTTGTTTGGATTCCCATTGAAAAGATTCTCAACTTTCTTCTATACATAAAGAAAGCAAGTCATACAGGTTTTGAACAACATGAGGGTGATTAATAATGACACAATATATATTTGGGGGTAAAAATCTCACTTTAAGTCTCATGATTCTCAAATTTTACTGGGAAAAGATGTCAATATTATTGTCTAATAAATAAAGTCTTAAATTATGCTCAGATTTGCCAAGATGATTTCAAAATGAACTCAAATTCCTCCAAGACCAAATTATATGCAAGTCACAATTCAAGTCTCATTTGCATGTCTCTGATGTACGTTTAATACTAAGGATCACCCTTAAGCACTGAAAAAGTGGTGTCCTGTGTGTTAGTGTGAGTGAAACGTGTGTTCACCCGTACAGGCCTGCACACAGATCTGAAGGTCACCAGAAAAACAATCAATGAAACATTGTCCGCCCATCAATACAGCATTGACATTGTACATATACACTAATTACACACAACAGCAAAGACTGTCACATGAACACCACAGTATTGCGTCAAATGTCACGTTACTGTGTAAACAATAGACCTGCTTCCTGAAAACCTATAGATTGTAGGTGTTGTAGCATGAGCATGTGCGGGACTCGCACGTGTCTCTCTTACGTCTGGTCTTCAAAAAATGCCTGCAGCTAAAAAGTACTTTTTAAAGGGCTATTCACCAAGAGATGAGAAATCTGCCATCATTTACTCACACTCATGTCGCAGTTTACCACAACTGATGTGTGAGTTTATGAATGTTTATATGTGAATAAAAGTCTAAATTCGGTCTGTTCTGCGAATTATTGAGAGCGTTCTGGACCGTTCGATTCATATGGATTAGTTTTACGATCTCTTTATGAAGTTTTTGACGCATTAAAGTGGTAGTTGCGTAGCTGTCAACGGAGGGACAGAAATCGCTCAGATTTTGTTTAAAAAAATTCATTTGTGTTTTCGAAGGTTAACGAACGTCTTACGGTTTTAGAACGACATGAGGGTTTGTAAAAGATCTTTTAAAGAGTAGTTCACTTTAAAAAAACTTTTGCTGATAATTTACTCACCCCCGTGTCATCCAAGATGTCCATGTCATTCTTTCTTCAGTCGAAAAGAAATTAAGGTTTTTGATGAAAACATTCCAGGAATTTTCTCCATATAATGGACTTCAATGGGGTCCAAACGTTCAAGGTCCAATAGACAGTTTCAGTGCAAACTGCAAACTGTTAAAAGGGCTTTAAACGATTTCAGACGATGAATAAGGGTCTTATCTAGCGAAACAATCGCTCATTTAAAAAAAATAAAAATAATAAAGTTTACATTTTATAAGCTCAAATGGTCGCCTTGCTCTGTGTGATGCGCGTTCGTGACAGTCCTGTTCGAACACATTCATCAAAATGAACAAATCTTTTTTCGTGTCATTTGGTTTATTCAACGAACGAAATGAACGAACTGACTCGGGAAAAGATTCGTTCATTTTGATGAACGAATTTGAACAGGAGAGTCACGAACATGAATCACACAACAGAGCAAGGCGACCATTTGAGCTTTTAAAACTTAAACTTTGTTATTTTTTTTTTTAAATGAGCGATCGTTTCGCTTGATAAGAAGAGAGGGCAATTCATACTTC
This sequence comes from Pimephales promelas, assembly GCF_988280905.1. NCBI lineage: Eukaryota > Metazoa > Chordata > Actinopteri > Cypriniformes > Leuciscidae > Pimephales > Pimephales promelas. The sequence continues at coordinate 43,534,410 of NC_142772.1, forward strand.
ATATTTCTCTCACACACACATACACACACCTCTAAAAAAAATTTTTTTTACTTTTGTAAGTGCAAACAATATGTGACAAATATTCCTTTGTTAGACCAATGTGTATTAGAGGGTTAACAGCTCAACTAGATTACCTGCGTCACTGGCTCTAAAGCATTTAACAAAGCCATGATCTTCCTTTTTATAAAGATTTATGTAAGTAATGTTGACATTCACTGAAAAATGATAATTTACCCAGAATCCCAAGACATCAAGTCCATTTTCTCACCTGAAGACATCATAAATGACAGCCGCTCTAGATCCACTGGTGCTAAAACAGTTTCCTGATAAATCATGAAATGTCACATACCATTAATGTAAAAGAAAATGGCCCCTTTTAGACCCAAGGGATTCATTATGACATGCTTGGGTATTTATTTTTCTCCATCTTGAATGTTTTTTCTTCCAGTAGCTTTGTGCACGTCCTCAAATGTTGTGTGTGTGTGTGTTGTCCTCAAGAAACTTGCCCTCCACATCCTCTCAGATTAAGATCCTAATTAGTGCCATGTATGCCTAAATAAAGAGAGGTTGAGCGTGTCGTTACATAGATGCAAATGAATACAGTTGTTCCAAATGGGCATGAAGGTCAAAGAGATGAGTGGCTTAACTTAACTCACACACACACACACACACACCTTGGCCATTTAAATAGGTAAACGCTTCTAATGTCTAGTCTATGAATGGATCATTATTGCAATGATTCTGTTTCTAGCATCTACATGTTTGGCAACAGTTCTTCTAACACTAATTGATGGAGTGTGTGGCTTTTCATTTGTTAAACAACCAGGAAGACACGTCATGGCCATATTCCAGGATGACAATGTTAAGATTCATCAGGCTCAAATTGTGAAAGAATGGATGGGAGGGAGCATGAGTCAAGACCTTACATTCATTGAAAGTCTTTATCTTGATACAAGATCTTCATGATCTTGTATTGACAATGCAAGAGTCAAGCACTCTGTAAAGTCTTTTTTGGGGGGCCGAGGAAAGTGTGTTTGTGTGTTTAAGAAATTAAAAGCTACACGATCCATAAATTAGTGTTGCAAAACATGTAAGATGCTAGAAACGGAACAATCACTGCAATAATGATCCAATCATAGACTAGACATGGACAACTTTTAAAGTCAAAAAGCTGTTATTAATTTGAGATTAATAAAAAAGAGACATACCGGTACGTACATATTATAGACAAATCCTGTTCAATATTCATCCTATCATGAGGGCTTACATAATATCTAATTTGCACAAACCATATTTTCATCTTTTGAATATGCATATATTCAGTGTTCTGTCAGCTGAATTACCCAGATAACAACAGTAAAACAATTGAACAGTTTGTACTTATATTCTCCAACCTCATTTTCATTCTCTTCAAATTAACTGAAGTCCATAATAACAGTGACAGATACATTTATGTTTCCTTCCCTCGTATACGAGTGAAACTGTCGGCTCATACTTGTATCCTGAGGTGCATTCACATTAACAGACATCTGCAGTGACAAGGCACCAAAAGTCATTTATTTTCATAGTTTTGCTAAGATGATTACAGTGGTGACACGACATGTTCAGAAAAAATTAGAAAAGTTTTGCTTTGTGCAAATCATAAGTGACACAGTATGTGAAGTTGATGTCAGAGAATCAGAGAGGTTAAAGGAGTAATTCACTTTTCAAAAAACTTTTGCTGATAATTTACTCACCCCCATGTCATCCAAGATATCCATGTCATTCTTTCTTCAGTCGAAAGGAAATTAAGGTTTTTGATGAAAACATTCCAGGATTTTTTCCATACAATGGACTTCAATGGGAACCAAACGGTTCAAGGTCCAAATGAGAGTTTCAGTGCAGCTTCAAAGGGCTTTAAATGACACAAGACAATGAATAATGGCCTTATCTAGCGAAACGATCGCTCATTTCAAAAATAAATAAAAAAGTTTAAGTTTTATAAGCACAAATGCTCGCCTTGCTCTGTTCTGTGACGCACGTCTGTGACTCTCTTGTTCAAACTCGTTCCTCAAAATGAACAAATCTTTTTTTAAGTCATGACTCGAAGGGTCCTAGATAAGACCCTTATTCATCGTCTGAAATCGTTTAAAGCCGTACAGCTGCACTGAAACTCATTTGGACCTTGAACCGTTTGGTTCCCAATGAAGTCCATTATATGGGGAAAATCCTGGAAAGTTTTCATCAAAAACCTTAATTTCTTTTCGACTGAAGAAAGAAAGACATGGACATCTTTGATGACATGGGGGTGAGTAAAGTATCAGCAAAAGTGTTTTTAAAAGTGAGCTGTGAGCATTCTCCTTGTTCTTATGCTTTACACGACCGTTCAAAATGTTGGAAAGAAATTGTTTTTAGCAAGGACACATCAAATGAATCAAAAGTGACAGTAAAGGCATTAATGATGTTACAAAAGATTTCTATTTCAAATGCTGTTCTTTTGAAATTTCTATTCATCAAAGAATGCTGGAAAAATGTATCAAGGTTTTCCACGAAAAGGCCTACGTAGCAAAACCGATGATCGACTGAACATTGATGATAAGAAATGTTTCTTTAGCAGCAAATAAACATATTAGAATGATTTATGAAGGATCATCCGACTTGTTATTAAATATTTATGTGATGGTAAAGAGAAAATAGTTATTTTTAAATTGCAATAATATTTCACTGTACTGTATTTCCTATATTTTGTTTAAATAAAGAAAGCTTAAATAATAGGGGATATTTTTGGGATTTATGCACTGATAATTATAACGAATTTTGCACGGCCGTTTTTTAAGCGTTTTTAAAAAGTGGCATTTATTTGATGTTAAAATAGTAATATTGTGATTATATAATTTAATAACCGTTTTTGATTTCAGCATCATTACTCCAGTCATCAGTTTCACATGATCTTTCAGAAATCATTCACTGCAAGAAACATTTCAATCAAACAATCGAACGATGGAAGTCTGATTCATCATCTTATCCATCCCTCCCAAAAAGAGGGATTTTCCGAGTGCTCTTCCTGTTTTCTCTCCCTCTCTTGAGTATTAGGATGCTGCTCTATATCTGCTGCTGTATAACTGTAAATCTATCCCGCTCTCTCGCTCTATGATTTCATTCTCACTCTTCCTATCTGGAGTGTTTAAACAGATGAAGTGTCCAGAGTGCTTGGCTCCTACTAGCTTTTAGCACTATTTTGGGCTGTTGATGACATCATAGGGAGGCCCAGGCAACAAGATTCACGATGCTATGACTCATAACCTGACAAACACATTTAACAATTAACATGACTTCATTTCCTGGCCACTGTCATGGCAAATAAAAGAAATATAGACACTGATTGTTTAAAGGATACTCAGTTCATATGATAAGTAATTGATTGCATTGTGTTCTGTTTCATTGTAGCTACACTGTAAAAAAATGACGATTAATAAGTTATGACAACATATCTTACATTGCTTTAACTCATCAAAATAAGTTAAGCAATTTTCAACTTTTTTATAAGATTCAACACATTTAAGTCAGTTTAATGTAAGTTAAGTTGAAATGACTTAAATATCCAAGTTCATTGTACTTAAAAAAAGTTTTTTTTTCTAGAGTGTACAGCAATTTTTCATTCCAAAATAAAATATATGGGTCTTGTTATTTACTAGTCGCTGCATCGCATAAGGTTAAACTTTTCCCAGCTGTTACATTGTCAATGTGCCAGAAATAGGCAATGTTCACTGTTAAGTAAGTGACTTCAGGTTGTTTTATCAATCCAAATGGCTATATGTGATTGTTCCTTCACACACACACACACAGTACAATAAACGTTTGCATTTGTGTAGCAGTAAAAAAATAAAAAAAAACACATTCCCTAAACATTAGAAATGAGAATAGTCACTATTTAATACCTTACGCTCCATAACGTTCATATTATCTGTGTGAACCTAACTCATAGGAGTTCGGTGGTAATAAGACTGTCTCATTGATTTCGACCTGTATTTGGACATGAAGTTGTCTTCCCCTATGATGTCACCACACTTTAGAATCCTACGCACTTCAGTGGGTCCAGCGCCCAACATCTATTGTTACCATGGTGACAGCACTGACACATGTACTTGTTCTGTTTGGCACACAATTATTAAATGATACAGAAATTATCTTGATTCAAGCTTACGCCCTCAAGCACAGGACTGGTTGTTGTTCAGTGGAAAAAACAAAGGACAGAAATACCTTGTGTAACTTTAATGTTGTTTGACGCCGGGTAGTTTATGGGGTTATTGAATGAGAGGGAACAGAGTGTTATAATGTGCAGGGAAAGAAAAGAGATCTTTCACTTTGAGAGCAGCTGGTGGCGTCTCTCCTCTCATCCACCCACCTAGACACACACACACACACACACACACACACACACACACACACACACACAAGAGTGTGATGAAGGACACGGACAACACAGTGATTAGTTAACCCAACAATGAATGTTGTTCCAAAACTGACGTACTTTCTCCTCTGGAACATAAAAGATAAATTGAGAAATATTCCGGTCAATCTTTTCTATGAATGTTAATGAGACTACAGAAATAGTATCAGAAGTATAGTTGGAGTGTTTGGCATGGTTATGGATATGACGATGCTGATATGTTTGGTCTCAAATCGGCTACGCTGCTGCTGCAGAGTAAGTAACGTTACGGGACTTGCTACTGCCAAAACATACACAGACACACTGATGTGAGCAAGTAAGACACGCTGCTGCTGTACAGTTTTGCATACATTACCTGTAGCAGACCTATACAGGTGTAGCCGGGGAAGGTGGAGAGATGGTCCTCACTGCAGAACATGAAATCCACGGGGAGGAGTCGGAGTCCAACTCCTCCCACCTTACATATACCTAAACCTACCCAGCTCCACCCCCTGATCTCTAAACCCACCCCTAAACCTACCCAGCTCCACCCCCTGATCCCAAAACCCACCCCTAAACCTACCCAGCTCCACCCCGATCTCTAAACCCACCACTAAACCTACCCAGCTCCACCCCCTGATCTCTAAACCCACCACTAAACCTATCCAGCTCCACCCCCTGATCTCTAAACCCACCCCTAAACCTACCCAGCTCCACCCCCTGATCTCTAAACCCACCCCTAAACCTATCCAGCTCCACCCCGATCCCTAAACCCACCCCTAAACCTACCCAGCGCCACCCCCTGTTTCCGAAACCCACCCCTAAACCTACCCAGCTCCACCCCCTGATCTCTAAACCCACCCCTAAACCTACCCATCTCCACCCACTGATCCCTAAACCCACCCCTAAACCTACCCAGCTCCACCCCCTGATCTCTAAACCCACCACTAAACCTATCCAGCTCCACCCCCTGATCTCTAAACCCACCCCTAAACCTACCCAGCTCCACCCCCTGATCCCTAAACCCACCCCTAAACCTACCCAGCTCCACCCCCTGATCTCTAAACCCACCCCTAAACCTACCCAGCTCCACCCCCTGATCTCTAAACCCACCACTAAACCTATCCAGCTCCACCCCCTGATCTCTAAACCCACCCCTAAACCTACCCAGCTCCACCCCCTGATCCCTAAACCCACCCCTAAACCTACCCAGCTCCACCCCCTGATCTCTAAACCCACCCCTAAACCTACCCAGCTCCACCCCCTGATCTCTAAACCCACCCCTAAACCTACCCAGCTCCACCCCCTGATCCCTAAACCCACCCCTAAACCTACCCAGCTCCACCCCCTGATCTCTAAACCCACCCCTAAACCTACCCAGCTCCACCCCCTGATCTCTAAACCCACCACTAAACCTATCCAGCTCCACCCCCTGATCTCTAAACCCACCCCTAAACCTACCCAGCTCCACCCCCTGATCCCTAAACCCACCCCTAAACCTACCCAGCTCCACCCCCTGATCTCTAAACCCACCACTAAACCTACCCAGCTCCACCCCCTGATCTCTAAACCCACCACTAAACCTATCCAGCTCCACCCCCTGATCTCTAAACCCACCCCTAAACCTACCCAGCTCCACCCCCTGATCCCTAAACCCACCCCTAAACCTACCCAGCTCCACCCCCTGTTTCCGAAACCCACCCCTAAACCTACCCAGCTCCACCCCCTGATCTCTAAACCCACCCAGCTCCACCCCCTGTTCCCGAAACCCACCCCTAAATCTACCCAGCTCCACCCCCTGATCGCTAAACCCACCCCTAAACCTACCCAGCTCCACCTCCTGTTCCCGAAACCCAACCCTAAACCTACCCAGCTCCACCCCCTGATCTCTAAACCCACCCCTAAACCTACCCAGCTCCACCCCCTGATCCCTAAACCCACCCCTAAACCTACCCAGCTCCACCCCCTGATCTCTAAACCCACCCCTAAACCTACCCAGCTCCACCCCCTGATCTCTAAACCCACCACTAAACCTATCCAGCTCCACCCCCTGATCTCTAAACCCACCCCTAAACCTACCCAGCTCCACCCCCTGATCCCTAAACCCACCCCTAAACCTACCCAGCTCCACCCCCTGATCTCTAAACCCACCACTAAACCTACCCAGCTCCACCCCCTGATCTCTAAACCCACCACTAAACCTATCCAGCTCCACCCCCTGATCTCTAAACCCACCCCTAAACCTACCCAGCTCCACCCCCTGATCCCTAAACCCACCCCTAAACCTACCCAGCTCCACCCCCTGTTTCCGAAACCCACCCCTAAACCTACCCAGCTCCACCCCCTGATCTCTAAACCCACCCAGCTCCACCCCCTGTTCCCGAAACCCACCCCTAAATCTACCCAGCTCCACCCCCTGATCGCTAAACCCACCCCTAAACCTACCCAGCTCCACCTCCTGTTCCCGAAACCCAACCCTAAACCTACCCAGCTCCACCCCCTTATCTCTAAACCCACCCCTAAACCTACCCAGCTCCACCCCGTTTCCGAAACCCACCCCTAAATCTACCCACCTCCACCCCCTGTTCCCGAAACCCACCCCTAAACCTACCCAGCTCCACCCCCTGATCGCTAAACCCACCCCTAAACCTACCCAGCTCCACCTCCTGTTCCCGAAACCCACCCCTAAACCTACCCAGCTCCACCCCCTGATCTCTAAACCCACCACTAAACCTACCCAGCTCCACCCCCTGATCTCTAAACCCACCCCTAAACCTACCCAGCTCCACCCCCTGATCCCAAAACCCACCCCTAAACCTACCCAGCTCCACCCTCTGATCTCTAAACCCACCCCTAAACCTACCCAGCTCCACCCATGAGATCTGGATTCGACTCCGCCCCCTGGATCTTGTGTACTGCAATGAGGTGCTACTGGAGGTGGAGGCTTTGCCCTAATTTGCCTTCAGCTGTGCCCTAATGATGTGATTGCAAGCAGATTGGGTTAACAACCTGTCAGTTTGAAACATGAGTGCAAGTACATGATTTTTTTGCTGAAGTAGTTCTGTTTTCTTTTTTTTTTTTTACATTTGCGGCTTTAAGTCTCCCACTCTTCATATTCTAATCAGTCTCATCAAAGTCTTGTTAATCTTCTTTCTGCCCTTTTCTCTCCCTCAATCTGTTGTTTTGCTGTTTCTGATTTAAAGCTGTTGATGTTATGTTTGCTTTTGAAAAATGTTTGAAGGCTTTTCGCCATTTTATTGATAGCAAATCTATAGAGATAACAGGAAATGATGGGAGAACGGAATAGACTTTATGCCGAGCGTCACGTGACCAAACCGGAAAACAGGTCTCATCGCATCCGCTTGTCAGTTAAAGTGTTAACGGCCGTAAGAACTGACTACGATATATCAGGATTTTTAAGGTAATCAGCTAACCTACCTAGTTCACTTTGTTATTGGCGTTTTATTAAAAAAAAGTAGGCCTATCATGGTCTCCACTAAAATATTGAACTCACTAAAATAATTGTTTTCAACAATGATAATAATAAATGTTTATTTAAGCAGCATATGGCACTGAAGACTGGAGTAATGATGCTGAAAAAATTAATTTATAGTTAAATTAGTCAAATTATCGAGTACGATTATCTATAGTTATTTTAGATTGTAATAATGTTACTGCTTTTACTGAATCAACCCCTCAGATTCAGAAAGAAAACAGCCGTCCTCTCCCACACTTCACCCCCGTTTGCTTCAATGTCAGGACAGAGGCCCGTGATTCAGTCAAGCCAAGCTACTGGCGTCATTCCAGATCCACAACACACACACACACACACACCGCCTGAACCTTCACTGCATTAACTGAGAGTGAGAGGGAGAGAGAGAAAAATGAAAGGGAGGAATAAAAACGAGTAGCTAAACATACACAAACTCCCTCCGCAGATCCGCATCATATGAAGTCAGGCTGGTGTCTCAATGCTGCATTAGTGATCCATTAGAAGTCATTGCCTCTGGGGTCAGCGCTAATGCTAAATTTAGCCGAGTGTTTATTTCAGGAGCAGCATGTGGTCCGCACACACAAAAAGACTGACTGTGGGGAGAGACTGGTCTCTGCTGTAGCGGTAAAGAAAATATATGGTTTGGATGTGTGACTGAGCCAACAGAGAGGACCGTTGAGAGAGACCCTCCCACTGATTGTGTACATATACTGTCATACAGAGGAAACACAGTCCCAGAGGCCCTCGGGGGAGAACTCAAATCCAGCTGTAGCTCGCATGGGCCTCATGTCCACACTTGGCTGGGAGAAATTATTTTTAAAAGACGAGAAACAAAAATATAAATGGTAGCACTTTACAATTTGTAAACAGTCAAACTAAACTGACAATGAATGAACAATCCATTATTCTTAATTTCACAAAGTTAACACTATTTAATGCATTCTGAACTAATGCGAGATAACAAACGAGACCTTATTGTAAAGTAAATAAAGACCTGTATTATGCGACCTTCTTTTGGTTACATTTTAAGGCAGAGTCATTCAATCACCTAGGATTATTAGGAACACCATACTAATACTGTGTTTGACCCAATGTCGTCTTCAGAACTGCCTTAATTCTATGTGGCATTGATTCAACAAGGTGCTGAAAGCATTCTTTAGAAATGTTGGCCCATATTGATAGGATAGCATCTTGCAGTTGATGGAGATTTGTGGGATGCACATCCAGGTCAGGAAGCTCCCGTTCCACCACATCCCACAGATGCTCTATTGGGTTGCGATCTGGTGACTGTGGGGGCCATTTTAGTACAGTCAACTCATTGTCATGTTCAAGAAACCAATTTGAAATGATTCGAGCTTTGTGACATGGTGCATTATCATAGCCATCAGTGGATGGGTACATGGTGGCCATAAAGGGATGGACATGGTCCGAAACAATGCTCAGGTAGGCCGTGGCATTTAAATGATGCCCAATTGGCACTAAGGGGCCTAAAGTGTGCCAAGAAAACATCCCCCACACCATTACACCACCACCAGCAGCCTGCACAGTGGTAACAAGGCATGATGGATCCATGTTCTCATTCTGTTTACGGCAAATTCTGACTCTACCATCTGAATGTCTCAACAGAAATCGAGACTCATCAGACCAGGCAACATTTTTAGTCTTCAAATGTCCAATTTTGCTTGTAGTAATTCAAATAAAATAAAAAATTAATATAAAAATCAGCATCAGAAAACACAACAGCTAAATGACCATTGATGAAACTCAAGAAACTCAACTCTGAAACGTTACTTCAAAACAAAAACAAAGAAAGACAAATGTACTGCTAAACCATGACCACCATGTGTTTTAAGAAAGTAAAGTACTTTATTTTTATTAACGATATTTACAGCTTATTGAAATGCTCTGTTCGTCATCTCCAAAGATAGAAGGAATTGACCCCTCATTCAGACGAAGTCGATCGGCAAACCCTTCTCTATACTGGCGGAGGTTGTTGAGTTGAACTGCTTTGTGCACACAAAACATGACTTTACGCACAGATCCAACAAGCGAACATTTTGACTTGCCTTCTTGTAACTTCTGCATCATTGATTTGAGCTTGGACTACAAAATCGGAGTGAGAAATAAAAATGGCGGATTGCTCGAAGTGTTAGACTGGTAGTCAATGTCCTTATTGTCAGTTCCGTTGCAAATACTGTGACGTACGTGCGGTAATTGTTCAAAATAAGTCATAGACAACAGAAAAATCTGAACAGGTTGCAAAATATGTCCAAAACAGAATATAAAGATATAAGCGAAGCACCTGAAGAGAATAATTTAAACTTTTCTGTACTTATAAACACTCCAAGTATACAACAAAATGCATTTAAGGGCTAAAAAAAAGTGGATTTAGCGTGATATGTCATCTTTAAATATTCATTTCTACCAACAAAAAAAACCCAGACTCGTTCACATCAAAAACTTGCATCATGAGAAGTGAAGCAAAAGTACAGAGGACGGTCACTTCTCGCTCAAGATTCACCTAGGGATGTGCAACGATTAATCGCATCCAAAATAAAAGTTTGTGTTTACAGAATTTTGTGTAGTGTGTATAATTAATTTGTATATATAAATACCCACACATGCATGTATATATTTAAGAAATATGTGCATGTATATATTTTATATATATTTATTCACAATTAATATTATATATAAATATAAATATTTGATATATTAATAACACATTTTTTCTTAAATATATACATGCATGTGTGGGTATTTATATATACAAATTAATTATACACACTACACACATATATTATGTAAACACAAACTTTTATTTTGGATGCGATTAATCGTTGCCCATCCCTAGCGCTGACATTTAAATCAAGCGTGAACTCATGAACCCATGACCACTGGATGGAAGTGGTTTGAAAATGAAGTTCAGATTGCTGACGTTTTATATTAATTACTACAAGCTACAAGTCAAGAGTATTTTCATGTATTTGGTTCTGTTATTCTATATTTTCACATCTGAAAAGGCTTTTTGAGGAACCTGAAACCAGAGCAGTGACGCAGGACAAACCATACGCTGGTAAAGCACAAAACTCAAGTGCATTCAATGCACTGACCTCACATCCCCTCCTGAGTTTTGTAGAAAGAGAAAGCTGTGTTCTGGCAGTGATGCGGCTGGGTCTGTGATTTATATGTAGGGAGAGACACATAAACAGGCAGACAGATAGTGGCAGCATCAGGGGTGACTCATCCCTTCAGAAGGATAATAACAGCTGAAAGAAGGGAACACACAGCCATACTCTCTGACTGCTTTAGAACATGATGTTCTGAATGGCTTTTCATTATTCTAAAATCCTGTATTCCACTCATTCATCCTCATTACACATGCGTGCTAGAGAATATGAGCTTGTGATAGGTCTAAACACATTAGTGTTGGTGACTTTGGATTAACAGATCCAGCCCAGGAGAAGTGCTAAGGAGTGAGTGTGAGCCGCAAGACACAGAGAACACAAGCCACTAAAAGTGTACAGCTGTTATCCAGTTACTCAGAGACAACAAGGTGTATGCTTTCTCTCATAATGTGATGTGACATGATGTATATTTCAAATAGAATACTTATGCATAGGGCTTGATTTTAATGGGACTTTTGTGCACTATTAGCCTGGTTAAAACCAGACCATTGAGTTATGGTCAGACAAATCATTTCCAGAGGGGCGTCACCATCACCAACGTACGTCGCGGTTAGCGTATTCACACCGAACGTGAATAGAGCGTCAAATATGCGTCTATCGCGTCTAGTTAGACTCTTGAACATTCGCTCGAGTTCAAATTTTTCAATCCGGCGCGAATGATGCGTCTATTCGCGTCTTTGCATCGACTTTGTATGTAATCTACTCGCGCAAGTAATTAAATTCGCGTTCGGTATGAACACACCCAATCAGAGCGATGAAGGAGCTACGCATGGATAGGCGGAGAAACATCAGAGTGTTGTTCTTTTTTATTTGCTCGGTTTTTAACAAAAAGGAAACTTGACTTAATTGGACTGACAACATTTCGCACTTCTATTCAATAAGGATGCATTAAACTGATCAAAAGTGAGTCAAAACTGTTCTTTTGAACTTTCTATTCACCTCGAATAAGTTGAATCTTGACTTAACTCAGTCTCACACAAAAAAGTTGTAAATAACGGTTTAAAAGGGTGACACTTTATATCAAGTCACCTTTAGATATTGTACTATAAAACTTTGCAACGCCAACTAACTCTCATTAGAGTATTAGTAGACTATCTTCCAACACTTTATTTTGATGATTACCAGACAACAGACTTTGCAACAGGTAACTTAGCAACTTATTCTACTTATCCAAACCCTAACCAAACAGTCTACTAATACTCGAATTAGAGATAGATATGTACTGGCAAATAAGTGTCTAAAGTGGACTATCAAAATGAAATCTAACAGGTATACTGCAGTTAATCATTAATTATTGGCTTATTTCGGCTTAATTATCCTTCAAATGTTTGAGAAGTTGTAATACGGCCTAAATATATGTTCAGTTAATTATTAATTAGCCTACTGTTTTGTTAAAGCTTAACTACATAAATAACAAATGTATATGCCTTTACATGTTCAGTTAATCATCAACTAGTGGTGTGTTAATGCCTTACTACCGCATAATGACTGACCCTTAAAAAATAAAAGCATAACCCTAAACCCTAATAACAATTTTTTTTCTTGAAAAAGAAAAACACGTACTGAAGAATTACAGTCAGTAAGAGGGGATTTTTGTTTAAAGGTTGCAATAAACAATTTTGTGCTGCTAGAATAATGACTGTTTCCAAACAGTTTCCTCAAACACTCCCTCCATCCACCATTATTCAGCAAACTGTCTGTCTCCAAACTCAAGCTTCCACATTTTCAGACTGACTAACACATATTTTGCTTATGTCTCGAGCTGTCACAGGAACAGGTGTGATTTCTCAGGACAACTATTTTAGTCGTCTGTCAAACAAGACAATTATGCTGAAAGGAAATGCTTACAGCAGCTACTGTATAAGAAATGAAATGGGGTCGAAGTTGTTTTATATGGTCTTAGTAGGTATTACTACCACATATTCCGATCAGTGTAAGTTTGGAGATGCTATTTTAAAATGATTAAGACTTATGACAGAGACACAATACACAAATTTTGTGCCTCGGGCGGGCATTTTTTACAGCTGACGCTAAAAATGCCAGCTGAGGCTCGATAAACCGATTCCGCCTCGCTCGTCTCTCTCCATCCATCTATACACACTCCCGCTCTGTATTTAATATAATGTGTGGCACAATCAGTCAGTCAGGCTCCTCCCACCTCTGAATCATATTCACCCTGTGAAACACACCAGCTGTCTCAATGGGCCTTACATTTGTTTCGATGAAGCCCCAAATCAACAGGTTTCCTATTTGATGTGCTTTACTAGCATGACCAAAGGAGGATGCAAAAAAATTAAGAAAAATGACAACAGTAGAAATTGAGTAAACAAGAATTAAGAAATAAAAGTAATTTAAATAATTTAATTTTAATTATATAAATCAAACCCCAAAAATATATAAAATAAATAAAAATATTAAACAAACTGAAAAATATATAAATAAAACATTTCTAAAATAAAATAAAAAAATACTTTAAATCAAGAAGAACTTTAAATTGTAAGTTAAATAAAATAAAATATCACATTAAAATAAAAATCATAAACAAAATGGGGAAAAAAACGGCGGAGTCAATTAAATTAAATACAAAAATGTAATTATTAAAAAAATAATCTACAATAAATAATAAATAGCATAAAGTTAATGAAATAAAAAACAAAATAATATTTTTTTTAAAATAAAACCATATATATAAAAATAAAAATACTATTTTAAATAAAATATCATTTTAATTTAAATAAAATAAAAAATATATGCACTTGAACTAAAGCGTGTTCTGCACTCATCTCTCATAACGACACCAACTTCTCAAACAAGAAATCTGAGCTCAAATACAAGATATCCCAGCAGCTCTTTTACACACACATACACACACACGCACGCACGTAATCTGGTGCAGTGCTGATGGTCGGGCACGGGTGGGGCGGCAGGGGACCAGACAGGGCTGGAACGTTCCCAACTGTCAGCAGCTGCTCCTGCCATTGTCACCTATTCTGTCAGCAAAACAGTCCGAGAGAGAGAGAGAGAGAGCAACTGAACCAATGCCCCATATCAGCTGATTCCCAGATCTGTCAGTCTTCTCTCTCAGAAACACACATTAGTGATGATAATCGCTGATCATTTTTCATTGAACGGCTGTATCATCGATCCTCTGAGTGCATCGGTCAGTCAACTCACTGTCCAACACGTTCAAACACACTGATCTCATAAAGCTCGTGATGAACATCATCAGAACAGCTGACACATCCAACCCACCCAACACAATTCAGGATCATAAAGGCTTAGCTCACCCCTGAAATAAAAATGATGTTATCGTTTATTTAGCCTGATGTCTTTTAAAAGTAAATTATTCTCGCTGCTCTTTTCCAAATAAAACCCGAATGGGAATGAGTGCGTTGTTGAACTCCAAAAATTACAAAAAGAGCAACATAAAAGAAATTCAGGTAAACTGTATACTTTTGTATACTGTAAACTGTAACAATTTAAATGTTTAATATTTTAAAATGCAATTTGATGCAAAGCTGAATTTTCAGCAGAATCTTTCAAAAATCATTTTAAAATTCTAATATTACTGTATTTATGATCACATAAACAGCCTTGGTGACAATAAGAGACTACTTTCAAAAACATCAAAAATATTTCTATCTATTATAATTATTCTATCTTTTCAAACTTGCTAGACTGGCAGTGTATCAAGTCACCTGAGGCCTATAAAGTGTTTAACAACCTAAAACCCTTCCCATAATCTGCACTTGTACTGTAACATGCCAGTTCAGGTAGACTATGTTTTCATGTTTAAAGAAGCTGCTCAGGCTTTAAATAAGTGAAATCTGTCTCAATGCCAAAGTCAGTGCCATCCATCATCACAGTTAAATCACAATCCAGAGAGAATGGCATTCAGGCATCATGAAGTGGCACAAAACATGACATTTTCCTGGATACTCTGCCAGGACAGATGGTTGCCGCTTCACTCAAAGGCTCTTTTAGGAATTTACACGCTATAATATAAATTAGAACCATATCTGATACACTTATATATGCTACAGAATAATAACTCTGAGACAGTGTAATATTTATCCTTTTAAGATTAATCTGTTTCATCACTTTCTTTCCACTGAACTAATGAAAAGGAGTTCATGAGCTCAAAATGTTTAAACCTTAAACAGGTTTAAGAACCCGTTTCAACCGTTGCATGCACTATATAATTATGTAAACATCCAAGTATCTATATATATAGGCCTATATATATATATCCATTAGGGAGGGGAGTAACGATACCCTAATATGTCACGATATGATATTATTGCAATACTCCAAGTCATATGATAAAAGGTTAACAAAAAAATGAACTGTTGATTAAAATGCTAAATTTGATAGGCCTAACAGTATACCATGGAAATCAATAGGCTTGGACTTGGTGCTGGAAACCCAAATCAAAGGACATAGTGACACCAGAATAAAAATATTCATGATTCTGAAGCTGAAAATACAAGTAACGTTATTTTAGACGAATATGCTTATCGTTACACTCGGTCACTGACTAGATATATTTAAAATAATGTATAGTATAGGCCACTTTTTACTCGTAACAAAACAAGTGGCATTATCAGGGCCCACAAACACCCCCCCCCCCCCCATTGCATTATTATACATTATATATAGTAGTTAATTATATTATTATATCATTTAACTACAGTTAAATATAGTAAGTTACTGACACTAATGGCGCTTTTCCATTAACGTTAACGTGACCAGTACCAGCTCGCCTCAACTCGGCTCGCTTTTCGCAATCAAGCTCTCGCTGGATCCTCTCTTCGGCAACTAAAGAAAGAAAAGTCTGCACCTCCTCGTTTGATCACGGCGTATTCTTCCGAGTTGCCATAATAATAGTAATAAGTTAGTTTAGTAACAATCTCTGGCCAAACTATTTAAAAATGGCGGGGTTATTCGGTTATTCTGGCGCGTGCAATGATGACGATTCTCTCTGGCCAATCAGCAGTCGGCATTGTTTTCACGTCACATTTTAGTATCGCCTCAGCTCGCCAAGCTCGTTTATAAAGGCAGTTAAAACTGTCAACATATGAAGAGTTCAGATGCAAAAGCCTCTAAGTGCCATTTGAAATTTTCTTCTAAAATGATATTTTTTATCAAGCTTGTATATTTAAGTTAGGTAATTTTACTTAAATGGCAAAGAAAAAAACCTATTAATTGTCATTTAAGTAAAATTACTGAACTTAAATATACAAGCTTGATAAAATTGGTCATTTTAAAAGAAAATTTCAAATGGCACTTAGAGGCTTTTGCATCTGAACTCTTCATATGGTGCTTTTCTTCTTTGTAATGGCCCTTATGCTTCCCCTGGAAAAACTGTTTTGTATCTATTTTAATGTTATATTTCTGTATTGTAATGTATATTTTGTTAATTTTTTGTGATGTGATTTGTACTGTGTTTTTGCAATAACAAAAAAAAGCCAAGCTCGTTTATAACCTCGCCAGCATAGACTGTAAAAAATGCTCGCCAGGTAAAAAAGTACCCGAAAGCAGGCACAGGTGAGCCGAGTCGAGTTGGTTCTGTGTAGTGGAAAAGCGCCATAAAATCTCTCAAACATACTGGGGTCACCATTAAATAAATGACACGTGCCAAAGCCTCAAAATATGGTATTCGGCTCATTATACCATTCTTCAACATCTGAATTGTATGGCAACATCATAAACAGCTGTTTTGGGTTCACAAACAGAGTAATTTCACACAAATAGTGTTGCTCAAAAACGAGAAATCCTTACGCCAATTAGTAGGAGGAACACGTGGCGCTCAGAACAGTGCATTATTTGAGCACGAATCTGCTGGTAAGTTGAACTATTCGGTAAACAGCGACACGTGTGTGTCGTACTCTGACTGACGGATGCACATCACAGAGAAAACGTGTGCCTGATCATTTCACACACACAAGAGCAGGACTGCAGAAGACATGCAGGGTTACGTAATGGCCGGAGGAAAACACACCTCTGAGAGATCCTCAAGTTGTTTACCACACCACCTGCTCACACAACTGTATCACTTACACACAGAAACATCATCTGCACTTCAGTGTCCAGACGCGCTTCAAACTCTATAAAGCGCAAAATGTCGGGGTCTAATGTTTTTGAAAGAATTTTCTACTGCTTACCAAAGCTGCATTTACTTTAATGAATTTAAAAAATGTAATTTATTCCTGTGATGCAAAGCTGAATTTTTAACATCATTACTCCAGTCTTCTTCAGTCATATGATCCTTCAGAAATTTATAACCATGATATGATGATTTGCAGCTCAACAAATGATTTCTTATTATTATCAATGTATCTCTGTGGAAACTGACATTTTATAATTTATATTTATGTACACGCACACATGTGTATATATATATATACACACACACACACACACACACACACACACACACACACACACACACACACACATACATGCATGTATATATGTATATATATATATATATATATATATATATATATATACACACATACACACACGTACGTGTATATGTGTGTATGTGTGTGTATATATATATATATATATATGTATGTGTGTGTATATATGTGTCAATTTTGAACAAATTAATGAGTCCTTACTGAATAAAAATATTCATTTTTTTTTTTTTAATTACTAACTCCAAATTTTAAGCAGTATTGTGTATATTGGTCATATTTTACACACACACATACATACAGTACATATTTTTTCCCTAATTCTCATTAATGTACTGCAGCTGGATTTGTTTTACTTCTCGGTTGGGAAGTAATGTGAACATGATTAATTGCCATAACAATAAAGTGACAATACTTAGATACATCATTGATTTATTTCGATTTTGAGGAGAGAAGCTTTGCCTGACAGGTTTTGTGAGATTCATCCTCATATGTCAACAGAAGGAAGAAAAATAGGCAATAACTTTCAGAAACAGTAAGCTTGTGTAATTGGCTCCCGAGGCTATATGAAAACACACTTGGGTCAAAAAAATTGTAAATAACAGAAAAAACCCAACACACTCAGCAAGAACAGTCAAGGACAAAAGCAAGCAAACATAGGAAACTCCCCTCCAGGAAAAGACATTAAAAAAATGCCAGACATAACAACTACAAGCAGAGAACTGCTCTATTGTGTGAACTACAAAGATTTTCCATTCAACACTCTGGAAATGCACATCCCATTGGAGGAGTCCTGCTAGCCACAAACACAACGCCACAATACCGGTGTTCTGACAATTCATGCTACCCATCGAGATTTGCTACTTACCGGTTATGCGCATGTGCAGACTCACAGTTTTTTTTGGGTTTTTTTTACGAAAGGTACATTTTCCTGTTATAATGTATAATTTCCCTTTAAAAAATGGTTACTACCATATGAATATTTGGTGTACTTTGACAAGTCAAAGATTAATATTTTATGATAATTTTTACTTTTCACACTTTTTGTTTTAAAAATAAAAAACAGTAGTCTACAGTATACAATAGCTACTCATAACTTAGAATTGTATTATAATTGTATTTCATACGACTTTGGTCCGAACTCTTAGTCAATGAGATACAAGAAACACTCTCATTATCAGTATTGGGGAAAGTTGCTTTTAAAAGTAATGCGCTACAATTAGTGCTGTCAAACGATTAAAATATTTAATCGCGATTAATCGCATTCATGTCACAGTTAACTCACGATTAAACACAATTAAATCACACATTTTTATCTATTATATTCTAAAGGTCTCTTGATTTCTTTTTGTCCCATAATTTTTTTCTCATTTTAATGCTCTTAAAAACATTGAAAAGTGGATTGGCTTGCTTTATGCAAATGTTTTTTTTTTTTTTTATTGAAAACAATATTGGCATATACTGTGCTCAATTTCACACTAACATTCTCACTTGGAGCAAATAATCTCTCAAACAATGCAACACTGTCCATCAATAAAAGGTTGAAAGAAATACTGACGAGGTCCTGATATTAACGAGGGGGCGGAGAATTCACATCAGCGTGATAAAAAAAAATGTAACGCTGTTAAAATGCATTTGCGTTAACGCCGGTAATAATGCATTAAACTGACTTAGCAGCTCAAACAAACCTTTCAAACAAATGCAGGAGAATAAAGTTCAACACACTTACTTCAGCAATAAAAAAAGTTTAACTAAAGTTATTTTTGCTTAGTATGATTGAATTGGATCATTGAAGGTCAACAGCACTGAGACTAAATACATTAAGTATTTAATTAATTGCGTTACTTTACTAGTTACTTGAAAAAGTAATCTGATTACATTACTCACGTTATTTGTAATGCGTTACCCCCAACACTTATTATTATACTACCAAAAAAAGCAAACTAAAAGATCGAGTCATGAACATGACAAACTGCATTTATTAATCCCTATATGCAATCATTTAATATGTAAAAAATAACAATGATTATTTACAGGGCTCAAAATCAAGAGATGAGCAAACTACATGAGTGAACAAAACAATCCCTGCCACATCAATGATCTTAAAGCACAAAAACTTTCGAATGAGAAAACATACAGGGGAAAGAGCAAGAGGTTTGCAAACTCAGCACAGAATAAGATCAGTCCAGTATGGCATATTTTACCCAGAATCAGGTGGTTCTACCAGGAACTGAAGTCTCCAAAACCTGTTTTGGCTTTGTGTTTCTTGGCAGGAGCTTCGCTAGTGGAGGGTTTGTCACCATCTGGGTGGGAATGTTTCCTGATGAAGGAGAGTGAATTAGACATTAAAGTTAATTAGGTTTGTGTAACTGATTCAGTAGTGATTATGCGAGTCCGACCTCAGCAGTTTGTTTGGCACGTTTCAGAGCACAATGTTTTGTGTAAATTTGTCAAAGTAAATGCAGACTTTGCAAAGAGGCTGTTATTGAAGGAAACCAAGCTGGAACTTCAACATAATTCTTATTGCTCATTTCACATGCAGAGGTTAGCCAATGACAGGACTCTTTTACATAAAGTCGTCTTAAAGGTACAGTAGCACAAACAGCCTGTTCAAATGCATTTATTAAAAAACTTTATTTTTTACACTAACAAACTATTAATTTTATTACATTATTTTCCCATTTATCATTTTTAAATATCTTCCTTCTATCATTTTCTTCTTTCATCCTCAATTGAAAGTTCTTTGAATTTTTTTTTAAGCTTATTTAATGGTAAATATTGGCCAAAATTTGATTCAAAGCAATAATTAGAGTCTTTTTGAGCTGAAATATTGCAAAGTTCCTCATGTTGCAGTAGCTTGAAAGATTCTTTACACCAAATTCGGGTTAATTTATTTTGCTTTGATGTTGAAGATTTAACAGCGACTAAAAAAATAGTTTGTAACCCTGTGTGTGTGTGTGATCCAGATCTCAGGTGTGGGCAGCAGGTGTTCACATTGCTCTGTATGTATGTGCTTGTCTATTTAACAGTCAGTCAGTGTGTTAGGGTGTGTGTGTGTGTGTTTAACAGTGGGGTTGTGAGCGATAATTAGAAAGATCTCCTGCCATTCTCTGTAAACTGTGCTCATATCCTGAGCCCTGCTGTGGTGTGGGACAAACCCCTCACCAGTGACACACAAACACACACATTTGCCATATGACTTTAAGATTTGATTTAATGACTATATACATTAGTACAGGAATCGAGAACTTTTTTGACCAAAATTACTTTTTTTTGGTAAATGCATTTTTGAAAGAGCCATATATTATATAATTATTAATAATTTAAAACAGTAACATCCACTGAAATATAATAGTTGGATAGATCCATCCATCTATCTATCCATTTATCCATGCATCGCAATATATATATACACATTTTTTTTTTTATATTACAAAGACAAAAACTAATTTCCTCACGTTGCTGTAGCTTGCAAGATTCTTTACACCAATTCAGGTTAAATCATTTATTTTGCCTTGATGATGAAGATTCAACAGCTATAACTTTTTGATAAATAACACCCAATAACTTTTTATTTCAGAAATAAAACAGTGAAATATTGCTTTTAATAAATAGCTTGTTGTGGTAAATATGAGGATTACCAGAGCAAATTTCAAAAGACTATAAAAGTCAACAGACTTCATGTACTCAAAACGAATTACTTGTGTGCTTGCAGGAAAGGTTCTGGTAATTTAACTCACATTTATTACTTTAATAATGATCATTATTTGATCCTTATAGAGGTAATAAATATGAGTTACATTACCAGAACCTTGTCACTGTTGTGAGAAATAAATCAATGCAATGCCTTATAAAAGATCAAAGCGCTCTTGCAATATTACGAAGTCGTCATATTCAGCAATAGTGCATCATCACAGATGTGTGTGTGAACTCACGTGGCAGCCATGTTGATGTATTTGCCCACTCCTGGTTTGAAGACTTTAGGCTTGTCCTCTGTTTTTGCTTTGGCCGAAGCAGAAGTTTGCGCTCTCTCTTCCTCCTGTTTCTGCGCTTCCTTCTCTCGCTCGGCTGTAATCTAAACACACACACAGTGTCACATCGACTGCAAGCCATGAAAACAACAAATACGACACTGACTATAAACATGCACACAAATGCTGACCTGTGCATCGGCTTCCTCATACGGATCCACAAATACTGTAGCACTCAGCAACTTTATCTCCGACTGAGAATGTGAAACAGAAATTCAGACTGAGAATAAACACTTCACCTAATTGCATGCTATTACCGTTTAAGAAATTAAAAGGCAAAGAAAAGCAAAGTATTCAAAAACTCAAAATACAGTTTGCATTTTACATGAAGCAGACAAAAATGCTTTAAAAAACATGAATAAATGTCTTTTTAATTGGGATATTTTCTCTTTTGGCATTCTGGGATTTGACAGCAGGTGGAAAAATATAAACAAACAGGAGGTTTCATGAGTCAACATAAAGCATGTTGCACAACCCTACACTGCTGACACGAATTATGCATTTCTGATGGAGTAAATGGAATAAAATAACCTTGGGTTTGTCTGTCTTTGGATCACTTTCAACATTCTCCATCGCTGTGAGAGCCTCTAAACCACCAACCACTCTAAAAGAGAGCAAGAGAAGGACAGAAATCCTATTAAAATCCTGCTGCAAAGAGTAAATGAGTTAGTATTCAGTGCCAACTGCCAAGTGGTGATAATATCACTAATGAGACTGGATCAAACCCTTTCAGTGTAGCCAACAATTTTGAACTTTTCTTAAAGTAACAGCACACCCCAAAATTAACATTATACAATTTACTTGAACTGTTATGCTCCAAGAGGGGCGAAAAATAAATAAAGTAATACGTTTAAAACAGTTGGCAATATTTTAAGTCTTATCAAATTATACAACAGCTTTTAAACAATGTTATTATTGTTATTTCAACTAAAACTATTAAAATCATTTTCAAATCATAAAAATTAAAGCTGAAATAAATTAAAATATATTACTACTGTTGCCTTAGTTGACAACTAACTAAAGAAAATGAAAATATTAATAAATATGACTAAAATAAAACACTTTCAACCTGGTTTTCAGTGAATAATGACTCGAACTTCAGTCATACAAAGCTATCAAATGGCTTCAAAAGATTCGGAAAATTGTGCTAAAGTTGTATGTTTTGTGATCAATTCTTGCTTTTTGCCATTTTTTTTTGGAGCTTGACAGGCCCTAGTCACTGTGCACTTCATTTTCTTCCTTTTGTGTTTCACAGAAGAGTCACACAGGTTTAGAACGACATGAGGGTGAGTAAACAATATTAAAGTATTCTCTTTTTTTATTATTAACTGTTTCTTTAACAAGTAGCTGAAGTTGCAAAGTTAAAAAAGTGATGATTCAGTGCCAAGCTGTGCTATCTTGGATCAAACTCGATCCAATCTCAACATTTTGAAAGGTATAATGTGCAAAACAAATCGATAACGTTGTTTGTGTGTTAGAGCTATATGTGCACATGCTGTGAACTTTCTCTCTTTGCACAGCTGTTCCTGTGGGACATTTCCTCTTTAAGATGGGCTCAGGTTTCTAGGTACCCCATAGGCTGAGGGTGGAGGGGCGAGTGTGTGTGTTCTCACTGCACGTGCTCAGCAAGTGCAAAGACTTTCTGCTGCTGTGGGGTGAGGGGTGCATGAGAGCAGTTTAGTCCAGGCTTACGCGGACAAGCCTCTGAATTCCACAGCTAGAGTCCAAGGGTTTCCACTCAATGCCAAATGGACAGAGATTTTCCCTCAGAGTGAAAGTGTGTGTTGGAATGTTCTGATTCAACAGAAGACAAGCTTTCCCCCAGGAAGGACTTCAGTTCACACACACAGAAAGCTGACCAAATGAAGAATATACCAAAAAAAGGTACCCAAAAATAGCTTTATGATGTTGAGATTCATTATTACCACTCAGGACAAGCGAGAAACTCATTCACAGCTGCAAACAGCTAATGCACTCTGAGGGATGTGAATGTACGCAGGTCAAATCTATTACTCAAGACAAATCCATAAATAAACGTACCTTCCAAACACAGTGTGTTTCCTGTCCAGGTATGCGCACGAGCGGAATGTTATAAAGCTGAAAGACAACAGGAAAAATATTCTTATGTGAACCGAGAGTTTTCCTAACAGGGTAAATTTATATTTAAACTAGACTTGTATGTAATGAGCAAAGCACCAGTGCTTGTAAGGGCATTTAAAACAATCCATATGATCGGTGGGCAATATTTTAGGTCTTATCAAATTATACAACAGCTTTTAAACAATGTTATTATTGTTTTTTTAACTAATACTATTAAAATCCTTTTCAATCATAAAAATTAAAGCTGAAATAAATTAAAATATAATACTAATGTTGCTTTAGTTGACAACTAACTAAAGAAAAACAAAAAAAAAAAGGTAAATTTAAGCTTTGATTCTTCCCATTTGTCATTGCTGGTTATTAAGGGTTAAATGCAAGGGTAAATTCATATTTAAATTAGATTTGTATATATTGATCAAAACACCAGTGCTTGCAGAGGCAAAAAAAATGTGCTGGTTATGAAGGGTTAAATGCAAGAAAGACCATTCTCAAATCAGTATGCAAATACCATAAGAAAATCAACAAGGATTCAGTATTCAAATACTAGAATGACATCATAGGTGTTGGCTAATCTTCAAAACCGAATCTTAAACAGGTGTATAAAAAACTAAAGTATCCTACAGTGGCTCCAAAGTTTGAATGGTGTCTGTGTGTTCAGAAGTTTGGGCTGGAATAATTGCAGAAGTTTAATACTTAAGGGATTTAGAACAAACTCAAACCAGAACGTCTGATGCTGCCTGACAATCACTGTAATGAGCAGATGAAGCATACTCACAACTGGGATTTATTTGTGTTGGGTCCTGAGTTAGCCATGCTCAGAATCCCACGACCCGTGTGAGACAGATTAGGCCTGAATTCATCCTTGAACGGCTTTCCCCAGAAAGACTGGCCTCCTGTTATGCACAACGACAGAAAGAGGTTCGACAGGAGGGAAAATATGAATATTAATGATTTGTATGAGATTAAGAGTAACACATCATGACACCTGGCCAATAACAACCCTGCTGCATGTGCAATCACATCTGCTATAATTACACTGGAAGTACAAATCCAGTGATTCAGCACAACACAAAAACAATAAATACATGTACACACACAGAAGCACATTAGTTTAAATGTAGTGTCATTTCTATGACACTAGCAGCACCAAATAGGGTGGCAAAAACATACTTTGGTTCCCAGATTTGGCTCAGGTCCCTCATTCAGTGTCTTTGGGGTTTTGTCCTGTCTATAGTGCCAGCAATATACTCAATTGAAGAAAACATACACTACCTTTCAAAAATTTGGGGTCAGTAAGATTTTTCTGACTTTTTGAAATAAATTAATACTTCAGAAATGATGCATTAAAGCAACACCATGGAACTTTTCCTCTTTGGGCGCCCTACTGGTTGGAAACGAAATTGTCCATTACCGCCGTCGTAAATAATTTAGCCTACCGTCGCACGCAGGCTCGTTGTTTATCCAGGAACGGCTTTATAATGAACGATGTCCACAGACAAGGTAGAGTATGTTGCATGATTTCATGAAAGGATGATGTATTGCATCATCAGAAATGAAGAGAAACGAAATAATGACTATTGTAACGCTTGACGTAAAGCAGCCGAATTTTGTAGTTCTTTTTGTGCACGTGTTACTACCCGAACCCATAGTGCCAGTAAAAGCAATACAGACCCTGTCAAGATATAGCAGAAGTGCCTTTCACCCTGTTACAAATTGATGAACCAGTAATAAGATTTTGGAAACATTATTTTAAAGTAAAATTTTTTACATAGTGTTGCTTTAAATTGATCAGAAATTATGCAGTAGATTGATCAAAAGTAAAAGTAAAGACATTTATAATGTTAAATATGTATAATGTTATAACTTTCTATTCATTAAATAATTTAAAGAAAAAATGGATCACGGTTTCGACAAAAATATTAGGCAGCGCAACTGCTTTCGACACTGATAATAATAAGAAATTTTTCTTGACCATCGAATCAGCATATTAGAATGATTTCTGAAGGATCATGCGACACTGAAGACTGGAGTAATGATGCTAAAAAGTCAACTTTGATAACAGGAATAAAATATATTTGATAATATATTAAAACAGAAAAGAGCTGTTTCAAATTATAATAGTATTTCACAATATTGATGTCTGTACTGCATTAATCAAATAAATGCAGCATTGGTGTTTAAAACAATCTTTTAAACTTTTTTAGACGATTCAATCCTTCCTACAGATTTTACACTGAAATATTAACAACTAAACTTGACCCAGATTGTCTTTTTCAATCACTTCAAATCATGTTTAAAATGAACACAGTGCACAGACATCGTCTTCTGCCACCGTATACACACACCTCATGCCAAAGACCTCCAAATCAGGTTCACTAATTAACGCTTCATCACGCTCAATCAAAAGCTCCGCTGGATGCGGCTCTCTCAGCGAGTGATCGCGTGTGTGTGAGGCTGAGGATGTCTGTGACACCTGCACCTACTGAATTCACAAAGTCATGTGAGTTTTGAAATCTTTGTACTTCTTAAAGAGTCTCCGCACATGACTCTAGACGTAGAAGAGCAGGTCGGCGTTAACGTCCAGCAGCTGGTGTCGTCACGGAGCGCCGGCTTTACAGCGCACCAATCTACCTCTGAAAACTCTGCACACCCTCATAAACATTCCCCAGGTGACATTTCTGCATAATTTATGCCCTTGCTGACATTTCCTACCCCCACGCCACAGACTTGATTAAAAAGGGAGGGGAAAAAGGGGTTTTAGGAAGTGGATGAAAATCAACCGGACAGAATAACAAGGCTGACGTGATTAAAAACAATGGCGAGAAAAAGTGATTTATTTCTTCATTTCGAGCACCTAAGGGACTACATCCAGAGCTAGATGGTTAAATCCAAGGATCTGTGGTATGCGGGGGATTATAAAATGAGACAGCACTAGAAGTCTATGGGCAAAACATATTACAGCTGTCCAGACATTTCTGAACATGTTGTTTTTGACTTGTCATTATTCCATTAAATGATTTGGAAGCAGAGCTGAATAGCAATAATCAGAGCTGAATAAATCATTTTAACATTAAATTTAAGATTAATTAGTATTTTTTTATTCTATTATATTGCAATAAATAACAAATCATGTCCTTTGACTCATCCATAAAAAAAAAATTAATTTCATTCAAAGGCAACTGAGTAATTCAAGCTTCGTGTTTGAGGCGGCAGTGAGCAATTAAAAAAAATATTTCAGATGAAAATGTGTAACTGATTGTCATAAAAAGAGTAGTTCACTTTAATAAAAAACTTTTGCTGATAATTTACTCACCCCCATGTCATCCAAGATAACCATGTCTGTCTTTCTTCAGTTGAAAAGAAATTAAGGTTTTTGATGAAAACATTCCAGGATTTTTATCCATATAATGGACTTCAATGGGAACCAAACGGTTCAAGGTCCAAATGTTCAAACTCGTTTATCAAAATGAACAGTCATTTCGTTCGTTGAATGATTCGTTTGTTTTGATGAACGAGTTCGTTTGGAGAGTCACGAACGCGCATCACAGAAGAGAGCAAGGCGAGCATTTGTGCTTATAAAACTTAAAAAGTTTTAATGTATTTTTTAAATGACTGATCGTTTTGCCTGATAAGACTCTTATTCATCGTCCGGTATCATTTAAAGCCCTTTGAAGCTGCACTGAAACTCATTTGGACCTTAAACCGTTTGGTTCCCAATGAAGTCCATTATATGGAGAAAATGCTGGAATGTTTTCATCAAAAACCTTAATTTCTTTTCGACTGAAGAAAGAAAGACATGGACATCTTGGATGACATGGGGGTGAGTAAATTATCAGCAAAAGTTTTTTTTAAAGTGAACTACTCCTTTAATATGATTAACTGCAAATCATGTAACTAAAAAGATTATAAATAGAATTGTATGGTTGCCATAATTCTAACAAAATAACAATGAAGAGATAAATATAGTACATCACAGCCGATGACTGCCTCAAAACTAAATTCTATCATATTTCGAAACTATTTTCTTTGTCATATAGGAAAGATTTTATGAGCCTTTACTTATTTGCTTTCCTTTGCCAATCATGTATACCTTTATACCATACACATCTCAAAACGTCACAGATGTCAACATGAGTTGTGATGTTTTCTACCGCACACACTAAACCGTTGCATAAGAAGCCTTGATTTAATTGTGTAGATGAATCCAGCAGAATCATAATCATTGCACATTCATTCACAGCCTGACAGAGCACCATTATTACAGAACGCAGCATCTCTTCAAATGGCTCGTTTCCACTGAGTGGTACGGTACGGTACAGTTCGGTTCGGTACGCAATTATTTGCGTTTCCACTGTCAAAAGTTGTGAATGGTACTAAAAAGCCGAACCGTACCGTACCACTTTTTGGGTACCCTTCCGTTGGGGTACCTAGCACAGTGAAAGGGTACTAAAAGGTGGAGCTAGACTCACTGCAGAACGCTGATTGGTGGACAGAGTATCTTCACTCGCGCGTGCTACAAGGGCATTAGAACCATACAGTTGAAATATAATTCTACTGTTATTTTGTCACGAAATGTAGTTGCAAGAATTTTTCAGGCGAGAAAGTAGTTTTTTAAAGCTCAAATCTGTGGTTTATTTATAGATTTATGATCATTTGACTGAGATCCATTCCAAGCGATCACCGGACGCTCGCTCTCGTGTCCCCCGCCTGGAACAGCGTTTCCTCGGCTAGTCGTTCTGATGTTTGCCGCTGATTCGGACGTCTCTAAACATGAGATATAGTTCGTCTTGTATAAACCTAACAGGCGATCTTTGGTCTCGTGAATCTATAATTCGTTCCCTGGCCAATAGTTTTGGCAGAAGGCTACGTGAAGTTTCATATCTTTCGGCGCTGAATTTGTAGCCTATTTGACTGACTGAATTGTTTCTTTATGTTATTAAAGCTTTACTGTATATCTTATTGTACCTTTTACTTATACTTTTATAATGGCTATTATTGATAAAACTGAAATTCAACAAAAAGAGATAGTTTTGTCATTTTTTTTTATTTTATTACAAGATCATCTGTTGTTTATTTGCAACATTTGTACCAATGCGATATGCAATACATTGCATTACACATTGCCTGGAATATGTTTAATATTTTTAAATTTAAACGAAAAGAGGCCGGGTTGTTTTATATTTAGTTTTGTTATAAATATAACGTTACATACATGCAGTGAATATAATCAATAGGCTATGCGTTGCCTGAACCACATTTATGTGCTTTAGAATGTTTAAAATGTATTGAAATGAAATCGAAAAGAAGCAGAGTGGTGTTTTATAACATATTTCGTTTTATTGTTGCCTAAAATGAACATACAGAGATAACCGGAGTTGCAGAGCGAGGAGAGTGCCGCATCCAAGAACGCGCTGTTCCATTAACAGCATTACTGGACTCGCGTCCTCGGGATCATTCTCCTGAGTCGGACTTTGCGTTGGCTTCTTGGAAACGCCTAATGCCAGCGCTTGTTTCTAGTGACAAACATGCCGAGAAGCAAGAACAAGATCTGCTGTCTGTCATCCATTCTTGTTTACTATGTCACTTTCTTCGCGCGAAAATGACGTCGATCGCTTCTTTCCAGCATACCACGCCTATCAAGTAAGGGTACTGCTGGCGGTGGAAACGCAAGCCTGATCATGGTGTACCCGACCCGTACCGTACCCCTCAGTGGAAACGAGCCAAAAGGAACATTGTGTGATTTGTCACACTTGTGACTTGTTGCCGCATCCAAAACACATTTAGATAATTTGGTTAATATTAACAATATTTCAGCTAAATAGAGGAAAATGGGATCGCTGAACACATGATCAAAGCCTTCAAAATAAATTAACTAAACCACGTTACACACTGACGCTAAAAATACAAAGCTGTCTTTACAAAAGGTACACCTTTGTACCTTATTTAGCCAAAAAGATGCATTAGTACCTAAAAGTGCATATTAAAACCTTAAAGGTACATATATTAGTAACATTTAAAAGGGTACCGCCCCCACAGACAGATTTTGTACCTTTTTTCTGAGTGTATTATGGTTTTGTATGACGCAAACATTTATCAGAACATCTCTCTTAATGGTCCATAATTAAAGGTATATTTTTACTCAGATATGTACTCCCCCTCATGTTGGTCCAAACCTTTATGACTCCTACTGAAGCATTTTAACAATGTACTGGTCATTCTTCAATGCAATTCCCATTTAAATCTCTTTAAAAGTATCATAAGTGTCCATGCAATAATTTTTGCATGTCATTTAATACTTTTTTTTAAATGAGAAACAGCCTGGATTTTAAGTTATTTGATGCAACTGGAATCATTCAAGATCAGAATTGGTCCATTTATTGAGTAAATAACTCATTTCATTAGATTAGATTCATTAGATCTAACTGATTCCTTCCCACATTGGACATCACTACTTGCCAAAGGAAAACTAGGATGAATATTCAGTGTACAGCAACATACATTTCAGTCTGTTTGTCACAAAATCATACGACTCAAGACTTTAGAAAATATCCTTTAGATAACACCCATATTAGGATGCATTTATGGTGCTTTTTGTAATTTTGTCCTTGTTTGCTTTCATTATATTGAAACGAGTAAGTCAGGAAATTAGTTGAACGTTTTTTTCATAGACTGTAAAAAAAGATGGACGACGCTCCTCCGCTCTTTTCCATCAGAGAGAACTGAAGCCGCCAATGTCTCGATATGACGCTGACATCTTGGGACGTGAGTCTGCGCACTTTGCGTTTTCGGGACCAGTCATGCACAGTCGTGAGCAGGAAGTAATCGAAATCAAGGCTGCGACCTCATTCTCGCTGAATCAAACGCAAGCACACGCCCCGCACTTTCATTAAGTGGCCTCTGTCTCTAAGGATGTCCGCTGATTGCAGTACCTCGTTAAAATAAGGTAAATACAACTTCTACCACAGTCAACATTATGAAAAAAAGTCCGCTGGTGCTTCAGCGGTGACTACTTCACACAGAGAACCTGTCAATCACAGCTGTCAATCATGATGTCACAGCACCGTTTTTATGGCATCAAATAACGAACTAAATTCAAACTTGTTTAAAAAAAAACACTTGGAATTACATCAGCATGATATAAACTACAGTAAATGATAGAAACTGTCTTTGGAAAAAGGATATGTGAAGTGTATTTTAATTGTTTAGTGGTCTCACGTCCCGTTGAATGACATGGGGAGGCGGGGGTTATAACCTATACTAGGACCGGTCACAGGGGAGCGATCGAGACGTTTTGGCTTAACTTTTGTGGGCTTGTGTGGCACGCTTGGTTTGAAACAACATAATAGTGTGAATAAATGATGATTTTCTATTTTTGTTTGAACTATTCCCTTACAAAAAGGGGCATGTGTTTTTAATCATTCAGATAGTTCCGGTCCTTGATTCTGATTGGTTGAGCCGCGTTCGAAGCCGTTGTAAATTATGACCGCATTACATTAGTATTACTGCGCAACTGCCGTTAGTGATTCTTTGTTGCTGCATGTGTTGCTTTAATAAATATTAAAATTAATATTTTTTTATGGAGAAACCGTTTTATAAAAGAAGCCCTAGAAGCTGTTTTACAGTGAATTTAGAATTTCTCCGCTCCCATTTGTGCCTAAAAACACCCCTTAGCTGTTCTAAATTCACTGTAAATCACGGCTTCAAGGGGCTTATTGCTTTAATTAACCTATTGTACATGGAGTGTCACATATGGAGAAGGATTGAGGACACTGCAAACTCTTCTCTAACATCCATTAACATTCACTTAAGTGACTAAAAGCACATATTTTGGGCAGGCAATCCACAATTTGCTCTGATGCTAAATCTCTCCCTCTATCTGCACCTATTTTTAGGCAAAATGCAAAAGCAAATCTAGTCTCAGTGTGCGTGATAATACATGAGTGAGAATGGCTGGAAGATAGAAGCTGCTTCTGACCTTCAACACTTTAAATTCACTTTCTGTTCATGAAAAATCATTCGGTCTACTTCCCTCTTCACTTCTTGCTCTCAATCTTTCTCTGTACACTAGAGTGTCAGGTGAGGCTGGTGCATTTTTTATGGGATTGAATTTTAGATGCGTACAAGACCATTCAAGGAAATAGAGTGCACAAGCTATTTACCCTTTCTGTTCCTCAGTTGAACCTGCAGATTTTAACACACATGACCCTCGCAAATGTGCACCAAAACGGCACTCAGAAAGCTGAGGTCATATTGTCTAGACAGCTCAAGAAAGTCTGAGAAAGCAATGAAAATCTCATCTGATCAACTGAATATGATAAAGAAAGTCAACCTCAATTATTAGAGCTTTTTTTTTCTTCATTTTATGAAAGACTAAACGCCCTGTAATTGTTTCCACTAGATTAGAAAAACCTTTTCTGATCATTTTAAGTCACCCAGTAGGTAGGTGTCATATTTATCTTGGAGGTAACAGTAACATGTTGCAAATGTTATGCGCAAGTGATTCTGAACAAATGTTAAAATGATTACCTGTGCCAGTCCCTGTAGGGTCTCCTCCTTGAATCTGAAAACAAAGAACAACAAAAAACATTAATGTTGAAACATTAAAATGCCACATTTAACATAATAAAAAAAATGTAAGCTAATTCTTTGGCTTTAAATGGACAGCAATATACTTCAATTACTACTGATGTACCGGTCAAGTTTTTTTGTGCCCCAAATTCGATCTGAGTCATTGAACATTGAGTATCTGCCGATAAAGAGTCGATACTGTCAATATAGGAATATATTGGAAAGAACACATGCATCATTTCACATCTATGTAATTTCTTGGTACACCAATAAAATAAAATAGTGAAATTACACAGAAATCAAAATAAAATAAGAAGGATAACTCCTACAATTCTCTCATGTATTTCTAGAAAATACAGTTTTGTGAGAATCACCCTTCAATCTGACAGTTTACTTTGCTGGATATAGCAAATGATGACTATATATAAACGCGTTAAACATTGTGAAATTAAGCATACATAATTTATCTTAAGTATGTGATAAATCACAATTAAAATATTTCAACTATATATATATATATATATATATATATATATATATAAAAAGATTGGTAGTTATCTAACACTAGCAAAAACACACACACACACACACACACACACACACACACACACATTACATTCAAGGTAACACCTTAAAATAAATTAATTTAAAGGCCACATTTTAGAATAAAAAAGTGAAACTTATTTACCATAAAATTTCGAATAGAGCGGTGGAATACTGTGCCATCATAATATCCTTTCTTACACAGTTTAATAAAGTTTTCTCCCGCCTTGGGGACCTGCAAGAAAAAAAAAAATCAGTTTTAATGTCAGGAAATGTGATTTATGAAAACGGTTTGTCTTGTCATTACGATAACACTTGCATAACAGCAGGGTAAATTAATTAAAAAAAAGAGAGTTTGAAGAAATGTTTAGACATTTAAGTAAGTAAGTAAGTACTTTGTTGTCAGACCATACAAATCACATGAATAACCAATAAAGAAACTCTTCTGAAGCTCTTTGGACACGAAGATGAACCTACTGAATCTATAGGAACTGGGAAAAACTAAAAGCTCTTACAGAGGGTGAATCTAATGAAACCAGCCAAGAACACGTACAGTAAAATACACCACAAATTAGAAAATATTCAAATAAATTAGAAATTTAAAATAAAAAGAGAAATCTATCTTGGACAATTAGGATTTTTTTCATTGTGACATTTGACCCCATTTTGTTTATAAACAAAATAAACAAAAACAACTTTACTGTAATTCAAGAAAAATTAAGAATTAATTTTTATAATTATGAAATATTAAAGTATTTATACATCATGGAATAATTTATCGCACTAAATAAAATAAAAAGTCTGGGCAGGAGGATGTTCTTTATTATATTACAGAAAACTGTAAATTATCATGAAAATGAATCAAGAATCTAAGATCTTAATGATCGTAAAATAGGCTTAATCTTCTTTATGCAAAATATAACTTATTTTTTCTAATGATATTTGGGGTGAATTGTATTATATTTCTTCTGCAAAAACATTCACATTACTGAAACTACAGCTGGCAACAACTTATGAATATTACAGGAAGTGTCCACTGTAACTTCAGATGATGACTTAATTATTTTTATACAAGCCTCTCAAATCCCTTGTGTGCTACCACAAGGACAGTCTGTGGGACAAAGGCCAATAAACAATTATGTTTGTTTGCAATAGATCTGGCAGCTTTGAATCTGCTACGTTATTACGGAAGAGAAGTGCTTACTTATATAAAAAAAAAAACCATAGCCCTGAAAGTTTAAGGAGTTGACTCCTCTCCCGCAGTGTAAATGTTTATTTGTTCGTTTCTATGACGATCAGACATCCCTCTCTTCAAATAAAACCTGAGTCAATAAACTGATTTTGTGCTCAGGAAAGACATTGGGAAATGCCAAAGCAATTTCCACATTAAAGTTTTATAAGTTACCCTGAGAGGAGGTCAAGTATGGAAACTTGTTTTTGTATAAACTTGAAATTGCGCGTTATAAAGTCTTATTTTGAGGACAAAAAAAAAAACACTGACTAACAATTGCTAGTTTATATCATGCAATTCTGAGAAAGTCAATTGCGAGAGAAAAAGTTAAAATTAATCAAATAAACGAAAAACGGCGGAAACAAGCTTCCATAGTCAAGCATCTCAGGACTTAAAAACTTCAAGCTTTCAATGTCTCACACTCATGCATGAAAAGCACACAGACACACAAAACACCTACAAAAATAAAGTTGTCAAGCTTGATCTCAATCATCTGCTCCATCTAGACCTGACACTGTTACATAAAGTACATTCCAATCTAAATGCCACTAAAAGAAAAAACAAATGCTGTAAAATGTACATCCTTGACAAGAGGGCATTTGTACATAGGCAAATGAAAATGAAAGATTTTGAAAGCCTACTTTAAACTATTAAGATTTTTATGCACTGACTTCGGCATTACTTAAAAATAATAATATCCCATTTTTTTAAACATTCTTATTACAGTAATACAAAATAAATAAGTGAATGAATTAGGGCTGTGCAAAAATTAATTGTGATTAATGGCATCCAAAATAAAAGTCTGTGTTTGCATAATATATTTGTGTGTGCTGTATATAATTATTTTGTATATATAAATACACACATATGCATGTATATATTTAAGAAAATATTTAAAATATTTATTTTTATATAATATAGGTTATGTATTTATATATATATATATATATATATATATATATATATATATATATACACACAGATATATATTTAAGCGCAAATAATTCTTAAATATATACATGCATGCATAGGTATTTATATATACAAAATAATTATATACAGCACACACAAATATATTATGTAAACACAGACTTTTATTTTGGATGCGATTAATCACAATTAATTTTTGCACAGCCCTAGAATGAATATTACTTAAACTGTAATGTGAATATAGGCTATATATGGTATTGTTTGATTCATTTTAGAAAGTCTGTATTAAGTCATTACTGTATTTCTAACAGTAATACATTAACAATTGGCTTAAATGTTATTAAAAGTAAAGTTTTTTAGCAATTCTGTTTTATTTAGGAGCGAAATGTGATCATGACGACATTTGTCTTATCCTTTCACAAGATTCAGTGTAACAGTCAAAAAAGGCCACTACTTTGTAAACATCGCACCACAAATCAAATGCAAGCAAACCGCAGGAGGGAGGGAGAAAAAAAGGAGGGTAATTTTCTTATCAATGTGACCTCTTCTCTTTATCCTGATTTGACAAGCACACAGCCAATGAAAACACTAGGACTATGAAAACCATGAAATGCTGTTTCTGTGTCCATTAGGCAGTTTACCTTGGTTCCCAAGTCACACACACACACACACACACACACACTTCTAAAGGGTTTGTCTTATTCTGAACATTAAGCTGGAATAGGACAAAGACTTCAGCTCTTACAATGTGTTCCCTTTTCCCTAAACTTAAGTTAAATGTAAATCTAAAATTCAAGGAATTTTCAAACCAAATTAGGGCATTTTATCATGCGTTATCATTTTATCCCATGTTATCACAGGGATATTTCACCCAAAAATGAAAATTGTGTCATCATTTACTCACCCGCAGGTGGTTCAAAACGGAGTTTGAACTGAACACAAAAGAAGACATTTTGAAGAATATGGGTAACCAAACAGTTGATGGGCTTCCATAGTATGGAAAAAAATACTATAGAAGTCAATGGGGCCTAACAAATGGCCTTCTTCAAAATCTCTTCTTTAGTGAGAAATACATACAGGTTTGGAACAACTTTAATAACATTTTTGGGTGAACTATCCCTCTAATGAATCTGCTGCTTTTGTGCAAGACTGAGCCAAAGCATTCAAGTAAAGTGATATAATAGTGCCAAAATACAAAAAAAACGTGAAGTGATTTAAATGTACAGAATCTTATGTAATTAAAGTCAGTGAAGACCAAGCTCACCAGTTTCTCTGCACCGTATTAAAGTGGAACACTAAATGATAGATATAAAGTGATTTACGAGCGGCTTTGACCCAGGAGTGAGAGCCTGGCACACGCTCGCACATAAATAAGAACAGGGACGCTGAGGAGAGAGAACTGAACTATGGGTACGCTTCACTGCCAGCACAAGGCCACAACCAGCACAATTTTTCAGAGGAAGTGTTTTATGGCAGGGATGATTTTACAAGCTCAGTGGGATACAGAGCACATCAAGGAAAAGAAATGAGTAGAGGAAAAACACATTAGAAACGGACACAAAGAATTGAATCTGACATTAACAGCGAAAACAGAGCAAGGAAAACGAGACAACATAAGAATGAGAAATAGAAAAATAGAGAGTCAACCTATATAGGTCAGCAGATGCAGTGTGACTCTGAATGATGAATTATATATCATGTAAAGACAAGACGGCCATACACCCCTGCTCCATCTATAAATATCAGGACCAGTGTGTACTCTTTTAAAGTGTAATTGTTTTCCCCTGGTTTCAAAGACAGGGGTTAAAACTAGCCCAAGGCTAAAATGCATCCTTGAGCTGTTTTAACTGAAAGCAACTTGCACTTACATATCTTAAAATATGTCACTGCCATTGTTTTGTCTCAAGATTCACACTAGTTATGTTTCTTATAAAGCATGTTTATAAAAGCTACTTAAATGTTAATTGAATTAAGACTTAATCTAAGCCCTGTCTGTGAAACCAGGGCTATATATAACAAATTTCCTGCACTGACTACTAAAAAGACTTTGCCAAAATTCTGCACCTTTAAACCAGTTAAAATTTATTTACAAAATAGAAACCATACAAAATATTAAAAACAAAGAAATTTTTCAGCACAAGCCCATTTTTAAACCAAATCGGTTCATAAAGTCTGTTAGGTTTAAAAATGTAAAATAAATTATACATTTTTAAAGTAAGGGGTTCCTAAGATTTAAAAAAGTGTTTAATATTTAATATTTTTAATATATAAGTTAAAGTCTCTTGTGCTAACCAAGACTAAATTTACTTGATCAGAAATACAATAATAATAATGGTAATACTGTAAATATTATTACAATTTAAAATAATTATTTGCTATTTTTTTTAATTTATTTTAAAATATAAAAAGGTAATTTAATCATTTAAAATATTTTTAAATAGAAAATTCAAAACACCATTTATTTAGATTAGAATTTGTATAAATGTCTGTCTCTTTTGTTTTAATCAATTTAATTTTGAACAAAAGCATTCATTTCTTTAAAATTCAAATCGTACTAATCCCAAACTTTTGAACTTTAGTATAAATATGTAAATATTTTTTAAATAGAAAATTCAAAACACCATTTATTTAAATTAGAATTTTTATAAATGTCTTTGTCTCTTTTGTTTTGATCAATTTAATTTTCAAGCATAAAAGCAAATGAAGACAAAAGCATTAATTTCTTTAAAATTAAAATCGTACTAATATGAAATTAAATTATGAAATTAATTAAAGAAAATATGATCATATAACACCGATTTTATCATCTCTACACTGGTTACCTATTAAGTTCCGCATCAACTACAAAATACTACTACTGACCTATAAAGCCCTAAATGGTTTAGCACCTATGTACTTAACGGACCTTCTTTCGCCCTACAATCCACCGCGTTCCTTAAGATCACTAAATTCAAGGCTTCTGGTCATTCCTAGGATATCGAAGTCCAGTAAAGGAGGGAGGGCGTTCTCGCATTTAGCTCCAAAACTCTGGAATGGCCTTCCCGATACGGTCCGAGCCTCTGACTCGCTGACACAGTTCAAAACTAGATTAAAGACGCATCTCTTTAGTCAAGCATTCACATAATGCTTACCTTCTAGTCCTCTGTTATGCCATACGGAACCGTTTGCCACTGAAACTGCTTAACGCACCAGTGGGGCTCGACAGCCTCTTAGACAAACGGGTCGGCGCGTATGGTTGGGTTGCGGAGAGTTCGGGTTACGGAGAGTTTGTGAGTTATAACGGAAATTATTATGAACATCAGCTATGCTAATTATTTCCCATCTGCCTTTCTGCTGTTATCTCGGGACACTTGTCCCGAGAAAAATGGCGTTCGTCAGGTCCAGTTTTGTGTCCAGCCTCTCACGGGGATTTCGGATGCCCCAACGCCTGTGAAGAGACGACTCAACGCCTGTGATGAGACGACTCAACGCCTGCGATATGTTATGGCGCCGTTTGATTCATAAACAATATTTATATTTAATATTTATATTTAAACAATATGAATGTAAGCCAGAGGAGAACTGGCCCCCGACTGAGCCTGGGTTCTCCCAAGGTTTTTTCTCCATCCAATCTGATGGAGTTTGGTTCCTTGCCACTGTCGCCTTGCTTTTGGCTTGCTTTGAGCTTGCTCAGTTGGGGTTATTTATTTAGTGTTTAGCAATGTTGTTGATCTGTGTTGTGCTACTTACATGTTATCACTGTGAAGCTGCTTTGATACAATCTGTATTGTGAAAAGCGCTATATAAATAAATGTGACTTGACTTGACTTGACTTGACTTAATATAAATATGACACTATATAAATATGTAAATATTTACAAACTTGGTGGAAAATGTTAGCATGTTTATTTTTGATATGATAAATGACATGGGGTTAATTTACTAGGACAGCTGTGTAACCAACTGGTTAAAATAAAAATAAATGCTTTGGTATTTTGTACCTAATGCATTGAAATTGAGACGTGTGATTTAAGTCTCCAAAAAGTGGACCACGGCATATAAACAGAGACTGCTTCTCAATCCTTCACTCTGTAATTAGTCAGCTCTGACCTTGCTCTGATTAAGTGTGACAGCAAACAAGGTGTCAAACACAGCTGGGAAAATCTTATTAAAAAGATGAACACAAATGAGGATGGACAAGCAAAACAATGTTTACAGACATATAAAATGTCTGAAAAGAGACCTTGCACAGTTGCAAAGCTTCAATCCACCCTATCGACAACCAAGGTTTATTAGTGTTCGACCATTTCACATAGCGTTACCTTATCACAGTGTAACTCCACATTCAGGTCTCCTTTGTTTGTGTGTAGGCGCACATAACCTTTCTTCTTAACATACTGGTAGCGAACAGTATCGTCTGCAATAGCATCTGAAAAAAGACAAATATTTTCATTCTTTACATATGAATGACTTTGCTGCAGACAGTATTGACAACATTTCTGTATCATTCATAACAGCCTTAAACTAATCTGAAAAAGAATGCAGGACCAATTTGACAGCTGCCAGATGGTTTCCTGAGGTACACTGAAGCCACTCACTCGAAAATGAGGTTAAATTACAAACCAGAACTAATACTTGGCAGGAGTTTCAGGTATTGCAATGATGCAATGTTATGAAATGCATGCAGCAACTTCCCAGCATAAACAAAAATTATGGGAAATTATGTCATTTGTTGTGTGCATCACCAGTCAGGATGACATTTATTTGCACATTTAGAAGACTCTTCTTCCCAAAGTGACTGTGGGCTTAATGGAGTCAGAATCAGCAAGCGTCTCAAATAGGACCGTAACAGAGAAGGAACCGAGAGAAGACTAAAGGGAAGCTCGTGACTTGCACATCTACTGATAAGAATCAACCATGACCCATGGACCAGCTGATGCATTTCAAAACAAAAATGGTCTGTTCCTATCAGATTTGTATGTTATGAGTTTCCATTACCTGCTTCATGGGTGGTGGCTGGAGCCATGGCTGTAGATGTGAAGGAGGCAGACACTCTTCCAGTGGAATAGTGAGCCTGAAAAAAGAGAGACAGACATGGTTTACAGAGAAGACAAAATGAGCCCTAACATCTCCATCTGAAACGACTAAATGATCTTTATATGCATCACATCACTCTTACACCTCCTAATCACACTTAATAATAGTGTTTTATCAGCAATTCACTATGAAGACAGACAGGATATGTATGTACATGGACTCCTGTGGGGCATTTCAGGTGCAGCAGATGTGTCTTCTCAACAGGTCTGTGTTCCCAGCTGACTCGCTACTTTAAATTAATAGAAAAAATAGGCTTTTCTTTACTAATTTAAATATTCAGTACTCAATGTAATATATTCAAAGTAAAAAACAAACTGAGCAAAAACTCAAGCAAAAACTCAGTTTGGGGTCAGTAACATTTTAAGAAGTCTCTAATGATCATTTATTTATTTGCCCCAAAATACAGTTAGAAACAAATATTAAATATTACAACTTAAAATAATTGTTTCCAACTTAATTAATTCCAAAAACTACATTTTCAGCATCATTACTCCAGTCTTCAGTGTCACATGATCATTCAGAAAAATTATCTTCAATGTTTAAAACGGTTTAATGATGCTTAGTATTTTTGTGAAAACCTTGCTTTTTTTTTAGAGAAATTTGAAAAGAACAGCCGTTATTAAACTTAACTCTCGTTTTTGAGTAATTGAATGTATTCTTATTGAATAATATTATTTACTTAAAAAAATGTAAGTGTATATTCATAAATATAATTGTATTTTTGTTATTTATGCTATTGGTATGATGGAAAGCACTGGTCAACTCGAGTTGTTTTTAAATGTGCTATACAAATTATCTAACCAACTAGATTTTTTTTTTTTTACATTTCCCAAATAACAAATTACCTCCTCAATGCTACGAGGTTCTGAGTGATTTTAGGATATTGGTATCCAGTTGCTAAGGTGTCCTGGATGGTTGCTAGGGGGTTTCTTACTCATGTAGTTCATATCACTTTACACTCAGCTCTTTACAAGAATTCACATTATATCTCACATCATTTTTCATTTCTGTAGCATAAAAGGTCCTCAATGAGTAATGCATTTTTGTTGAAATTTTAAATCTACCACTTTTAGAATTTACCAAAAAAAAAAAAAAAAAACACATTTAGTTGAAAACAGTTATTTGGGACATTAGTTGCCCTAGTATTGTGTAGAAATAGCAAAGCTAAATCAGTAAGAGAGTGGGCTTGAATGCCAGTCTATTTCAGCATCATAATACCAATCCAGCACAGCTAGGCCTGAGATAGACTGGCATTCAAAGTCGAGCCAATTACACTCTGTGAATGGGCTGAGCAAGAAAAGCTAATATAGCTGAAAGCACAGGGCACAGGCAGACACACTCCAACCTGGGCTAAAAGAAGGCTTGAGACACGTCCACAAACACACTTCGAACCAAGTACGAAAGCTACGAAAACTCACGATTTAAATTCCAGATATTGGTGCGGTGGGGTCATTAAGTGATTAATTGGTGTGATAATTTTAGAAAAAATTGACAGAGGAACTTCTTGAGATTCTTGCTCTGAGTGTCTGTGTGGTCGGTTAAGGATCCTGCGAGGCGTTTTCTTCTGCTCCAGTTGCTGTGTGATGATGCTAGAGTCTGAGAGGCAAATCACCTCGTAATGCACAGACACTTTTACATGCACACACAC
The DNA here is from genome assembly GCF_988280905.1 of Pimephales promelas. Classification (NCBI taxonomy): domain Eukaryota; kingdom Metazoa; phylum Chordata; class Actinopteri; order Cypriniformes; family Leuciscidae; genus Pimephales; species Pimephales promelas. Next base: position 43,576,048 of record NC_142772.1, read on the forward strand.
ACAGACAGACACAGCAAGACACGTAACTGGGACCCAAACCTTTTTTATGTTTTTAATAGAAATCTCTAAAGCTCACCAAGGCTGGATTTAATTAATGAGAAATGTAGTAAACAGTAATATTGTGAAATTGTAATTTAATTTGAACATTTAACTTCTATTTGAATATATTGTAATGTCATTTTTTCCTGTGATCGGAATTTTCAGCATTATTAACTCACCTGATCCTTCAGAAATCCTTCTAATATGCTGATTTGATACTCAAGAAACGTTTCTTATTATCAAATGTTAAAAAAAATCTGCTTCAAAATTACGACAAATAAAAAAAAGAAACAAAACTATGAAGACAAAGAGGAGATCGAAGAATCTGTCACCGACTATAGATAGAAAGGCAATATCTTAAAACACTCACTGCATTGAACTTGTCTGTTTTTTTGGTTTCTGGCTCTTTCATAGTGGAGGCCAACAGCTGATCTCCTTTATAGTCCCTATAGAGCTCCGCTAGGGTTTCTTGCGTCTCCAGGTTTGTGGTTTTTAGATGGTATCCTGGTAGCAGTTTGGCTTTCTCTTCATCTGTAGGGGACGTAAAAATGGACAGGCTCATAAAAGTGACACCTCCACAATACAAGTCATCAAATTCACAAAAACACTTATATGATTACATTTTATCTGAAGCCTTGTGTGGTCATGTGGGCATATATATATATATATATATATATATATATATATATATATATATATATATATATATTTAAAATTTTTATTGTCTATTGTTTTATGTAGCGAGGACATTTAATTTATCAAAAGCTACAGTAAATACAAAATACTTTTTAAATAAATGCTGTTCTTTTGAACTTTCTATTTATCAAATCAGCATAATAGAATGATTTCTGAAGAATCAGTAATGATGCTGAAAATTCAGCTTTGCCATCAAAGGAATAATTTATTATATATAATAACATTCAAACAGAAGACAATTCTTTTAAATTGTAATCTGTTTTGGTCAATTTAATAGTAAAATAATTTGTAATCAAATAAATGCTGTGGTGGTGACTTAACAAAAACAAATGCAAAACAAATGACAAATACACTCGTTTAGTTAATTCATTGTGCAAAGTGAATCCATAACCTTGTTAACCAATTAATTTCTTTAAATCGTCACGGCTGGGCTAATGCAAGTACATAACAAAACATAACAAAGAATGGTGACTAATGTGAAAATAGCACACCTGAGCCTGTCGCTAAATTATTTAACTTATTTTTTAAATTATTTAATTTATTTTTTATTTAAAGGTGCCCTCTGGGATTTAAAATCAAATCATACAACATGTTCCATACCAGATGGGGGCAGTATACCTCCAGAAATACCTCCACGGCCACGCGCTCTCTCATGTCTTCAAACAATATGGGCGAGTGCTGTGTTGCTCTGTCTCCCTCGTGCATATTAATCAAATCAATTGACACGATAGTAAAAGTTTGGAAGACCGCAGTTTCACGTGCAGCATTTGGAGATTTTCAGAGATTAGAGACTTAATGAACAACATCTCAATACTAAATTATAAGGGCCGTCTCATAGACAAGTCGGTGCATTTCGACGATATGGGAAAATTAAAGCCCAGGCTATTATTTCTAGTTTTATGATATTCGATTTGTTCATATTACATTTTTATCATTAGTTTGAATTAATTTGACAGACAGCATTCCCTGATGTGGACCAAGCTAGCGTCAGAGCTGCCAACTCTCACAACACTTTTCACACACTCTCACGCCACACATCAATTTTGTCATGCACAGAAAAGGACACGGAGACCGATCTCAGCTCTCAGATTCTGTTCATTTTATTATGCAATTCAAACAATAAATACAGTATTGGCGCTTTACACGACAGATCCCTAGCACACGTGAACCGATCATCTCTACTAGCTAATGGTAAAAGAACACGAACACTGTTGAAAGATACAGTATGCTACAACTTACCAAAATGTATTCCTCATGCATAATATCGACCAATTATTGTTTTTTAACTCTTCCCTGAACTGAAATGTAGTAGTGGGCTGTATTTTCCACACGACTGACGTCAGGTTCAAGTAAACACAAGCTGGCGCGAGCGCGACTCACTCGTGTACTGTAGTTTGGCTGGTGGTAACGTTGCCCGCCCGCATACCGCCTCCCATGGTCGAAACTGGTATTACGACACCTGCCGGGCCGGGGCTAGTAATTTAGCATGCTAATTCAGGTTAATATCTCGGCAGCACTATTACTTGTCAGTTTTTTAATGACATCATCAACCTTATTTCTTCTCAATCTTTTGATGCGTGTAGCTCATTTTTGGGATATTTTAACCTCAATTTTTACAGATGGCACCTTTAAGTCTAACTAACAGATAGTGAGTTTTTTTTTTTTCAATTATTAATTTGCAATCTGTGTTATTGTGGAATGCAGTAGCCAGAAAAGTGTGCTCTGTTGTAAACTGCATATTAGTGTTATTTTAGTGACTATTATTGTATTAATTAATGTTTTGAATTAGCTTCCTTTTTTCCATTTTAATTAGGGGTTTTAAGTTTTGTTGTGTCATTTTGTCATTTTTATTAGTCTTATTTAGCTTTCATTTATTCTATTTCAGTTTTAGTAATTTTAGCACTTACATATATTTAGTATACAAATATTAGATGAAAAACTAATAATTTCTCTAGATTTTTTTAGGTTGAAATGAAGTTTTTAATCTAATATTGGTATTTTATTTTATTAATTTTTTTGGTAGTTTTGGTGTTGGTTAACAAGAACAACACTGCAACACAGGATTTGCACACCAAACAAACACTATATACTGAATACTATGAGTAAGATGCGATCCTCAAAACAGTCAAATCTTTGCCAAAACCAACTGAACATTTTGTACTGCATTCAAAACACTGAACTCACCGGGGTCAAGGACTTTCAAATTGTTTTTCACATGGAAGAAGTTAGAGACATTGAATTTATCCAGATTTGTAGGATCCTAGGAAATAAGGTGACAAAATGAGATGTTATATGACAACTTCAGATTTGCTGACAAGCTATGCACAGAAGAATTATATACACAAAATTGTTATAAAACAACTCATATCATATTTTCCCTAAACAGAAAGACAAGTAAACAGTCTCTAATGAATTTGTTTTGGCAATGTTTTATCAGTTTAGTGTAAATGTTGCTGACCGGACAGCTTGTCTGCTGCAACACACACACACACACACACACAAACAAAAGAGAGTTCAGGACCTTCTCATCTCTCTCTCTCTTAGCTTGCCCCACCGTTGTATCTGTTCCAAATAGGTCAGACAGTGAAACTATACCTCAGCCCATTTCAGTCCTGCTATTTCAGCTAAACTCCCACTCCCAAACATCTCTCTCTTTTCAAATACTTCCCCCCTATATCCTTTTAAAACTCCCCCAGCTTTCCCATCCCACTTGTCACCCAAAATAACCTCTTTAAAACTCTTCAACCCTTAAACTACGCCACCCGACACCTCCCTGAACTGCCCTTCCTCGAGCTCCAGGGGATAGACACATCCAAAGCTACCATTCTGAACCATATCAATCTAAAATAAATCTCAGCCAAAAATAACTCAAAGTCCCTTTCTGTTTCTCTGAACACCCTATAACATCCCTGACCTAAAATAAACCATGCAAGTACTTTCTATGAATACTGGACACTGTAGCTCACATGAACACACACAGAAAACATTGATTCAGCTCACAGTTTCTTTCACACACACCCACGTTTCCCTGGCTATCTGAAGACAGACGTACCATAGACTACTATACTTATATAAGGGCTGTCAATCAGTCATCTTAACAGTCTTTATTTCCACATTATTGCATATAAATTTACAAGAAAACTCAATGCGAAGTCTGAACTTGACACTGTTCAGAGATTTGGGATCGGTAAAAATTGTGTTTTTGAAAAACAGTCTCTTACGCTTGCCAAGACTGCATTTATTTGATCAAAAACAACACAAAAACAGTGATATAAAATATTATCAACATATTTTTTATATGATATATTTTAAATGTAATTTATTCCTGATTGCAAAGCTGATTACTCCAGTCTTCAGTGTCACATGAACCTTGAGAAATCATTCTAATAGGATGATTTACTGCACAAGAAACATTTCTTATTATCAATGTTGAAAACTTAATATTTTATATGCTTAATATTTTTGTGAAAACCATTTTTTTCAAGGATTCTTTAATCAGAGTTACAATAGTTAAAGTCAAAGTTAAAAGGAACAGCGTTTCATTGAAATAGAAATGTCTTTACGGTGACTTTGATCATTTTAATGCATCCCTGCTGAATGAAAGTATTCATTTTCTTTCCAAAAAATGAATCAATAAATCTTACTGACCCCAAACTATTGAATGGTAGTGTACATGACTTACTGCACAGATCCTAACATGCCAGTGCCATGTATAGATTTGTTGTTAGAAATCTGACCCAGCCAGGTTACATAAGTTCTTACACTCAAATGGATTTACAACAAAGCTTAACACAACTTTAGACAGTTGCCACATGCTGATGTAATGTTTAATCCCATCTATTCAGAAACAGGCTGATTAATTCATAAATTGTGCAATTACTCAATCAGTGCTTTATTGTCTCCTTCATTAAGAATGTTCATCAACAAAAAGCACAAATTCACATTTGTGGTACAATTTTAAAGGTACAAGTTTAGCTCTATTGATGGCATGCTGTCAATTAGCACATTCAATAACTTAAGGTGATTTTTGTTTCTTTTCACAATCTGAGGGATGCGTTAGCAGTAATGCACTTACAACGGAAGTCAATGGGAAAATACATTCCAGACGTTTTCAAAGCAGAAATATGCAGCTCATATTTTTGTAAGGGTTTATATTAAATTGTCCTTACAAAAATGTGTGTTATTTCACCTTTAAAGCTGTCCTAATATAATTTAGTGGTGAGATGCTACACTTATCATTCCTGTGGGTGAATATTTCTGTCAGTGTCTGGAATCCTTGCAAAAGTTAACAGGTTTACAAGCTTTTTTTGCTGTCATTAGTCATATGACAGGAGTTTAAAGATTCATTTAGAAACAAACCTCATGTTAACATTTGGCTATTTTGGAACAGTTAGCACTAACATTTATATGCCGGTAAAATGATCTGACCCAAAACATCCACTGTATGTGCTTTAGTGTTTTGTTTTTTTTAACAAACTTTGGGACCAGTGTTAAGTTTTAGGTAATTAAAAAAGAATAAAAAAAATAAAAAATAAAATAAAAATTATATATATATATATATATATATATATATATATATATATAAAGAGTTCAGATGCAAAAGCCTCTAAATGTCATTTGAAATTTTCTTCTTTAATGATGACTTTTATCAAACTTGTATATTTAAGTTCAGTAATTTCACTTAAATAACAATTAATAGGTAATTATCATTGCCATTTTTGCCATTGAAATTACTGAACTTAAATATACAAGCTTGATAAATAATTATTATTAAGAAAATGTCAAATGGCACTTAGAGACTTTTGCATCTGAACTCTTCATATATATATATATATATATATAATTAAAGCTACAAAACATTTCTAAAAACAAACAACTTAACATGAAAACTGAACATATAAAAAAGGCCATTAGGGATATGAATAAACACTATAATAGCTAAGCAGATATTTATAATTGTTGAATGCAAGTGATTGCTGTGTGTCTGTCAGTCATCAGGATCATCCTGACTGTCTCTTTCTCGATAGTGCATGTGAACTGGCTTCAACCTAACATTTCATGAAATCACACCGAAAACACAGGGTTTTGATACCCAGACAGCCACATATAAACTAAAATTGAACTGGGCGATTGTTGTCTGAAGTTGCTTGATACTAACTTGTGTCTGGAAAAGCTGTATTAAATCACAGTCATGCTAACATAACAGCACTCATGTGACACTGCCTTATCTTCACTTAACAGTCATAAACACACTCTCTCTGTGTCTGTCACCTGTAGTGTGATGAGATCCTGGCGGGTGAAGGGTTCATCCGTCAGCAGGTCTTTATAACTCTTTGTCTTGATGTTGAGCTGCTCTACTGCCTAAACAAAACGCACATTTATAGAATTTTGACCATTCATGTACACATTTATACAGTTTAAAGACAGTGCATTGATTAAAAATGATTAACGTCAGTATGACATTAAAGAGAACATGAACAAACGTATTTTTCTTGCTCTTTAGTAAATACCTACATGCCAACAGCAAAAACAGGTAATTCAGAAATCATTGATGTAATGTCACAACCACATTAATAACTTAAATTTCATAAAATGGATTCAGAAGACTTGCAATATAGTTCATGAGTCAAACTGACTACTTTTATGATCCTATTTTGGAGTTTAACATTCCCCGGCCACCGTGTTTGAATAAAAGAGGGCAACATTAACTTTCTATTAACTAATTAATTATCATTTGTGCTCCATGAAATAAGAAAAAAATTGATTTAGGCTTGATTTTTGATTCAATCAAAAAAAAAATCCTACAAGTTTCTGTCAAAATGAACAATTTACATTGATGAATAAAATAAAATTTAATCATTTAAATTAATTATATAATAATTATTGGGTAAAACTAAAATTTGACTGTTTTGGCGCTCTGTCTTGAAAAATATTGTGTTGAATAAAATGTATCAATTTAAAATGAAATAATCAATTTTAATTGAATTATTTATTTTTAAATTGATACATTTTATTCAACTTATTATATTCGATACAGAGCGCCAAAAGAGTCATATTTCAGTTTTACCCCAAAATTATTATATAAATATTTCTAAATGTATAATGTTTAATTAAATAAAAAATAAAATAATCCATTTTAATTGAATATATTAATTAAAAATTATACATTTAGAAATATTTCCATAATAATTTTGGGTTAAAATTTAAATATGACTGTTTTTTGGCACTCTTGACAAATATTTTAAAGTTGACTTGACTGTTGCATTTACGACTACGTTCCCTTAAGTTAAATGTGCATGCAAAAATACCTTTAAAACATTTCAGATGTAGGGTGTTTTACCTCATAAGAGAAAACATTCCCTGTGACTTTGTTGGTAACAATGTGGGAGTTGTTTGTGAACACTGTGTAGAGCACAGGACAGTGATACTTCCCTAAAGTACAGGAGAGAAAGACAGAATATGCACTGTAGAGGACTTCAATCCATTATCTCGTCATTAGCACATATTGTTGTTGACGCAAGCCAGGTAAGAGGATCAAGAGCGCACACACACACAAACATATTTACCTTCACTGTTTTTGCTGAAGTTAAGCTTGATGAGGGATTTAGCCTCAAGCTTCTAGAGAGAGAGAGAGAGAGAAAGTTAGGAAGTTTGTGACTATATCTGTCAGACACACCTACCTTTTCAATTACAATGTAATCACACCCTGTGAAAGTCTAACTGTTTAACTGTTTAGCATGAATATGCTGATTCACATAGGACGTGTTTGGGCGATGATAAATCAAGGCACTAACTGAATACCACTCATTTTAAACACCATCACACAATGCTGTGGCTCTATTATAGTTTTATTAGAAAACTCATGAGAGATTACAGCAAAGAAAGACCTTAGTTAATTATCTAAAGTGCTGTTGATCAGCATACAGAAAAACTGTAAAACTATATTTAAAGGTGAAGTACAACACCATTCAAAAATTTGGGGTCAGTCGATTTTTATTTTCAAAATGCTTTTATTCAGCAGACACGTTAAACACTGATGTCATGTTAAGATTTTAGTTTCTTTAGTAAATGCTGTTGTATCCTGAAAAAATATAATAAATATTGCCATTACATTTTGCAAATACATATTTTCAAAGTGTTAAAAGTAAACCATTCGTAGTTGAGTCTATGCTGTCGCTAGGGGTTTAAATTTTGCTCTGCCAGTGCGGGGATACATATAAACTGACCACACTGTGATCCAGTGACACAGTGAATCAGACTAAGGCCCCGTCCACACTACTGCGTTTTCGTTTAAAAACGGAGACCTTTTGCTACGTTTGCACCTCCCGTCCACACTAAAACGGGAAAAACGAAGACCTAAAACGGAGAAGTTTAGAAACGCTGCAGCTGCGTTTTGAATCTCCGGAGTGCGTTTTAGTGTGGACGAGACAAAACCATACAAAACGGAGAACTTTAGAAACGCTGACGCAGAGGCTGACGCTTGGCTCTATGATTGGGTGTTATCAGTCATGACGCATCCTTCCCTGATTCGTCATTCACTGTTTACACCGGCACGCGCATGCCCAGTGTTGGTGAATGGTCACGCAATCTGCGTTTTCAGTCGTTTTATTAAAATTAAAATTAACATTAAAATTTAATGATTAAAATTTAAAATTAACATTAAAATTTAATGTGGACGGAGATCGTTTCTAATACGCAGATAAAACGCTGGTGTGGACGGAGATCGTATTCGTTTTAATTCTCCGTTTTTAAACGAAAACGCAGTAGTGTGGACGGGGCCTGAGACAGGTCAAAATGGTCACAAGGATTATTTCCCCCTCCCTGGTAAACCTTTAGCTGGTGTGAGATAAACACTGGGAGTCTCCGCCTCAGACTACAGACTGTTTGTAATGGATAAGTTGGACACAAAAATGGCACGAACTACTTGAAACCAACACTTGAAATCAGTTTTGACATCTTTTGTGATTATTTTATTGTGTCTGAAGTGTGCTATATAAATAAACTTGCCTTGCCTAACACATAGACATTTCAAAAATGCAAGACTGATGCAACATAACACATATCACTACTACTCATTTAAACACATGAGAGCATGATGTTTCCACCGAAGAACAAGTCCAAGCATGTCCAGTAGATCTCTGTAAAAGTCACTAACACACACACACAGGAAGCGTTTTCACAGTCACCCCTCATCAACTCACAGCACTCACTCTCCTCCTCTCCATCTAGCGAGACGAATCAATCATGAATACTTCAGATAACACAGTTAAACTGTGTAGGAACAGAAACACACACAATCACAGAGGCATGTCCGGACATGCATTCACTCGGATGCATAGCTGTAAAGATGAATTGCAAATGACAGCCATGGGCTTCAATGGATGCTGAATATGAATTTTGAAGCAAGTGCATACAGGACGTCCTGCATCACACTCTCTGTAAACATTCACACAACTTTGGCTGATGCTAGAGCAAACTGATTATGCATTCAGCACACACATGCAGAGACCCTATAACTCCTATTCCATAAATTAAGAGTGCAGCGATGTGTGTCCAGTGAACTGATTACACAGCAATTTAAACACACACATCCACTCCTGGCACACTGAACGCTGTTAGCCACCATCAGCAGATCTGTGAAATATCTTCATATAGTCCCAATAACAATCTCTAAATGGGTACAGTAATAGAGTATTTTCCCTCTAAGTGACACATAAGTGAATTTCTGAAGCTTGACTATTCTCCAAAATATAAAATTAAACCCACAAAGCAAATACACCGTTTGGCAAATATGCAATGAAATTATGATTATTGTTACATTTTATTGCCAATTTCTTACCAATGTAACACAAAAGAACCTAGTATATTGTGTGTTGATTGGTTTTAGAGGTGGTTGCTAAGGTATTCTGGGTTGTTGCTAGGTGGTTACTGGCAGTGTTTATATATATATATATACAATTTTTATCGTATTAAAGTATTCTTATGTTTAAAATAGCGATTATTTGTATATTTTAATAATTTTGTTATGTGCTTTTGTAATGTTATTTGTTTTTGTTTTTTTTCGTTTGATGTATAATTTTTTTTTTTTAATTAGCTTTCATTTTTGTATTTTAATTTAGGTAATTTTGATGCATGATTTTTGTCATTGTATTCGTTTTTTATCTTTAGTTTAAATGTATTATTAATGTATTTTTAATTCAGTTTTATTTTTGGCTAATATTTATATTTCAGCTTTATTTCAATTACAGCAAATGATTTTTAATAGTTTCAATTTAAGTTAGATGAGGCTCAGGTGTGTAATTCAACATACAGTAAGTCTATGGTTTTTTTTTTAATTATCTGCAAGTTGAAAATCATAAGATGGATCGCATAAAAAGTACTTACAGATCTCTACTCAAGTTGCATGGTTTTAGGTATTATTAAGGTCTGTATCATAAACAACAAACTACAAGTTTATTACCTAAAAACAAGAAACACCACTAAATATGTCTCTTCATCTCAAATTACCCACAGTGCTCTTTGCACTTGCACCTTTATCCAGAGAATCCAAAGCTACAAACCAGAATCTCGGCATGTTGTACTGATAGCATCATCTGTAGTTAATGATGTTGCAGCAGTTTACTTTGTGTCATCAGTCTTTGTCTTTCCTGAAGCGCTTGGCTTCTCCTCAAATGGAGTCTGACACCCTCTAGTGGCTTAATCCACGCAGGACATTTGATAATGAGCTTTTGGTGCTTTCAACTCATGTCGGAAAGACCGTATTTAAGTGTTGAATACACATGAACACCACTTCAGTGAATGAATGAAGTTTATATAGCGCATTTCCTATGAATTAATGTACACCCAAAGCGCTCTACAATCATATCAGGGGTGAGTGATGCACATTCTTTGTTTTCATTTTCTAGATTGAGTGAGTTCAAAACTTTTTTTTTGTGTAGTTAATTAAGAAAAGGTACACCGCCATCTTATTCCGGCGAAAATGATTTGAATGCACCTGATGTCGTAAACAACTTCCCAGCAGGAGTTGAAACCACCATTTTACCTCCAAAGATTTTGAAAAGTCTATTGGTCAGCATCAAATAAACAATAAATAAGTTGGAATAACTGAAATACCTCTCCAGTTATGGGGTTGGTCCCAAACTTCTTAATCCAAGGCACAATGCTCCTAAAGAAAAAACAAACGTTAATCACTTTCGGGTCACACCACTTAAGATTATAGGCTATGTACTGTTCAAAATTTTGGAGTCTTTATATAAAATAACTTATTTTTTATTGTATAATTTTAACAGTTAATTATTCCCGTGAGAGCAAAGCTGAATTTTCATACTTCAGTGTCATCATCTAAAATGCTGATTTGGTTGACTGGATACTTTTTTCAGGATTCTTTAATGTATAGAAAGGTCAAAAATAGAAACAGAATTTGCCATAATGGAAACGTTTTTACTGTCACTTTTGATCAATTTAATATAATGCGTCCTTGCTAAATAAAAGTAGGATATCAATTTCTCACCCCAAACTTTATAACGGTAGTCTTTGTAGTGATAAATATGGGGTACTATAAATAAGTAGGGGTGTAACAATATATCGTGCCACAATATGTCGCAATACAAAAATGCAACAATACGTATCATGGATAGTCCCGCAAAACTAAAAATTACTGTATGAGAAAAAATTCAAGTTTTCAGAGTTTTAGTGCAATTACTACATTGAACTACTATATATAATGTTGATTATAATGTATAATAATGCAATGGGGGAATATTTGTGGGTCCCGATAATGCCACATGTCTGATGTTACCAGTAAAAAGTGACTGACATTATTTTAAATATATCTAGTCAGTGACAGAGTGCAAGCATATTCATCTACAATAATTTCAGCTTCAGAATCATGAATATTGTTATTCTGGTGTCACCATTGTCCTTGGGTTACAAGCACCAAGTCCAAACCTATTCATTTTAAACCTACAATTTAATATCAATTTAGCATTTTAACCAACAGTACATTTTTTCTTAACCTTTACCATATGTTTTGGAATATCGCAATAATATCGTATCGTGAGTTCAGTATCGTGATATGTAGCGAATCGTGACATGAGGGTATCTTTAAACCTATCTATTAAATAAGTATATAATTATTACATGCAAGTAAATTAATGATTTAAAAATGACTCATTTTGCTATTGATGAGAGTGATGTACTCACATTAGGTCAAAAACCACCCCATCCACTGTGCACATGGGATACTCAAAGGGCTGAAGAGACAAACTATGTGAGGGATAAAAGACAAAAAATTAAAAGACTCATACATATTGCATGATACTAAAGCTGTTGTGTGTCATTTCTGAGCTCCCAAACAGATCTGCAAACATACTGATGGTTTCCAAACAAGTTTCATGAACAGTCTCCTCATCTTTCACTGAACAAATGAAAAGCCCAAAAGGTTTTTGTGAGCAATGAGTTCACACATCAGGCCGCTCCAACAAACAGAACAATTTTAAGAAAATCAACGTACTTTCTAATAGCTGTCTGTCCATATTAAACTAGAACCGGAGGAAAAGTATTTGAAATTGACAATTTTGACAATTCTTATTTTTATGGAATATTTCAGTATTTATTATGAATTATATATCTGTGTACATTTAATTAGCTTTTTAAATTAATGTGCCCTTTTCTTCTTTAATGACGTGTTGACTGGCGCAAGGGTGGGACAAATATCACTTACATGAGATCCACCAATAGCAAACCAACAACCATCCAATAAATCAATTTCTGGCTGATAAAAATCAAGCCCCTCCGTACATATTTTCTTATTCGACGAGACATTTCACTCGAATATATGTCACAATAGGGAAGAAAAGACTCAACTTCCGTTTCATGTCGACTTTAACAGGGTTTTTTTTTTTTCAGGAAAAAATGACAGCAGCTTTACCTCAAATAAAAGCAATGACAGCATTGTTTGAACCCCATATCAGCAGTTATGAAAGCAGGATCTATTGTACTAGACCTAAATTAGGGAAACACAAAGGACTTTTCTATCAAACACGGAAGAAGTGTTATGCATTTCTAAACTCACCTGCAATGATCAAAGGGCAGACGTCTGAAATTGGACCGTGGGATTTCTACAAACAAGACAGCAAAAGGTTTATTACTGATCACAGGGAGCATCAGCAATATCTAAACAAGTGCACAAAATAAGTCTATACATGGTGCAATCAATCAAAGAACACAGTGAGAGACAAGAAAATCAACAGCATTGCATTATTTTATTTTATATAATATATAAGAATTTTGTGGAACCATGATGCATTTAATATTCAGGATTCTGTGATGAACAGAAAGTTTGAAAGAACAGGATTTATTTAAAAAAGAAATCTTTTGTAACAAACCTATTTACTGTTACTTTTGATCATTTGCATGCATCTATTGTTTTGAATAAAGGTAATCAGTTTCTTTTAAAAAAGAAAAACTTACTGAACCCAAACTTAAACGTAATGATTCAGGCAGCATTATAGTTCATAAGTCAGATTGGATCGGAACAATCTGGTTGAAGATCGGAGTCATCACGCCAATTAATAATAATTTTAGTTTCATATCATTTTAAGTAGAACACCATTTGGTCACCACACTTACACACATGATGAATGAGTTGGAATAAGCACCAATCCAACCGATTTTTTTTCTTAATACAAACAGTGCAATACATTTGGACTAATGCAAGTACCTGATTTTTTCCCTCCATAAAACTGAGTGTATTCTGTACATGTGATGTACCTGAAACAGACAGATATAGAGAATATACTTGTTGAAGAAGAATGCAAATGAAACCATATGAAAGAAATGAAAAACATCTCTCAACTAGATACTATGTTAATATTATTACAACGCAAAAACATAAATAACTACAAAATAAGATACTAGGAAGTAACGTTAGCGTTAGACGCAATTATAATGAAAACATTATAAACCTCTGATAACACATAACACGATATAATTGCAATAAATAATACATATAAGTTACACACACACACAATATATATATATATATATATATATATATATATATTGCTTTAATTGAAATATATGATAATATAATAATAACGCTCGATACTAGTTAGTGTAGAGTTCAAACATGATATCATATATTACTCGCGTTATTTTTCATTCCAACTTACATCTTATCTTTTTGATGCTGTCGTTTCCCCATTTTTGTGGCCGAAGATGTAGTCGAAAACGAAAGAATTAAAATGTATAAACGCATAAACAACCAACAACAAACCTACGACTTTTTAAAACACACACTTCCGGCTAGCGTTTAGCGCGACAGTAAAATGTGTCCGATGTGAAACGGCAAAATGTTTTTATTTGGCCTCTTCGGTAGTGATTTCAATACTGACTGAGACACGTTTAGGCTATATTTGTACAAACAGCTGTCTTTTTTTGATGTATATAATCAAAAATAATGATCAATAATTATATTTTATTTAGATAGTAATAAAAAAAAAATATATATATATATATATATTAAATGAATCTAAACCTAAAGTGAATCTGAAAGCACTGGGGCTGCATTAAGCTAAACATATAAGCTATAATATACAAAGTATGCATACATATATATATATATATATATATATATATATATATATATATATATATATATATATATATATATATATATATATATATATTTTTTTTTTTTTTTACTATAACTAGGCTATTGTGTCTTTGTTGACAAAAGGTGGGGTTCTTCTTCATGGCGGGGTTCTTCATCTTCCTCTCCCCTCTCAATCCCTCCCGAGACAATGCTTCTGATAAACCTCCCCAGAGAAACTCGAATACATTTGATCAAACATCCAATCATAATTACTGCATTGAGCAAGGCAGCAATTACTGGTAACAAGAGCTAAAGTATGGGTCAGAAGATATTACCAAAAGCACTGCGGAAGGAATCTAATTCCCATCCTGTTGCTTTGTTCTTTGCCTGTTCATCCCTTCATCCTCCGCACCTTTGTCATGTCGTTTAGCACCTTTGAGATGACACCACCATTCGCATCATAAACTGGAATGAAAGCACAATTCAATTATTTGCCCATTTTAACACAAACTCCTCATTCCTAAGCAAGAATTGCATCCAGTGCCATTCTGTTCATTTGACTGAGGGTCCCCACTTCACTTTTCGAGAGTGCTAACGCCAATTGGGTCTCATTTGCAAATCGGAATAATTCATAACGGATTCTATTAATCCAGTTCATCGAGTCAGTTGGATCCGGAAAGCCTTCCAAAACTGAAATTATGGGCAATTACTTGGCTTTCTTCAGGGATGTCAGAAATGTCATGTCTCCACCATGTCATCATCCTTCTTCTTCTTCAAGGCCCTTGTTACTCTTTTATCCCCGCTCTAATTCTTGCTCTGAGCTGAACTAAAACACAGAGACCAGGCCATGAAACAGGCAGACTGGGATAATGCTATGCAGTATGACCACACACCCAGTAGTAGTCAAATAGGACTTAAACCCCTCCTGCAAGGTGATCACTCTTACCTGTGGAAGGTTATCTAAAAAGGAAGCGAGATTTCTTAAGTTATAATGTTAGATCTAAAATGGGAAGTCAAGTAAAAGTTTATCATAAGGCTAGATAACCAAAAGATCAGTTTGTTAGGGTCAGAAACATGATTAGATCATGATTAGTTCAAGACTGTTTACTATCTTTTTTATTAAAAATTTCACCATTTGACACAAAATATTTCAAATATTCCCCCTTGAGAAGACTTGACACATCCCGAAACAC
The DNA here is from genome assembly GCF_988280905.1 of Pimephales promelas. NCBI lineage: Eukaryota > Metazoa > Chordata > Actinopteri > Cypriniformes > Leuciscidae > Pimephales > Pimephales promelas. The sequence goes on from NC_142772.1 coordinate 43,591,570, forward strand.
AAAGAGCAAAATTAAATGCGGTCAGTTGAAACACTAGCCAGCTGGTTTGATTACTGAAGCCAGGTGATTCTACACCTGAGCTGGCAAGATGACTGGCGCACATGTACCTGTCATGTGCCAGAACTCTGCTCCACGTTTTTCCAGTGTTGAGAAACAGGAAGTAGAATATCCCCTCGGTGACATTCTGCCTCCTTTCAACCTGCTCAACATTTTCAATTCACAACGAGCTCTATTACACACACTGAGTATCACGGTATCACAGTATGAGAATGGTGTGATGAGAATCGCATTATCTCACGTGTTGACTGGGTTCAAATCTGGACTCTGACCAGCCAAAACATGAGCCTGATGGACTTTCTTCTCAAGCCACTTGGTTGTCTTTGCAGTTTGGGAAGGAGCATTGTCTTGTTGTAAAAATCTGATCATTCCTCTTTTAGACAGCAACTTTTCATTTGTGGCAAGCAAACAATTTTGCAATATTGTACTGTACTCTAAAGCATGATTTTCACATTGAAATAGCTCACCAATGGGCTCTATGCACGGCGGTATTTCCGGTAAAGCATTAGGGATAACTTCCGCCGATCGTAGAGTCCAATGCAATACCGAGAATTTATATTGAATTTTATACTCCATGGTTATAACGAAACGTTAGTCACAAAAACAGATAAAACAGACACCCCGTGTTGTGTTTATGCTTCTTTTTAAAATTATATTAAATAAATATAACTATATATAAAATTACATCTAAACGTTTGTACGTTTCATTTCAAAGACTGGAGGACAGTAAATTTTGAAGACTCTGCTAATCCCGTTTTCCTCAGTTTTCCTCCGCTTTAATCTCCACAACCGGAAATGGACGAGCATCCTTGCGTCAAATGCGGAATTTATGCGTGCATATAGCCCATAGCAGTGGCTAAAAAGGCTCCCCACATAATGACACTCTTCCTCCATAATATGCATTAGATTTTCGAAGAGTATCACCATGCAACTCGTGTTTCATTTTGATTTATCACTCACACACAACTTACCATTTTCAATCAAAAACTTAATTATGTCTTTGGTGATTTTCTGAGACAGAAATGGCTTTTTAAAGAAGTGCATGCTTAAATTTTCCCAATTTTCTGACCAATAATTAGTGGTTAAGACAATTAAAAGCTTAGTGTTTAGCCATTTTGGGCTTGGCTAATTTTTTGCCCAGGAATGTATGTATTAAAAATGCATTGTAAAAATGAATGTGCTTTATTTAATTAAAAAAAAAAATTAAATAATGTGGGAACAGATTACAAGCAATATTATTAATTCAATTTGATAAATTAGAATTGAGTAATAATTAATCAAATTAATTCCTTAAAAGCTAACCATGAGTAAAACTTTTTTTGTTTTAAGTAAATTTAAGTCATCATTATGGTGATCTGTGTTTGTTTTAGGTTTGTTTTAAAATGACGGTTTTCTCCTTCAGTGATTCTGCTTGTTAACATCAGGTGTCTTCAATGTTGCTTGGCAATATAAAATAAAGAGTTCTTAATTAATCTTTGACGTCTGTCTGTTATTGAGATGTTTTTGTTTAATTTTTTGGTATAAACTTTACTCATTTTAAATAGCTAGTTAACTTAAGGAATAATTTGATTCATTATTACTCAATTCTAATTTGCTAAATGTAATTAATAATATTTCTTGTAATCTGTTGCCACAATTTTATTGATTAGCTATAGCATATTCATTTTTAGCCTACAGTGTAAGGTGGTTCGTCTGCTGAGGAACACCGCAGATCTTGGCCTTTTCAGGTCAGTCAGTGTGCATTATCAAACAACACAACTGCAATCGCCAGACCTTTTTTCTGCAAGAGTCTAACCTAGGTCATGACATTCATAATACACTTTTGCTCTGTTTTTGTAAGAAGAGAGGCTGAAACATGAACGAGACGTTTACATAAAGTTTTTATTTTGTCATCTTTTGTGTATTTCAGGGCTGCTCAGTTGCCTCTTCCACAGGAATCACATTTCAGCGTAAAAACACTTTTCCTCACAACATTAGTCGGAGTTAATCATCATTCAAGGGATGACAACAGTGAAACTCAAGTTCTGAAGGAGTCTAAACTAGTTTAAGAAATAAGCTAATTATTGCTATTGCCATTGGCACCGACAATAAGAGCTTCGAATGAGGTCATGTAACAAGCTGATTCATTTTTATGATTGACTCAAGCACCCACACACTACTTAATACATAGTGGTGTCTTCAGGCCTATTTACACCAAAACAATAACTATAAAGATATAGTAAAAAAAAAAAATGATGGACAAAATCAAGTTTCACCCTAAATTTTGTCTTGTTCAAGGAGCTGTTTCACTTGGATATAGGCTACAATAAGGAAGAATATCACAACTTCTGTTTCATGCAAATTTTAAAGCAGCAGACGACATAACCGAATGACTGCGCCTATAAACAATGTTATCGTGCATTGGTGTGGATGATAATATAGATATCATTATAGTTATCGCTCCATCAACGGGCCTTAACAGTTCAAACATGGACACAAAACATGTTAAAGATGAAGCTGTCACCACCTTCTTATTTGGGTAAGATTCATATAAATATGAAAATGTTTTATTCAGTCATGCATTTTAATGTTTTTATTTCTTTCTGACACAGAAAAACAGGTTTTAGGTCTGTTGTATACAAGTTTTTGGTTCCCAGAACATTCCTAGAACTTTCCCTTAAGGTTGAGGGAACGTTCCCGGAACATTCTCCTTACGTTATAAAAATGGAACCTAAAAATAACCTACATGGAACGTTCCTATAACGTTCCTGTTTGGTTCCCAAAAAATAACCTCATGGGACCATTCGGGAACGTTCTGTGTTTGCACCTCAGCAAACATCTCCTCTGTGCTACCAGTGAAGGATCTCTCTTATGTGACCCCACAGCCTAGTTATCCACAGGTTGACGCCCATTTCGGTGAGATACTGCAGCTCTGGTGTGAGCATCTTCCTGCAGAGCTTTCCGTGTGCTTTGTCAACATTCTTTTTCAGATTGTATCCCATAATCGACTTCTCACCGATGGGTTGCCACGGCTGCATGGAAGTCTCCACGATGCTTCCCGCATCAACGGCATGGCCTCCTTCGATGCAAATGGAAGCCATTTCTGCATTTCTGCGCTGCAGCTCTGCGACATCTCTCGCCATGCGCTTGCGTCCGTAAGCGTCCACTTTACGCCAGAAGGTGGCGTTGAAATACTGGTAAAGCTTCCAATCGATGGCGTTCCACTCCAGCGCCTTGGCCCTGAGCTCTGGAGTCAGTCTCGAAATGGTTGAATCTTTCCGGGCATTGAGTTTGAAGAAAAGCAAGTCCTCCATGTCCCAACAGAGGCTGTCCTTGAGCAGGATAAGCGACTCTTCAAAATACTCAACAAGCATTACCAATTGGAAGCGCTTGGCGATTGCCCGAATGGCCTCATCCACCTTTGGGTCATCTGGATGTAAGTTATTATCCTGGCCGAAGTCAAAGAAAAGCAAGTTTTTGAGATAAAAAGAACTGAATCCTTCTGGGTCATAGTAGAGCGTTGGATCTGTCAGGAATTCTCTCAGTTTATCGTCCCCAGACAGCTTCCACGTGAGAGGTACAATGCGTCTGAAATAGTGGAACGAGGACTCGGCGAGATCTGCCGGGTCCCGGAGGATTGTGATGTACGAGGTGTCGGCTGGAAGCACTTTGGCCACCTCGGCTGCATTGAAACGCATGTGATTACAAATGATGTTAAAACACATTCCAGGCCTGTAGTCCTTCACTTGTGAGTGATGGAAAGGGGAGGGGTAAAAGAAGTCATTGCGGCTGTTGGGGAAGGCAAATTTGAGGTGGTGTTTTTCGCCGAAGCGAAAGAGGATGTTGAGAAAAGTGCTACTAGCTGTTTTGTGGGTTTTCATGAACATGATGTCCACTTTTGGAGTGCAGATTCTCTGTCCAGAGGCATGATGGGAGTCGTTTGAGATTGTTGAGGAGTGGGCGGCAGAAGGGCGATGAGCACATGAGTAAGGCACTGGGACCCTGTTAACAAAAATGGACAAAAATACTGTCATTTGAATTTTTTTAGACATATTGTAATATAAATAATTGTAATATAAATATCGTATTGTAATAAATCTTTAGAATAAGTTGGTAAACTATGGTGTCAAATCGATTATTCATGATTAATTGCATATATATATATATACACACACATATATATATATATATATATATATATATATAATACTCATATATTATATATTTACAAACTTTTATGTTAGATGTGTTAAATCGATTTGACACCACTTGTTAAAATAGATAAATAAACCAAAAATATCAGATATATAAAGATCTTTATCCATATTTTACCCTAACGTCAAAAGAACAATTAAGGAAATTATATTTAAAAAACAACATTTGAAGAAAACAAAGATTATTCTAAAACTTTTCGCTTTGTGACATTATTTTCATGACAATTTAAGCGCGCACACACACACACACATTGTAAAAAATCCAACTTACATTTTGTTTGACAAATTCTATTTTTAAAGTTTATTCAACTATTTAACATGAAAATGTTTGTAACTGGTTGCCTTAAACTTTCAAGTTGTCAACTTTTTTTTTTTACAGTGCCACATGCACACACACACACACACACACACACACACACACGGACTACAGTTTGACTTTGGTTTTGGGTCAGTAAAATTAATACATTGATTCTGTAAGGAGGCAAGAAATTGATCAAAGTGAAAGTAAAGATATTTATAATGTTAATAAAAGAATTTATATAGATTGTATTTGCATCATGGTTTTATATCAACTGTTTTCAACATTCAAAATAAGTTTCTTGGGCAGCAAATCAGCATAGAATGATTTCTGAATTATCATATGACACTGAAGACTGCATGTTTGATCAAATAAATGCAGTATATATATAATATATATATAATATAATATATATGCACACTGTAAAAAGGTTACTGTAAAAGTGTTTACAGTATCACTACTGTAATTTCATTTACAGTAATACAATTGTATACTGTATTAATATTTACAGTATGAGTAGGCCTACAGTATTTTTTATTTACAGTAGTACCATATTTTAATTTACAGGAATAATTCTGTATATTGTATTCATTAGTAAACTACTGTATTGTTATTTACAGTATTAGAATTGATTTCTTATTTACGATTTCTTATTTTTATGATTTACAGTAAAAAAATAATTACAGTAGTAAACACATTTTTTTTCCCATAATCCTTGGCTATTTACAGTATACTGTTGGCACATTTAACAGTATTACTCTGTACTACAGTAAAATACTGTTCAAATTACAAAAATCCATTACAATGAGATTTATATATATACAGTATATTGTGTTTATATAATATATGTGTGTTAAATAAAATAAAATAATAATTAAAAAATGTTTTCTGTCAGGATAGATCAGAACTAGAATTTTGAGCTTCATTTTCTTGATGAGGTTCATGGAAAATACGGCTATAATCCAATGAAACTTTGACTTGTTCTTGTTCAAAGTCTATGAAGGGACTCACTCTTGCATGCCAAATTGGACCTCTGGGGTGGACAGGCAGTACAAAAGAATCATGCAGGTGGTCAGGAGCACACCCAGGACCAGTCCCTTACAGATGGACCTCCACTGCCTCACCGGCTTTCCAACCATCATAGCTGCCCGGTTGGACTCTGGAAGAAAACCCTGAAACAAAGAGAAAGAATCTTCAATAATGACATGGTGCTACTGAGCGCAAAGTTAATGGATTTGTTGTTAACCTTAAGGCCCTTTTGCGTAAATATATTTTAAATGTGCTGCGGTATGTACTACTGTGTTTATGTATGCATAGTCCTCTATTGCGGCATGAAGCATTTGTGTGAGACATTCGTCACCATTTCCTCAAGTGCCCAATTATTAAGGTACACTGCTGCTCACTCAATTGCTTTCCTCCCATGAGTTCATCCATTTAATCTACATCTGCTCAACATGTGCGAGGGGATTTGCAGTGGCATTGCAGGTCATTTAACTGTTCGATTCTAGTATTTTCATTTTAGGTGATGTGACAGGTCAGTTTTTAAGATATTCTCCATTTTTAATTACAGATTAGTTGTTTTGTAGTAGTAGTCTTACAAATGATTTTTTAACTCAAAGCCAAGAAATGCCATAAACAAACTAGAAAATATCAAATTGTTTTGCAGTTGCCTTTCTTTGTTTAAACTTTTTACTTCACCTTTGTGTTAATACCCTTCTTAAAGAATAAAACAGCAGAATACATATTTCCACTTTTGTTTGTATGCATTATGCTATGGTGTAATTATGTGGCACATTTATGCCCAAATAAACCCAACAAATAAGTTGGGACATTTTGGAAAATGCAATGTCCTTGTGACTGAGAACTCAATGTTAGTTTTTTTCTAAAAACAGGCTGAAATGTGGACTTGTCTGACCACAGCACACATTTCCTCTGTCTTTTAGACTTTCTGAGATGATGGCGATCTTGAAGAATTTGGACTTTTGCATTTAACGATTCTCTCGTGAAATTTGGCACAAAGTGGTGCCATGACCATATTTGCTTGCAATGCCAGTCTTTGGTGGATGCTCCTTTTCTAACCAAACATGATCCACTCACCTATTACCAGTTGATTGTGGACTCGTTCAAAACAGTTTAACTTGGATATTTTATAATCTTTTTGCTTTTATTTTGCCTCTGTCCCAAATTTTTTGGTGAGTGTTGCAGCCATCAAAATGAAAATGTGTTTTTATTTACACCACACAATTCATTTGGACAGTGAAATCATTGGAATTATTTTCTTTGTAGTCTACTTTTGTCAGTTGTATAAGAGAATGATCAAATCACTGATTCTTGATTGTATTACATTTTACAAAATGTCCCCACTTTTCTGGACCTGGTGTTGTATTTTTATAATTATATTTAACTATGATTGTAGCACATTGGCCAACGCTTTGTTGTTTTAATTGTGCTTTATAAAAAAAAAAAATAAATAAAAAACAGAAATGGGTCAACAGTTAAAAATGTTTTTCTAAATATACAATTATTTCAAGTAATCAGTCATATTGCTGCTCATCATCTGACAGTAGGCCTAATTATCTCGCTGATTACATCAAATAAGTAAAAAACAAATACATCATAATTTTAGATTTTATTACTAATTATTCGATCATTTTAAATGTATTTTATCTTAAAGTTCACGTGAAGAAAAACTGTATATAAACAGCAAAAACTATCAAAAAAAAAAATCAACACGAGTGCTTCAAATTTTCACAATCGACCATTGAAATGCTAGACCGTGCACGGCAATGCAACGCTGCTTGCAACCAGTAAAAAATGCAGAAGAAGAAGAAGAGACGATAGATTGGTATGTTTACATACATCTCTCAACAGTGTTTCTACTGCGGAAATATATCGATAACAGCGATAGTAGGCCTATCTCACGTAGCATTACATTCCCCTCAGGCATTATTGTCGTTCTCTAGTGAACTGAGAAGCATTTTGTATATGCACTATATTCATTATATTCACTTAACCTGTTAATGTTTTGATTATTTAATGTATGTTTAAATAAATTTGCCACCATATAATATTGTAGCCTATGTTTTAAGTAGTGCTATGGGCATGCTTGACACAATAAAACACAGAACCATGCTGTGTATGATATTAAAATGCATTTTCCGAATACAACCATGAAATTTCTTTGATATTCTGATCCTGAGATGAATGACAACTTGTTAAGAGTGAGACCGTGGTACTGCAGGGTTCATAATGGGGGCCAGCTGTCTAGCGAATGAATTATGCATTCAGAAGAAAAGTGACACTGACCACATCTCTTCGTGTCCCATAGGCCAGTATCAGTTATTTGCGGTGCAGTAACACTTAATACTACCAAGACAACATTTTAGAAGCACCGACTACGACAGCCATATGCTGCTGTGCACGGTCACCAAACAAAGCACCAGCAGTGACTAGAAATTAGAGGCTGACATTTTTTCGGGAATCCCACGGGTCCCGGGATTCCCGTGGGATTCCCGCAGGATGGGAGTCATCTTTGCTATTAATCACGGGATTTGGACGGTACAGGATAAATGGTTAACGGGAGCAGACGGGAGCGGGAATCAACCAATAGCAAAGACGACAAAAAAAAGCAAAAAGTAAATGCACCATTTTGTAGTTTCCTTTTAATACGCCTAAAATGTAGCGAAATTAAAAAATAACTACACGACCCAGCCGTTCCAGAAGCCATCAGTGCTTTTTGTCACGGCTTACCGCCGGAATTCAAAGAGCAGTGATTGAGGGACAGACACAGAATGTGTTCGAATTTTAAAGATTCTGCGCGGCGCTGAGCTTCTCGTCCGGTGTGCGACCCCCCTTTAGTCAAGTAGCAAGTGATTCAGGGATGAGCGGTCTGAAGAGGCACGCAAATTCAGGAAAGAATAAGCCATGTTGCAGCCTACACAGCAACATATAACTAAAATTTGTCTCATTATGCAAGAGCATAATTGATGAAAATCGTTTAAAATGTAATTTAAAAAAACTATAAATGTAAACTGTAAATGTATTGTTTACTCAACAATAAATGAGTAAAATGCAGCTTTATGTGCTGTTTGGGTTTATTAAATTGTAGACATGGTGTGATGTACTGTTTTTCTTTTATTTACTGTCTTTCATTTTCTGGAGAAAATCTAGAAACTGGGGCTCAGCAGCTGGTCTAAAACAGGATGGATTGGAGAGGATGCAGAATTGCAGATTAAATCAAATTCTATGTATTAACTAAACATTAATTGAAGAAAAAATATATATGGGAGCGGTACAGGAGTGGGAGTCAGTTTAAACAGGAGTGGGATGGGAGTGGGAGTCAATTTACCAGGAGCGGGATGGGATGGGATTATTTTTTAAACTTTGGTCTGGGAGTGGGACGGGACAAGATTTCTTTCTATGGGAGTGGGACGGGACAGGAGTGAAAATCCACTCCCGTGTCATCCTCTACTAGAAATCTAGAAGTAGTCTGAAGGAACCCATTGTTCTTATTTGCAGCAATCTCTAACCCTGCATTTTTCAAAGTCATCCTTTGTTGACAGAAAAAAACAAAAACATTAACAACATCATCATTGTTATGCTGATGGTCACGATTCGAATAATGAGGACTTTACTGAACCACAAAGAATTGCTACAGCTGCATCTCCCAATTTAGGATAAAACTCATAAATGCATCACCAGTTAGTTTTTTTTTTTTTTTTTTGGGGGGGGGGGATTTTGTGTTTGTGAGATATATCAGTACAGTGTATAAAAGTCTTGGGATATGTTAAATGTTGTATTTACTCATGGGAGTTCAGAAAAATGGACCTGAAAACTGGGAGATTATACTGTAAAGTAATTTCTGCATTAATTTCTGTTTTAACAAAGAAAAGTCCATCTGGCAAATTCTTGGCAAAACTTGAATTGCAACAGACAAGAAGTCACTGTATAACAAAGTTTAATGATGCTACAAATATAATAAATAAAGAACTGCTAAAATTAAGCAGTCTGATTAGAGAGGAACATTTAGGAATGCCACTGATTACATTCCATCTGCACATTATTTTATCTACATCATAATAATAAAATATCTGGTATTGGAAAACAGTAAAAACATCTAAAAATCCATAAACAAGCTAAATTTACTTTAGCTAAACTGCATCAACTATTAAGACTTTCATTAAATATATGGATTTAAATGTATTTTTCCCACCATGGTCAATTATACTCTTGTGTTTCAATAAATACAATACAATTTGGTGAGGTGTATGCTTAAATCACGAAAACATTTTATTTTATAAAATTAAATTTAAAATATATATTTTTTTTTTAGTTATGTGGATGTTTAAAATAGATTTTTTAAATAATACAAAAAAAATCGACAACCAAATTTATCAATTGATTGATGTTTACAGTGAGTTAGACACTGCAGTCAATAATATTATATATTCTCCCAATATAATGTATACTGAAGATTAAATATAAAGCATTAGGTTAACATCTTACCAAATCATGTAGATATCCCTGTCACAGCTTGATTGGCAGAAAAAGGCAATGACTCTGAATCGATTTTGTGAAGAAAGATGAAGGGTCAAGACTGGAAAAACCATTGATTCCTTCTCAGTTAACTGTCCAGACGTGCAATCCAAGGTTAGGAGATCGTATGTGAAATATCCAGGCGATCATTCACCCTGCAGAACACACACACACACACACATACACACACACACACACACCTGGTGATTTTGAAGCCCCCGCCTCTCCTCTCCTTCTCTGTCTGCACACTGTACAGCTGAGCTGGCTAAACTGAACACAAAAGAGGCTCGGCTATGCTCCTGTGACGCAAGACCAGCGTCTGGGGACCTCCACTTGTCACTCTGTGTGTGTGTGTGTGTGTGTTTGCAAATGTGAATGAAGGTACAGCAGAGAACAGTGGAAGAAGAAGTGAGGGAGAGAAAGAGAGAAAATAATATGAGAGGGAGAGATTCAAAACGGTCTGGGAGAGAAAATGAGTTAGAGGAAGGGTAAGGAACTAAAGAAAGGAGGAGGGATCTATTCAAGGTGGAAATAGAGAGCTATTGAGAACAGATTGCTGGTTTGAAGTGTGAAAGTTGCTAGTTTAATGCATGAGAGGGGCCGATGCAACATTCCAGGTATATTTGGCTGCAAACTTCAGTTCCAAACTGAACATGCTTGCTCAGCTTTACGTCCAAGTAACAAAAACACAATTTTAGCATGGATCCGGTCTGATTATAAAGTGAAACTACACAAAAATCACTGACACAGAAATGATTTTAAAATCGAGAGACACACAAACTTATTAATGCACAGATGATTCTTAAAGATTGTTTGGATATGAATGGATTTGATGGTTAAGAGTATTCATTTACATGATCGGTTAGTAGTTTCATGTGAACTTTAGTGACCTGTGCACATATCTCTATAGAAACTCCCATAGGAGGTATTAGATGAGCCCAGGAAGAACTTTTGACAACTTGCTGAATAATGTGCCTTTGTTTACTTTAGTGACCAATGGAAAGAATCCATTCTTATCTCTTATCCCTTGCAATATGAGTTTCCATACAGAGATTTGTTCCAGGTGGTTTAGGTAAACAGCTAGAATGCCAGATTTAATTAAACAAAAGCACTTGACATTATCCAGCAAGTTCAATTAAGGTTGTTTACGTGCCATGTCCTAAATCCCATGATTTTTTCCACACTATCCAAATTTGTGAGGTGTTTTTATGACACCGAGGCTCCTATAGAGTACATTTAGTTATCCACAGGGTTGAAGGACTTAAGTTGTGGGTCTTTTGAAATGTGTTGACTGTCATACAGTATGCAAACATTTCATGTTTATTGATCCTTTGACAATGCTACAGCTTTTTATAGGCTAATAAATCTTTTTTCATAGTGTATAAAGAGTTTAGAGATACATTTCAAAGTAAGAGCTTTTATTTGAAATAGAAAGCCTTTTGTAAAAATTATAAATATTTACTGTCAATTTTGATCGATTTAATGTATCCTTTTAAGATGAAGATAACCTTACCGACCCCAAAATGTTTAACGGTTTAACAATTTGAAATGATTCGAGCTTTGTGCCATGGTGCATAATCCTGCTTGAAGTAGCCATCAGAGTATGGGTACATGGTGGCCATAAAGGGTTGGACATGGTCAGAGACAATGCTCCGTGGCATTTAAACGATGCCCAATCGGCACTAGGGGCCTAAAGTGTGCCAAGAAAACATCCCCCACACCATTAAACCACCACCACCAGCCTGCACAGTGGTAACAAGGCATGATAGATCCATGTTCTCATTCTGTTTACACCAAGACTCTTCCATCTGAATGTCTCAACAGAAATCGAGACTCATCAGACCAGGCAATATTTTTCCAATCTTCAACTGTCAAATTTTGGTGAGCTCTTGCAAATTGTAGCCTCTTTTAAAAATACCCGGTGGGGTCTTCCCATCGGTCTCAAGGTTGTGCGTGTTGTGGCTTCACAAATGCTTTGCTGCATACCTCGGTTGTAACGAGTGGTTATTTCAGTCAAAGTTGCTCTTCTATCAGCTTGAATCAGTCGACCCATTCTCCTCTGACCTCTAGCATCAACAAGGCATTTTCGCCCACAGGACTGCCGCATACCGGATGTTTTAAATCACCTTTCTTTCCCATTCTGACATTCAGTTGGGAGTTCAGGAGATTGTCTTGACCAGGACTACACCCCTAATTGCATTGAAGCAACTGCCAAGTGATTGGTTGATTAGATAATTGCATTAATGAGAAACAGGTGTTCCTGAGTGTATATTATATATAAGTATTTTATATGAATAACACACATGCATGTGTGTGTATTTATATATACAAAATAATTATACACAGTACACACACATATAAATTGTACGATTAATCACGATTAATCTTTGCCCAGCACATACCACAATTCCTGTTTCATGCCAACTTTAAATACATTTCTCTCTCCTCGTTTGAGAGAAATGTATATCTTTGCATTCCTCTTGAGTTACATCACTCAATCCATTCTCTTTATTTCCCCCCACTTCTAAATGTCTCTTACTGTTTAGAACAAGATTTTTTCTGTTAATCTGAATCTCCTTTTGACTGGTCTTGTTATCCACACATGCGGACACACACATCATGCCAGTGCCAGGCAGTGTAAGCGCGACATGGCTGGAATGCAGATGGGTAACGTGGGAAACACTGCATGCTTGTGTGCATGAATGTGAATTAGTGATAAAACGCCATGAGTCGCCTGGCCTAAAGCCCACAGGGGTTACACAGCGGCGAAGAGAACACCAACGTCATAACTTCCCACAAATACAAGGAAAGCGCAAACATACAAAGCTGCTACCAAGGGTATAGGGCTTCACTGACAACAAAAAACACATTTGAATGATTCTCTGGGTGTGACATACAAAGGAGCGGATTACATTTGAAGTTTTTAAACAAATTCAGATCGGCCTGTCCTTGATAGTTTTTGGCTGTAAAAACCTATAATCAAATTCTATCACAAAGGACTGAAATGGACACTGGAGAACCATTCAGGGCTAAATAATTCAGCTTGCAATCCTAAACCAAGAGAATACGACTCCATTCACTACTTCACTAAAATTCACAATGAGGAATCCAATGCTGATCATTTTCTCACATCAACCGTATTTCTCATTTGAAAATCCTCATTTGAACATTTCTTCCTTAAAAAGTAACTGATTAATTTTTAGCACATTCAAAAAGTTATATTTTTGCCAAATGTAAAGTCCCTTTCACGCCAAAAGTGTAATGAATATGCCTCAGGCTGAAGGAAATGCAAATTCATGCCTGTATTTTGTTGTAAATTTAAAAGTATGCATTACTTTACTGGTTAGCCAACTTGAAAAAGTAATCTGATTACATAACTCGTGTTATTTTAATATGTTACCCCTAATACTGGTCCAATATAAACAGATTACAGAAATTATCTTTATTTTGTTTGTGTAGCTCTGGCAGAAATAAGGTTGTGTTGTCCCAGTCTGTCTTGTTTTAGGGAAGAGAGTGTGCCCGCACACATACACAAACACTCTCTCTGTTGAGTTTTCATGTTTTATGGAAAGTCAACAACAGAGAGAGTTATTTTGTAGCCTACTGTACAAACTGTAGCGTATTCTTACAGCCCCTAAGCCCATACCCATCCAAGAAAAGTTTCTGCATTTTTACATAAAAAAAAAATAATAAAAAAATAAATAAATAAATAACTTAGTAGCCTAGGCTATGGTTTTTTAACTGTTTCCGTAAAAAGATTCCCCACAGAAGGACATTTTGTCTTCATAAAGTAGGGATTAGGCAATAAACCATACACACAAGAAAAGATAAAAACAATTAACGGCCATTAAAAAATGCTAAATGATGATCAATCATAACTGAACAAGACTTAAATATTGACGTGTTTTGTCACAGAAACATTTTTCGTTTAGCGTTAAAAGAGAAAAAAAAATAGGCTAAATAAAAAATGCCAAAACTGTTTTATTTTTACATTTATGGTCTGGAAAAGTAGCCCTGTACTACTCAGGACATACATGATACAGATGAAGTTCGCGAGCTCAGATCGTCCATTCAAAAATAGCCTACAGATAATATTCAAAGTAAAACGTCGAACTCTGCTGGATTAATTGCAAAAAATTTCGTTTTTATAATGATTTGAGATAACGCTTTAAGGGATTGTTTCAAATACTTTGTGTGGCATTCTCCCCGTGAGCCACTTTTCCCCCTCAAGGTTTACGGCTTAACGGCTAGTCTGAATTTAGTGACCTGAGTAAAAATCTCAAATGGTCTTATTGGAGTTCAAACCAAAACTTTGCAGGGAACATTCAGTTCTAAAACCCTCATGTTGAAAGAAAGCCACATTATGTTGTAGCCTAAATGAATGTGTTAGAGTAGAGTCCTTAGGGAATTGGAAGTAGCCTAGCCTAGTTTAGAATTTGACAATGTGAGTGCTCCCGGGAACATGTAATAAAAAACTACACTTGTTTGCCCCTGGGTATCAAATCCTATTTATACCAGAAACTAAACAAAGTCAAACAAAAGGTTTATTCAAATAAAGAGAGATAAGAAAAACGCCTTGTTATTCACGTTTTAATGCCAACCTGTAGACAATTTGATCCCGAAGAGATCACTCACTTAGTGCAAAATAGGCAACAATGTCCGTAAATGCAAATTTTACTTGCTTTGAAAACTACAATCTGATAACAGAACAAAACTCACTTGGCCATCTGATGTGATTTGCAAGCACACTACCATTCAGAAGTCTAAGGGTGAGACAAAAAAATATATATATATATTATTATAATTAATCCTGTGATCAGAGCTGAATTTTCAGCAGCTATTACTCGAGTCAAATGATCAGAAACATCCAGTGCTAAAGAAACATGCTTAATAATCAAAAAAGTGATGCTGCTTCACATTTTTGTGGAAACCTTTTCCAGGATTGATTTATATAAAGTTCAAAAGAATGGAATTTATTTACAATTGATCTTTTGTAGCAATACAAAGTCTATAAACAGTCTTTACTGTTAAAATTCATTAAATTTAATGCATCTTAACTCAAGAGTTTAATAGAAAAAAAAAAAACTATCAAATCTACCCTCCCAAAACTTTTAAAATAATGGTTTATAATATTAATTTATTTTTTCTAAACATCTTACCAGTTTATAAGTTTTATATATTTTATTATAGTATAGTATACATTTTTTTTTTGAAATCTCATTTAATTAAATTGGTTTCTAAACCCTCATTTGGACCTTGAACCGTTTGGCACCCAATGGAATGTTTTCAACAAAAACCTTAATTTCTTTTCGACTGAAGAAAGAAAGACATGGACATCTTGGATAACATGGGGGTGAGCAAATTATCAGCAAAAGTTTTTTTTAAAGTGAACTACTTTAAGTTGATCCGTGCAAAAAAATCTGAAAACACTCTTAGAAGAAAAGGTTCTGTCAGCGCTATGTATTTGGAACCCCTAAAAGGTTCTATACACTCTTAAAAAAGGGTTCCTCTGGGTTCTATACTTGGCCAATAGAACCTTTTACCAAAAAAAAAAAATGGTTCTATATACAACCATTTTGGAGTTCCATATATGAAGCGGGGGATGGAACTATTTCTGGTTCTAAACAGAACCATTTCTTCTAAGAGTGAAGGTTCAAGAGAATGAACAAATCTCAAATTCTTGATTTTATTGCATTTTACAAAATGTCCCATCTTCTCCGGATTCGGGGTTGTACTTACAATACTGTCATACCAGCTTGTAGTCAGGAGTTCGTTATCCCAGCTAGTACAATTTCACACGAAACAAAAGAAATGAAACATGAATTCATTTAAGATAATAATAATCTTCTTTTGTTTATTAGAAATGTGTCAATCAAAGTTAGGCCCAACACAAAGACAGACAAGAAATGCAGAATGAAAGCTCGGTAGTCACTGAAAATGACATCGAGTTCAGTGACTCGAGTACAGTCCCCATTAAATGATGCAAGGAGTTGAAACACTCCTCCAAGTCTCCTCACAGAGAGGGAAAAAGCACTTTAACACATATACAAATCAGTCCTTCAGCACTTTTTCTTTTTCTTCTTCTTGTCTTCCTTGCTGGCATCATCATGGGCTTTCCTCTTAGCAGCTAGCTTGTTAGCCTGTTGGAAAGGGTGCATTAGATTCATGAACAAAGTCGTTCAAGGTCACTGGAGCTTAAATAATGAGCCAAATGTAGGTCAAGCACCTTTTAAAAGGTCTTTCACAGCCACTGCTCTTAATTAGTTCTACATTTACACGTTTAACCATTAACCAAAACACATTTTCAACATCATAGACTTATCTTACTGCATAAAATAATGTTAAATGGGTTTAGTTCTGTACAATACTTTAAATTATTCACAAAAGAGAGCATATCCAATTGTAAAATGGTACCCGACAACTATTTCTACGCAGGCTTACCTCTCTGACGTTTCT
Organism: Pimephales promelas; assembly: GCF_988280905.1. NCBI lineage: Eukaryota > Metazoa > Chordata > Actinopteri > Cypriniformes > Leuciscidae > Pimephales > Pimephales promelas. Next base: position 43,608,109 of record NC_142772.1, read on the forward strand.
CTTCTTGCCAAACATGATCTTGTCATAGAGGTATTTCTCTCTCTTCTTCATCATCATGATGGCCAGCCTCTTCTCCTCTGCTTTCTCCTCCTCTGCGGCTCGCTTACGGTCCTCTGCTTTGGCTTTCCCAGGAGTCACCTTTACTGACAAGCTCTGAAGGAGAACCAGCACATGACAAACTTTTACACTTCGTCTGACATGATGGGTTAAATGTTACTTATAAGTGCATAGTTTCCGAGTCAATGGTGTCAAAAAGCGAAACTGCAAAATTTTAAAAGGGATAGTTCACTTTGAAATTAATTTTTGATACGTTTTAGCTTACCTCAAGGGCATCCAAGATGTAGGTGTCTTTGTTTCCACAGTATTTTCAATTTTGATATTTTTAGGTCAAACCGTTCTTGTCCGAGTCATATAATAGAGGTCTATGGTCACCACCTCAAAGAGCATGAACAGAGAAGTCCAAATTAAACATGATGTAATGACTCGTAAATGTAAGTACACATTGATGGCCTAAGACATGAAACGAACGGTTTGTATGAGAAAACGAACAATATTTATATCGTTTTTACCTCTTGAGACCACAGCCACGTCCAAGTGATCTGAGGGTGTGGGCGCTTTGTGGCTGTTACAAGAGGTAAAAACGTTATAAATACTGTTCGTTTTCTCACACAAACCGCTCGTTTCATGTCTTAGGCCACATTTACGAGTCATTAAATCATGTTTAATTTGGACTTCTCTGTGCATGCTATTGAGGTGGTGACCATAGACCTCCATTATATGACTGACAGACATAAAAATATCAATTGAAAATACTGTGGAAACAAAGACACCTACATCTTGGATGCCCTTGAGGTAAGCTAAAACACACCAAAAATTAATTTCAAAGTGAACTATTCCTTTAAAACTATCTTACCTTTCCCCGAGATCTCTTCTCCTCCATTTCAGCTAGATTTGCCTCATCTTCAGCCTCATCTTCCTCACTTTGATCATCTTCCTCCTCCTCCTCCTCATCCTCTTCTTCTTCCTCCTCGTTGTCGTCTTCCGTTTCTGTGAAGAGTCCATTTTTGAAGTCAACAATCACTCAACATTCACACGTAATCATATCAAAATCTTATGGCAAAAGCCCTCACGTGGCTTCTCTCCTCTCTGCAGGGCCATGAGCTTGAGCTTCTCGGGAGGCACGTAATCTCCCTCAGTCTCCTCCACGAATGGTGACAGATGGGGCGGCAGTGTAACTCCCAGGAAGTATTCCTCTACGGGTAACAGCATCTTTGCGTTGACAGAGTCATACACCCACTGGGGCTGGATGTAGTACCTGCAAGGATGAGAAATGCATTAAGTACAAGAATATACATTATTATCAGGGTTTGATGTTAACACCCGCCAATCATTTTCTATATAATTCTTATTTTCAATTGTTGCATTTTAAAAAGGCATCTGAAATTATAAACTAAGTGCAATGTAGTGTGTATGTAAAGCCGACTCACAGTACTAAATTGAGCATAAACAGTCAAAACACACAAAATGTAAAAATACCAGTCTTGGTGAGTATTCAGAAAACACAGTCAGTTATGTTTTAAGTGAAAGTACATAGTTGAGAAAAAATATGCATGTGTAACAGTATAATGGGGTATTACAGTGACAGCAGCCTAATTTACCTGCTGCCAAATTATGAGATATTAAAAAATATCTATATGGCAGTTTTTCCTCATGGTATCAGTCAAAATTGTGGCCAGAGAAAATGCTGAGTGGCTAGTAACTTTGGAAAACCACTAGCCACAGTGGCTGGTGGGCAAAAAAGTTGATATCAAGCCCTGATTATTATGCATACAATGAGAGAGAGTTGGTGTCAGACCTGTTGATATACTGTTTGTCAATGCTGGGTCTGTCCACAATGTGATGTGTGATCGTTTCGTCTGTGGCATCATATGTGCTGCCAATGCACAGTGATTTATCCCAGGACACCTCTCCGCCGAAACACCTGCACAATGGAAGACATTCTTATACGAGACAAAAACACCTCATTTGGTGCAAACTACACATACTATAGCCTTAGAAACACACACATCTAGGAACAGTTACTTGTAAATCACAGAGTAAAACCAATCACACTGTAAACTTATGGCACTTTCCACAAATAGGGACTTTGTAAAAAACTTTCTATGCAAGGTTTGCAATTTTAAAACCTATTTTTTTTAGCTTTTGCGTTTTTTGTAATAAACTAATATATAACACACACACACACATATATATATATATATTTAAAATTCGTATATATATATATATACACACACATAGTTTTAAAATCATATATATACATATATATATATATATATATATTCATATACATACATATATATTTATAAATAAATATATAAATATATATGTATTAATGTAGTTTGGTAGCAAATGGTTGTTTGTAGTTACTAGTTATTGATAAAATTATATTTTCTATAATTTAAAGAAAAAATATTGATTAGATAACTTTTTAGAATTACAATAACTTTGATTATAGGGTTGAATAGTTGAGCTTGATGAATACAAGTAGAGAAAATTCAATGATTCCTATATATTATACCAAGCTGTACAAAAGATGTTTCAGAAAAGGAAAATCCTACGCTGCAACAGTGTGAGAAACAGCTAAACAAACATTACATGATTTGTTAGTTAAAATTAGATAATTAAAAATTTTATATTTCTACAGTGAGCTGAATATCAATTAAACTGTCACAATTATGATATTATAGCATGATTCGTATGGCTGCATACATTTGAGAAAACGAAAACCAGAGATGGGACAAATGCAAATATTAATTAATATTATATTATTAACATGATTAATATTATGTTAATTTTACTAGATAATCAAAAATATCTAATACCTCTCTGAAACATGGGATTTGTGTCTTCATTCATTTGAAAAAGCAACAACAACACCAATTTGTACCCTATTTAAGAAAAGTGCCATATATAGAACGACGTGTGATAAATATGAGCTGGCGTGTCACACCTGATCACAAAAGCCAGCGATTCCCTGGGAACTTCTCTGTTTAGGAAAAACTTCAGGCCCTCGAAGAACTTCTTCTGTTTGATCTGCTCCTGCTCCATCTTCTCTCTCACCTCCATCTTCTCCAGGTCTTCCTGTATATGAAAGCACATATATTAATAAAGCTGCATTAAATAATGAGGACTAAGTTCACCTGCAGTCACGCTGGTTTCATCAGAATGTTTTTTTAACACCTTCACCGTGTAACCATAGCAACAGTCTCCCTCAGTGAACATGAAACATGAGGATATGAGGCCCGTCCAAAACAACAATTAATCAAACCACGGGTTAAATGCTTCACTGACTCATTGACGTCTTGTGATGTGTGACTAAATAACAAGCATCTTGTGACACTTTCTTTTAGTGAACTTGAACCATATATTAATTAGAGGCCACGTGAGCTTTAGCAAGCTGAGAGGAAGCTGACGGCTTTGAGTTTGCTACAATACAGCTCTGCTAAATGCGGTCTATATTCTGACCTGTGGACCACTTTGAGCTGCGTTTTATGAAAGGGGCTCTACAAATAACGTTTTTATTAGTTATTAAATTAAAAAAACTTTGAATCATGTTTTCATGTCTTGCTCAAACTATTTTTTAAGCTATTTTAGGTCTAAATAATAACGTCATTAATATAATTGTACAATCAGTTTAATAAGTGTACAGGTTTTAAAGGGGTCATTCACCGTTGGCAAAATAGACATTTAATAAAACTTGACTGCCTATGTGGTAGAAAGACGAAAAAAAAAAATTCAATCGTTGCTACGTACCTGACAAGAGAAAACAGAAACAAGGCTGTGGTCTTCCCTTTTGCCAATTAGTTAAAGCTACACTGTTTAACTCTTTTAGTTTATTCTTATCTAAAAACACTTAGTTCTTTCAAAAATATATGTGCTTATTAATGTATATTTACTTCGTTCAAGTAATAAAGTATTCTCGTGAGTGTATAATATGCCATTGAAAATACATACGGGTAAGGGTTTCTAATGTCGGTCGCCATGTTGCCCCTCCATCTTGAAAGTACAGTAGCCAAAGAGGGACAGACCCGTTAATTCAAGCTTCGCCTTTCGCGTTTACGTTTGAGTTAACACACATGGACGAGGTTGAACTGGAAGCCATGTTAATCTTGGACTACATTGGCCACCGTAGGAGTTAAAAGGAAATCGGAATTGTGAGGAACAGAAACTAATATTCACTGGATGATCATATACCTTTTCACCGCTAGATGGGGGTAAAAAAAATCACGCAGTGTAGCTTTAAGAAAACTTCAACACCCACAATGTACTGGATATGTTACTGTCCATTGCCACTCCCAGTCTACTATAAGCTTAACAAATAGAGCCTTGCTTGAGTAGGAAACACTACTTAGCAAACTCGACTGGTATCGAATTCAAAGAGTAAACATTTAGCAGTAGTGATTTACTTTCAGTTTCCGGAAAAATACAGAGAACGCCGTGAGGGAAAACCTGAAAACCTCTGTTTATAGACACTATTTTGAATTAAACTACTATGAACAAATCTGAATGAATACACAAAATACAAAAATGTACAAAAATGTAGAAGTATAATCTGTTGTTTTCACGAAAGCCCAGGAGATGTCAAAAATCATGACGCAAAATACATCCATTCGGCACACTTTGGTTGACAAATACATGCGAATTTTTCAGTCTGGGTAACATGGAGAACGAGTAAACACTGTTCATTTACATATACTAGTATCGATAGTGCAACAACACAAAGTGGGTTGAATTGATAGAGGCAAAGCAAATCCTCTACGAAACCCCACCTCCTGGTGAATCGGTAACAACGGTGTTGTCACATGTTTATTAACCGGTGGGAAAATTTCCTCACAGTGACATTCCTTAAAAATGAATACAGCCGTCACTCGCTCACCCCTTCAATAGGGAAATGGTCCAGTTCGGTCTCCTCCTCCTCCGCTGATGGGACCATACGGGCCAGACTGGCACTCAGTGCTGACAGTTTCTGGAGGGAGATGTAAAGAGGCAAGTCAGTAAACGTACTGTAATGTTTGGCACAAGTTCATGTTGATATATAAACAGAAACTAGTCTTATACCTCAGTATAGCTTTCTGATTTCAGGGCATAATCTTCTTCAAACTCTGATTTGAGATTGATCTCTCCTTGTCCATCAAGCTAACATGGAAAAAAAATAGAGAGAGCGTCAATTCCCAACTGGAAGAAAAATGGAATTCTGCTACTGCATAATATAAAAGCATTTAAAGGGATAGTTCACTTTGAAAAAAACAAAACAAAAACAAACATATGCTATGTTTTAGCTTACCTCGAGGGCATCCAAAATGTAGGTGTCTTTGTTTCCGCAGTACTTTCAATTTTGATATTTTTAGGTCAAACCGTTCTTGTCTGTCAGTCATATAATGGAGGTCTATGGTCACCACCTCAAAGAGCATGCACAGAGAAGTCCAAATTAAACATGATTTAATGACTCGTAAATGTAAGTACACATTGACGGCCTAAGACACGAAACGAGCGGTTTGTGTGAGAAAACGAACAGTATTATAACATTTCACATCTTGTAACCACAGCCACGTTCAAATGATCTGAGGGCGCGGGTGCTTTGTGGCTGTGATAACAAGAGGTAAAAACGATATAAATACTGATTTTCTCACACAAACCGCTCGTTTCGTGTCTTAGGCAATCAATGCGTACTTACATTTAATTTGGACTTCTCTGCGCATGCTCTTTGAGGTGGTGACCATAGACCAGCGTTATATAAAAACGGTTTGACCTAAAAAGGTCAAAATTGAAAGTACTGTGGAAATAAAGACACCTACATCTTGGATGCCCTTGAGGTAAGCTGAAACATACAAGAAATGTATTTCAAAGTGAACTATCCCTTTTAAGGAAGCACATTTGATACCTTTGGCGGGTAGACGAGGTTGAGAGTCTGGTAAAGACGGAAGTTGACAAAGCCAAGCAGTGTTGTGTAGAATTCTGTAAATGTGGCCATGACTCTGTAGTCCACATCTGTAGGGTGCTGAGGAAAACAGGGACAGGGGTGTTATATAAACAGTCATCATGAAAGAGCTCAGCATCAGAGTATGTGAGCGGAGTGGAGTGGGAGCGGAGCGAGGAGTGGAGCGGCATGATTTTGAATGGAGCGCGGAGCGGATTTTTTTAAAGTCGGAGCGTCGTGGTTTTCACTCGCTCCGAGCGCGCTCCACTACCGCTCTATCACGAGGACAATTCATGCCAACGGCTCATTATAGAACTGCATTTTTAGTAAGGATTCACGTGTTAAACACATTACGCTAGCATGATACAGATGGATCACTCAAATCAGAAAAAAATGTGAGGGTTATGATGACGCCGATGGACATGAGTGGCTGCGGGAGGTTATAGTTATCAAGCCTGTACTGAATATGAGCGGGCACCACGATCTCATGAAAGTGCGAATCTATAGCACACATTTTATTTCTCGTGCCTATTATTAGGCCTATATGCCAAAAAATTGTTTGTGCGTGCAAATGACGCACACTAAACCCCTTGGTTAGGATGGGTGTGAAGTGCGTTCTTGCCATTAAGTGCGTATCGTAGGCTATGCCCACGAGAAATAAAATATAGATAGCCTACGCACTTTCATGAGATGGGGCGCTGGATCGGGCGGGGAAAAGCACATTTTAAACAGGTAACACTTATTCACCAACGCAATCGCTTTCTCACTAATGCATTGCATTCAAACAAATGTAATCATACAGTCGGCTATCTGTCAGTATTTGATTTTAAATGAGCATGAATCTGTGAGAAATGTAGCGACCCGTAGATAAATAACTGATGAAAACGTAGTTATTTTCTTCTTTCCAAACAAAATGTGCTCTGCAAAAAGCAGCAATGATATTTAATTTATAATGCTGATAACCTGTAATAAGCATAGCATGTCATAGGAAAAGTTTGCACACTATCCAAATCCAATAAACAACATTGCAACTATTCTCCTAACGTTGTTTTTTATTTATTTACTATGCCTATGTATCTATTATGATGAGGAGACATTTTGTGAGATTTTAAAGCATACTTAAATACTTTATTCGGAATTTCCTTGGGGAGCGAACACGGAGCGGTGTTTCTGATATCAGTGAGCGAGGAGTGGAGCGGGAGCGGTAAATGGTGAACCCGGAGCGGAGCTGGAGCGGAGTGATTATATAATGCTTGGAGCGTGGAGGGGAAATTGTTGCCGCTCCACTCCGCTCACATACTCTGCTCAGCATCCAAAATACTCCATCATAGTAAGACACTGACCCAGGTGATCAATGATTTTAACAGGTAACAACAGCAATATGATAATGACACCAACGTTTAATAATTCCATAACACAGATCACAAAATTTCTACAAAAAATTTCAGTTGCTCATTAGTCTATTTAACTTAACAAATAGTAACAACATACCCTTACTGTTCAAAAGCTTGTACGATTTTTTAATCGTTTTTGAAAGAAGCCTCTTATCGAAATCTCATAATAATGGTTAAAATAGTAATATTGTGAAATATTATCACAATTTAAAATAACTGTTTTCTATTTGAATATATTATAAAATGTCAATTACATGACCTCATAGCTGAAAATTCAGCATCATTACTCCAGTGTTCAGTGTGATGCTTCTAATATGCTGATTTTCTGCTCAAGAAGCATTTATAATTATTATCAATGCTGAAATTTGTTTGTGGAAACTGCCATGCATTGTTTTCCATAATTATTGTCCAAAAGAACAGCATCTATTTCAGACTAAAATCTTTTGTAACATTATAAACGTCTTTATCTCTATTAATTTCAATGTGTCCTTCTCTCTAAATATTAATGTCACTATTTTAAATCTGCTTCAAGTTTTTTCATGTGTGGTGCTTCAGTCAAATAGGGCGGGAAAATCAACTTTTTTATACTCACATCATGGGCAAACTGATACGGTATGATCCATGTGATGGTTTGCCCCAAAACCTCTGCCTGGTAGTAAATGCCCTTAATGGAAAGGAAAACCTGAAGGAAAAAATAAATCATAAAGAGTCAGAGAAGTGATTGATAATAGACTATTACATTAATGAATATATTTTTTTTTTAAATGCACATTTTTCACTCTTAGCAAATGTAATACAACACCTTTTTCAGGGAGCGTGAGGAGATAATGTAGTTCATCCACTCGACACTGAGTCTCCGGCACAGCTGAATTGTCTGAACGTGGCACTTTCCCGTGCGAGCAAATGTAGAGAACAGGAAACACATAGAGAGGGCATCATCTACATCTCGAAGAGCATCAATGAACGTGGGATATCTGGAAAAACAAACTTATTTTATAAACCATACACAAGGAGAATATAGCAAAATAGAAGAAAAAAAATAAGTTGATCAATGTGGCAGGGCAGTGAAAGGTATGTATGGTGGCAGATTATATTGAAGATCTGACAAGTTATGGTAAAATAAGTTTAACTAACAGTTTTGGAAATTTCCCCACTCAAGTAGATGCATTTGTCAAGCTATTTCATAGTATTTTCTAGTTCAATTTCTAATACGAGCCCAATGTCTTTATTGTAGTATTGCAAAATTTGCCCAGTCATATTAGTAACAATGTTTTTTGTTTGTTTGTTTTTTTCCTTTGAAAGAATTTAATTAGGGCTGTCAAACGATTAATCACGATTAATCGCATCCAAAATAAAAGTTTGTGTTTACATAATATATGTGGGTGCACTGTGTATAAATATTTTATATATATAAATACACACACATGCATGCATATATTTAAGAAATATTTTCATGTATCTACTGTATGTAGATTTATATATAATTTATTTTATAAATAAATATAAATATTTTATATATAATTAATAATTATTTCCTAAATATACATGCATGTGTGTGTATTTATATATATATATATATATATATATACACACACACATACAAATATATACAAAATAATTATACACAGTGCACCCACATATATTATGTATTGTAAACACAAACTTTTATTTTGGATGAGAGTAATCGCGATTAATCGTTTGACAGCCCTGAAATGAATAATTTAATTCAGCAAGGATAAAATAAGAACGGCAGTAAGGGCATTTATAATGATATAAAAGATTTATTTCAAACAAATCCTACTCTTCTGAACTTTCTATTCATCAAAGAATCCTGAACCAAAAAAAAACAAACTGCATTGTTTCCATTCAAAATAAGTAGCACAAAAGTTTTCAACACTGATAATAGGAAATTATCCTGTGACACTAAAATACGTTCAAACAGATCACTTTAAATTGTAATAATATTTCACAGTATTACCATTTTGTCAAATTAAAAATCTTACCCACCCCAAACTTTTGTCAATAGTGGATGTTCTACTTGGGGGATAAATAAATAAAAACTTCCCAATTCCTGCTGATGCAACAGTGGTAAACAGAGGCAGAAGGACGGATGAAGAGACAAACAGTCTACAGTGAGTCGGGCCAAGATAATTAAAGTATCATATTCTTATTTGACTTTTTGGATTTCTCACAACTGATCTGTTTTGTCGACAGGGGCTGAGAGACTCTTTCCAGACTTACAACAGTGTTTGGACACAAATAGGTGCTTATCACATAACACTGTCTGAACACACAGCATGTTGTTGTTGTTGAGCCAGAGAGTTGATGTGCGTCCTCTGCAGGCCAACACACAGCACTGCATTCCCACTCACCTCTCCTTGATGATGTGGTCCAGTTTGTACACAGGCTTGTTGTCTTTCAGTCTCTCCACTCCACCCCACTCAGCCTTGCCATAAGCCTTCCGCAGTTTACGCACAAAAATCTAAAATACAGTAACACACAGTGAGTACACAGGCGGTCTGAGGGAGTGCAAATAATAAGTTACTACTAGTCGATCAAAAGAAATTAATTCAATGCTATAACAGCCTTAAGTATAAAAAAAGATCTGATTTAACACTGATGATTTATTAAAGGAGAACTCCGGCGCAAAATGAACCTTTGGTCTAATAACACATTGGTACCTAGTCGACCGTTCTCCGGGATTTGTTTTCATGATAATCAAATGTAAAGAGTTTTATCTCCAAAAACTCAAAATAGCCCCACACTAATACAGTAACATAATGAGGGTCCACACATGCAAAACGAAGCATTGAGAACTTTGTAAGTGTACAGACCAGTGTTGTAGTACTCGAGACTCGGACTCGGTCTCGAGACCATATTTTAAAGGGTTAGTTCACCCAAAAATGAAAATTAAGTCATTAATTACTCACCCCCATGCTGTACCAACCCCGTAAGACCTTCGTTCGTCTTCGGAACACAAATGAAGATATTTTTGATTAAATTTGAGAGCTGTATAACTACCACATTGGCTCCTAAGGGACTGCCTCTTGACGGCCCAAAAAGTCAATGAAGAAAATGTTTAAATATCCCAAGTGACTACCGTGGCTCAACTATATGTTTATCAAGCGACGCGAATACTTTTTGTGCGAAAAAACAAACAAAAATAACGAGTTTATTCGACTATTTCTTTTCTTCCTTGTAGGCCAGAACGAGAATTCCTTAGATTTCCACGACGCATGCGCGAGATTTGCGATCTGCTTACACCAGCTTACACTACTTCAGATCGTAATTCTCGCGCATGCGTCGTGGAAATCTATAAGGAAGTCTCGTTCTGGCCTACAAGGAAGAAAAGAAATAGTCGAATAAACTCGTTATTTTTGTTTGTTTTTTCGCACAAAAAGTATTCGCGTCGCTTGATAAACATATAGTTGAGCCACGGTAGTCACTTGGGATATTTAAACATTTTCTTCATTGACTTTCTGGGCCGTCAAGAGGCAGTCCCTCCGGAGCCAATGTGGTAGTTATACAGCTCTCAAATTTAATCAAAAATATCTTCATTTGTGTTCCGAAGACGAACGAAGGTCTTACGGGGTTGGTACAGCATGGGGGTGAGTAATTAATGACTTAATTTTCATTTTTGGGTGAACTAACCCTTTAATGGTCTTGGTCTTGTCATGGACTCGTGTGCATTTGGACTCGGAATTGACTCGTACTCGAACAAATTTTTTTTTAGGACTCGGACTTATTCCCGAGTCCACTCGAGTTCAATTCAAAATATTTTTCATGATTATTAATGTATGTTAATAAAATATTTCTTTAAATTGATTGACACGCCCAGTGATTGGTGATTTTCTAGTGCGCAACTGCGCATGAAAAATTGTAATAAAATTACTTTTAACACCACCTACTATGTGGCCTTTTCACCCTAAACTGATCATATTTTTTAAACTCTAAGTAAATTCAGTAAAATAAAAAAAGGATTTCTCTAAGTAAATAAAAGTAAATTAGGTAATCAACCCTTACTGGTCTCGGTCTCGACTCGACCATCTCTGGTCTTGGACTCGACTCGGACTCGACTCTCTATGGACTCGGTCTTGACTCGGACTCGACTCTCTCTGGTCTCGGTCTCGACTCGGACACGACTCGAGTGAGGTGGTCTCGACTACAACATTGGTACAGACCATTTAATAAGAAGTTACTTTATAAAGACAGTTCACTTCGTGTATACAGACAGGAGCCATCTTTGGAAAACAGTCTCGACAAGTCAAACCACAATATGTTTTATTATTAATCGAGCAGCAAAAAAAAAAAAAAATTTCATTATATAAGTTGCCCAATTAGTCGACTAATCAATAAAATAATTGCCCAACTAATCATTTAGTTAATAATCGTTTACCCCAGCCCTAGCTAACACACCGCTCCCTTCATTGCTAAGCCCCCAAAATGCGATGTATAAAGTGGATGACTTCTTATCAGATGAAATGAAGCAAAATAATGCTAAGGCGACAAACAGACAAGGAAGAACAAAAAATTAACAGTACAGAAGAGTATGTACAAGCAAGAGTTGCTCCAGACAAACAATGACACTCAAATCTATCCTGTTACTACTTCCAAATGAACTCCTGTGTGTTTCGACAGAAATATGAATGCAACATGGAGCAAAGACATTTAAACAAAGCAAAAACAGGATGTGATGTCACCAGATGCGACCCTAAAAAGGACAGAATGCTGAAGCGTATACGCATTTTTATTGTCACAGTCACGATGTTGCCCATCACAGTTCGGGACAGGCATCAGAACCACGTCTCCTTGCAGCAGATCGCTTGTGTGACGGAGGGATTTCTGCTGCTTTTTGACTCCTTTACACATTTTATAAGCTCTTCACGAGTTCTCAGCTGGTCGAAATCGACCAATTAGGTTGTGAACACATCCCTGTGCCACTGTGAACACCAAGCTAAATGATCCGGACCAAAAAAAACAAGCAAACCGAACTACAAGCGTGAACGCACCCTTATTTAGCATTTAGCTTTCCCAGAGTTCTCACCTTGTACTCTCTGAACTTGCCAACGATGGGCTCGTGAAGGAGGAAGCGGATGTCTTTCAGCAGGTAGAAGGTTCTAGGAGCTGTCGAGCCCTTGTTGACCTTCTTTTTGTGTTTGGGCTCATGAGGATAGATTCCTTTCAATATACATAATCGCCTATAAAATGAGATGCATGTATTAATTCACAATGAATTGTATTAAATGCATTAATATGAAAGAGTAGGTTACAGTACTACACACATCTGTGGTTTATAAATAACACCAAGGAAGAAACATTAAAATGATAAAGCTAACTATATGCATAACTGCCCTTACAAAATAAGTTTATAAGTGTGTAATTAAATATACTTCTTTTAAAACTAAAATTAATCATACTTTCAGTCTACCTTTTAAGTAATTTTATTAGATATACTTAAAATTACACTTAAGTAAACATGACTTATACTGACAGAAAAATCTAAGTATATTTTGGCCTATAGACTACTTGTATTCAATCTTTTTTATTGAGATATACTTAAGTATAAATAGTATTCTCAGTATACTTGGCTTGTAGTTGTGTTTGCTCTTTTGTTGAGTAACCTGTAAAATACTTTTTTCACATAGTTTTACATGCAGTCTTATCAGCTTACATTGTTTGAAAATATTGATTCATAATGAAAACAGATTTTTTTCCGAATTCTGAGTTTGTGAATTTTGTGAAGGATAGTCCACTAGTTAGTGTACATATGAATATACCAAAGTAGAGTTAAAGCTATACATCAAGTATAGTAAATTACCTAAATAGGAACATAGTAGTATACTTCAAGTGCAAAAATTATATATAAATAGTAAGCTACATGATGTTAATTTTACTTACAAGTATACTTGCAGAATTAAACTACTGTAGTTTACTTAGAGTATATTTCAAAGTGTATTTTCATAAACTAAAAAAAGTGTATTTGACTAGTAAACTATCAGTGTACAGTATACTTACTTCACTTGTAGTTGCAGTACAAGTGAAAAACGTAGTTGTGTACTAAGTTCACTAATGTTACACTTATATATAAAATTAACTTAAGTTTTGTATAGTTGAGAAGATGGCAAAATAAACAGGCTTAATATTATCTTTGTATGTCCAACAAATATTACACTTTGTGTGTCCAATCGATTTCAAAAACATCAACACATAGATTTAGTTTTTATTTAGAAGCTAGTTAAAAATCAGTTGAAAAACACTGCAAAGTACATACTGCTGAATAAAGCATGTGACATTCTATATGCACTATACAGTTATATAATATTGAATGTAAAATGACCACAACGTCAGCATTAAACATTTCGTTAATTCTGATGCTTTGTTTTATTAACTAACCTGAAATCAGCAAGACTCAGACTCAGCTTCTTGCGGGCTTTATTCCTGGTGATGTAGTTAGTGGCTGATCCACTCTCAAACTACACAAAAACAAATTACAGGTTAGTGCTCTGACATGACTCGTTTAAAGACCCATTTACACTGTGTGTCAGATCTTATGATGAATTAGGCTTAAGAACCCTTATTAAATTCTTCAAGCAAAGCAGCAAACAGCTGAAAAATTAAATCACAATTATGCTGTAGATCTTCATACATATGTTTATTATAGATATGCATATTTAAAATGTTAGATGTATGCAGTATAATGCGTTTAAGCACACACGTCTGCAGGGCCTTGCGTTTATCAACACATGTTTTGTTTATCGACAGTTTTGGTCCGAATCGCTGCCTTACCTTTTTCTTTTGTAATCCACCCATTACAGCGGATGGTATTTCCACTCGACAAAACCTAAAATAAAACCCTTTTGCAATAAAACCGTAAAGAGATCCCAGATCAGAGCCAGTAGTAACGTGCTTCTTCCGAAAACACGTGTTTTGTGTGACGTCAGGCGGCTGAGACGGTAGGACCCCTGAATTGGGTGCGCCCGCAGAAATGCCTGAATAGAAATGCATGACCGTGTCGTGTAGTGATAGAATACTTCTGTGTAATAACTGCATGTGAAATATTACTATACTATACATATTATGTTTATATGTTAATTTAAATAACCAATATATCTTTATCTAAGGCATAAATGAACAATATCCGAGGCTATAACACAATATAGGCTAAATTGAATAATGTGGTCAAATGTAGGCTTATGTATAGTATTTGTTCTATCTATCTATCTATCTATCTATCTATCTATCTATCTATCTATCTATCTATCTATCTATCTATCTATCTATCTATCTATCTATCTATCTATCTATCTATCTATCTATCATAAATTACCTTTATATAAATGCTTGTTATGCAGCAAAGGGACATTGTACCTCATCATCAAGTTTGCTTTTGCCTAAGCTTTAGTGGAATTACACAAATCTGAATTCTTTCAATAAAATAGTAAACATTATCATAATCAAATCAATATTAAACCCATAGGGATTTAACCACAGAAAAAAGGACAATGCTACCATTTCAGGGTGAGAGAGGAGGAGGAGGAGAGAGAGAGCTGTAGTACAGAAAGGGTATCACGATACACAGCATCAGTTCAGCGGTGGACGGTGACGATTAAGACATTCATTTTGCAGGAACAAGGAAATTTATAAAAAATGGGCTGTCTAGAATTCTTTAAAGACTTTTTCCTGGGTTTTTGGGACTATGAGACTCCACAAGTTATGGTGGTGAAGGACAGAAAACTAGGGGTCATATACAGAGCTGTGCAGTTCCTGGTGATCACATATTTCATTTGGTAAGAATCTACTTTCCTCTGTCTCTGTTTTTAACTAAAGAATTTATACTTTTTACTATACAAAATGTATACTTTTATAAATTGGTCATAAATTATCTTTATTATAAGGTAGAAAACTGCAGAACAACAACATGGAAACTCAAAATAGAGTCATTTCAATGTCTCTTGAGTTAGTAATATAAACCTTTGCCTAAAGGACCGGATTAGTTTTTTTTTTTGCATCTTGAAGAAGACAAAATATATGCAATAGAAATGCAACAAAAATGTCAATAGCAAATAAGTGATATAGAAATTAATGCATCCATAAATAAATATTATGAAATGTCAAATCTAATTATGACACCTTAGTTGTTCTTATGGTTATTCATATCTGATTTACAGAATAATACATTCTGTGAATTTATAGTTTTGATTTTTGCATTTTCATTTATATCTTTGAATATGTTTTATCTTTTTAATGTTAATCTTATAGTTAATGCAGCATTTATTCTGTTATACCCATGAAGGTGTTTTGTTTTTAAAGTCTGCAAATAATTTCTGTTATGTTTTATGTGTGCAGGTATGTATTTATCAGTCAGAAAGCATATCAGGAGACTGAGACGCGTCCAGAGAGCTCGGTGTACACTGAGATGAGAGGTGTGGCCATGCTGGGAGACTTCGTTCAGGACACCACAGAATATGTCAGACCATCTGAGGTAAGGGGCCAAAAAAAAAAAAAAGAATAAACTGTACATACATTCACAACATTTTTTTTTACTTAAAGAAAACTTTCAGGGCAGACCATTTAGCCTTTATTACTTCAGATACTGTAAAGTGAATAAATCATATTTTCCCTGCTAGGTCATAATATATATTCTTGGTCAGCATTATAGTAATTGGTTGTAAATTGATCAGAAATAAACATATCTCTTTATGCACAGGGTGGTGATGTCATTAGTACAATTCTTAGAAGAGAAGTGACGCGTGATCAGACACAGGGCACATGTGCCGAGGTGAGA